>NC_068376.1:6073154-6406904 GCF_023724105.1 Carassius gibelio | reverse complement strand
ATACTTTTTTCTTTAAAAATGTGATATGTAGGTTATAGGAATTAGGGTGGTGTGGGGGTTCATGTTTTAAGAATGCTGCATCATGTGTGGGACACTCCAAAAGACATGGGATGAAACTTCAGTGTCAAAAGATGCCGTCTAGCATGTTTACATAGAAAACCACTGGAAGAGTGAATTATTATTTTTTTTTATTTTTTTTTTATAAATCTGAAAGTCTCATGTTAGCTTACTCTCAATCCCTCTCTGAGAAACTGCTGACTTCAGCTCTTAATTATCCCCCCATTGTGAAAATAATTGAGTTCTAATTGATTAAGTCAAAGTGCATGAACTCGACCAGACATATGCCTTAAGTCTGGTAAACCATTTTATAAAAACACTTAATCTAAATCATTAAATCATAATTCAAGCATATTCATTCATTTCAAAGTTAGAGAGTTCACAAGTGCAAAACAACAGGAATGACCTGCTGATAACTTCATGAACACCCACTTTATCCTTTTTCTCTTCATCTTTTGTTCTTACCCTCTTCATTCTCCTCCTCTCCTCTTGTCCTTAAAGAGTAAAGTTGGCTCTGTGGGTTTGAGAGATGAGGTGTTGGGAGTTTTAATAGCCTAAATAAAGAACACACAGCCATTCTGAGACTCAATCTTAATGTAATGGTGGCAACTCTGTGCTAATTAGAACTAATAGAGGTAAAGAAAGAGGTAGAGAGGGTTTTCACACCCTACTGAGCAGCAATTCTGTCCAAGAGAGAGAGAGAAGAGTAAAATAAAGGATAGTTAGGAGCCTTTGTATGGAGGAGTGCCGTAAGTGAAGGAGATTTACATATATTGACAGACACATTTCCTTTTTGACATAGTGTTATTTAACATTTAATTGTCAGCAATGCCTCAAGTGGCAGTGCATTAATTCCCTCTTGTGTGATCAGTTCTTCCATATAGCTCATCAACAGAGGCAGAGTCATGGCAGAGCATCAATTTAATAAGAATCTTGCTGAGGAAGTTTTTTACAGTTGATTGAATGCCAAAGATAGATGAAGGTAACTATATTAGTAGCTTAACTAGGATTGGAACCAATGCAAAAACATTCAATGACCACAAAACTCCCAGAGCGTATAAGTCTGTCACAAAGTACAGTTGGTGGTCTCAAAGCATCATATATCCCTTCAAGAATTTCACAAAATACTAGTGTTCGTTCTGTAGATTTTTTTTTTCTTAAAATTTTTGCTTGATTAAGCTAAATTTAGATTAAATGAATTATACCATTAGCCAGTGGCACCCACCCAGAGCATTGTGGGGGAGTTTTGCATAGGCATTTCTCTTCTGAAGTGTAGTTTGTCATTTTGTTTGAAAAAAATAATTATTTTTGCAATAAATAAAAAATGCTGTTTAAAATGGTGTAAATGTAATCTACTCCCAAACTACTCTCACAAAGCGTGCCTCTAATTTTTTTTTTTTTTTTTTTTTTTTACAAAACTCATTCTCTCTCCTTACTGAAAGAGAGTTTTGATCATGATATCTGATTTCTATGCTGATGTGTCCATCCCTGGGCTGGTGATGTTTTTCATATAATGCATTAAATCTTAATGAGGCCAGCAGCAAACAAACTTTAGATAGCAGAGTAGAAAGTGACATATAAGCCTGCCACACACCCCTCAGTTACTGAGGTCAACTAGAAATATGTGACCCTGGACCACAAAACCAGTTTTAAGTTGCTGGTGTATACTTTTAACAATAGTCAAAAAAACATTGTATGGATCAAAATGATCGACCTTTCTTAATGTATAAATCTCAATTTCGAAAAATTGACACTTAAGACTGGTTTTGTGGTCCATGGTCACACACACACACACACACACACATATATATATATATATTTATATATTTACATTTACATTTACATTTAATCATTTAGCAGACGCTTTTATCCAAAGCGACTTACAAATGAGAACAATAGAAGCAGTCAGGTCAACAAGAGAACAACAACAGAATACAAGTGCCATGACAAGTCTCAGTTAGTCTAGTATAGAACACATAGCCAGGTGTATATAATTTTTTTTTTTTTTTTTTTTTTTTTATTAAATGAAAAAAAGACAAGAAAAGGAAAAGTACTGGTGTTAGTAGGTTAAGTGCAGGCGAAAAAGATGAGTTTTTAGATGTTTCTTGAAAATGAGTAAAGACTCAGCTGTACGAATTGAGATTGGGAGGTCATTCCACCAGCTGGGCACAGTCCAGGAAAAGGTCCGTGAGAGTGATTTTGAATTTCTTTGGGATGGCACCCCAAGGCGTTGTTCACTTGCAGAACGCAAACTTCTGGAGGGCACATAGGATTTAACCAGTGAGTTTAGGTAAGTTGGTGCCGTGCCAGTGGTCGTCTTGTAGGCAAGCATCAGTACCTTGAATTTGATGCGAGCAGCTACTGGTAGCCAGTGTAACCTGATGAGGAGAGGAGTAACATGAGCTTTTTTTGGCTCATTGAAGACAACCCTCGCTGCTGCATTCTGGATCATTTGCAGAGGCTTGACAGTACATGGAGGAAGGCCCGCCAAGAGAGCATTACAATAGTCCAGTCTAGAGAGAACAAGAGCTTGGACAAGAAGTTGGGTTGCTTGCTCTGACAGGAAGGGTCTAATCTTCCTAATGTTGTATAAGGCAAACCTGCAGGACCGGGTCGTTGTAGCAATGTGGTCAGTGAAGCTTAATTGATGATCCATCACAACTCCTAGGTTTCTGGCTGTCCTCGAAGGAGTTATGGTTGACGAGCCCAGCTGTATAGAGAAGTTGTGATGAATCAATTGGTTAGCTGGAATCACCAGTAGTTCAGTCTTTGTAAGGTTAAGCTGAAGGTGATGGTCATTCATCCAGCTAGAAATGTCACTCAGACAGGCTGAAATGCGAGCAGCTACCGTCGGGTCATCAGGCTGGAATGAGAAGTAGAGTTGGGTGTCATCAGCATAGCAGTGATAAGAAAAGCCATGCTTCTGAATGACAGATCCTAAAGATGTCATGTAGATGGAGAAGAGAAGTGGTCCAAGTACTGAGCCTTGAGGAACCCCAGTAGCAATGGTGTGACTTTGAAACATCACCCCTCCAAGACACACTGAATGATATATATATATTGAATGAATGAATTTATAAGCAACTTTGCAAAGCAGGTTTTAGTTTGCAGATAGTGTGTAGCTATAACTGTTAGACTATCATCATAAAACTCTGCAAGTAATAAATTCAGCTCCTTTATGCTGTAGCTCTGCTGCTACAGCCAAAGCCTGCTTCTCTAACAAATTCAGGCTTCTACAATTCATTTTTAAGACAACTGTTGAACTTCAAATCACTTGCTGTGAGCAATATTAGTGTTATTATGCATAATCCATATAGCTTTCCATTTGTTTCTGAGGATTATGTAAATCTGTGCAAAAAGGGGTAGCGTAAAGTTACTTATACTATTTATTAGTTTAGTTAAATATCTGTCACCCAGGGCTTCCATACCACTTGGATCAATGTTGCTTTAATAATCTATTATTTATATATTTAAACACATTAAAATGCAGTTCAAAATTACTTAAAGAAACATCTTTTGTAATGAGACTATTTGTAATGTCCGTGTTGAAATTTGAAATAACAAAATAAAGTACATTTAGGCACAACCCTAAGTCATGTAGACCAACAAACAATTATATCATAGGGCATATTATTATTATACTTATAATATAACAATAATTCATGAGTATTTAAAAAAAAAAAAAACACTTTTAAAATTAAATAAATAAATAATGCTATAGATATGTACACTAAAAAATGTTTTAAATTTAATTACTTTATACTTGATGGTTACACAACATGTTTAGGATCATTTAATTGAAATTATTCTTGAAAATCGCATAAAAGGCAGATGCCCCCAAATAGATGTTTAAGAATTTTCTCTTTCTTTATTGTGGACACTTCAGTTAAATTAGTCCTTAATCCAACTATTAATTAACTAATTGTTTAGACTAGCAGATTTTCTAAATATGACATTTCCCTGCTTACAGAAGTTTTCTGTGCAGTTTTATTTTCAGAGGAAAGCTTTGAAGAACTTTCTGATTCTTTCTGATAAAGTGATTCTAAACTCTTCTGTGAGATGAGATTCTTTTATCCTCAGCACACATGCACAACAGAAGGCGCCTGTATCTCAGATAAATCTCTCTGCTGCAAATGTTAGAGTCTGCATATAAGAGAGAGATCAGATGGGGAAAAAAGAGAGTTTGATAAAAGATAAAAAAAAAACACTTGAATATTACCACCCACCTTCATACAGCGAAAGTAGGAAGATAATTTACAGATTTGATTCTAACACAGATGGAGACAGAAAAAGTATCCGTGCATCTGTCTTTCCAAACTCTTCCTCTCTCTCTACTCTTCACAACATTTTATGGCTTTGTAATTAATCTATATTTTCAAAAGTTTGCGATGTGACAAGATTCTCACTAGTTACTTTTATCAGGTGCGTCAGTTTTCTTCAGCATGAAGTGGCACCATGCCACTATGAAGATTTGCTTTTAACAGCTGTACAGAGCTACAGAAGCCGAAAGAAAGCGACAGCATGATTTATCGCGGATAAAAACAAATCTTTTTTTCAAATAACTCTTCTCAGTTTCATTCTCCTTTTTACCTTGCAGTAAAATGGCATTTAAACAGCGCAATGAGACAAGTCCTCTCATATCTCTTCTTCTTTTATATGTGCACACACATAAACACATGCAGCTATTTCGCAGCCAATTGAGGGGGTGAAACATCTTGTTTTTTTCTGAGATGAAAGGACAGAATGTAGCATGGAACATTCTTCAGCTTCTCCCGCTTCACTTTTCAGATAATGACACATGGATGTGTTAATGTATTCAAGACCCAAAAGGTCATGCATATCAATAATCTGCTTTAAATGCTGATTGTGTACGTGAGTATTTCCACAGGAGTGTGAGAGAATCCGATAAGGATTGAAAAGCTCTCTCTTTGCTCTTTCACTGGCCTTTGACCTTAGCTCTCCTTTGAGACGGGACACGGTATTTGCAGCTTTTGAGGTCATTCAACTTAGGTCCCTTAATAAACATTTGTTTGCACATAAGGGATCTGCTTCCAAACCTAGTGAGTTGCCTACATCATCATTGCATGTATTCTCTCACCATATCATGATGCATTGTGATGAGCTCAGTAAAAAAAAAAAAAAAAAATCCATCCAAATGTTCTTATTTCTATTAGTCACATTTTAAATGTTCACATTGATTATATTAATTGACTTTTTTGTGACAATTGATATACTGTTTAAATTTGACTGAGAACACTACGATAGGCTGTTTATAGCAAATTCTGTTGTAACCCCACATTTGAAAGAAATTAATACTTGAATTCAGCAAGGATGTATTAAAATGAGAATTAAAAGTGATGTTAAGGCATTAAACATTTTATAAAAGAGTTTCAAATAAATATTTTTCTTTTCCATTTTTATTCATCAAAGAATTCTGAAAAAAGAAACTATTAATATGTTTTCTACGGTGCCTAAAGTGACTTGTTCGGTTTACTTAGTTTTGTCATGGCCACGACATAATAACTCGTGGGAACGTGAAAATATGTCGTGGCCACAAGATATTCATATCTGGGAATGTCATATTAACTCGTGGGAAAATCATATTATGTCGTGGCCACGAGATCATTTTGTAGAGGTAAGGACATCCTTATGTCGTGGCCTTGAGATGCTATGTTGTAAATGCAATACATTTAATATGTATAAATAATATAATAATTACTTAATTCAAGATAAAATATTAATGAATCCATCTCTGATAATCTATGCAGGTAAGCTATGCAGGTTTGTTTGCGCATTAACCTCGTGGCCACGATGAAAACATGTTGTTCCCTCAACATAAGAAGTCGTGGCCACGAGAAATGGATGTTGTTCCCTAAAATGTATATAATTTTATATATATATATATATATATATATATATATATATATATATATATATATATATATATATATATATATATATATATATATATACATATATATATATATATATATATATACATATATATATATATATATATATATATATATGTATACATATATATATATATATATATATATATATATATATATATATATATATATATATATATATGTATTTAGAATTACAAAAATGAATAATGTTATACAATATGCATAAATTATTTATATTGATTATATTCAAAAAAGAAAACAGCTGCAATAATATTCCACAATATCAGCAATTTTGCAGTAATTGTTACCCACCTATTAAAAATATCTGATCTGGCTTTTTGAGTTTTGTGCAAAAATACACAGAGATCAGAGGACAGGAGGTTAAAACAGAAGTCTAAAAAGTATTCCTTTTGTTTATTTTCTGGAAAGCTAAATCAGTGAAGGGCAGTAAATTCAAACTGCCTGAAGCTCATGAGTCAGTAGTGGAGAGAGATTGCTTGTGAGATGATGAGCTTATTGTCTGGTTAAGTACAGTTTTATGGTAATACACTGAGGGTGTGTAATGACATGGATGCTTCGACTGCTTTCATGCTTTATCTCTTCTATTTGCCCTCTTGCTGCCCTTCTGCATAACTCACTACATTCAGAGATATTCTTTTTTCAAATGCAAAGGGAGAAAAGAAGATGGATTTTTAGACGATAGAACTAAAATTATGAAAAAAACTAGATTTGGAGGTTTTGATGCCACTTCATGAAACCCTCTACAGCTTTCAATATTTATATATATTATATTTAACTAGGGGTTACCAGTGTTGAGTACTTATGTAAATACATATTTATTTATTTATTTTGCTTATCCCTCCCAACATTCATTTAAAGGAATTTCTCTCCTTTTCTGCAAAATGTGACATCGTTATAACCAGAACTTTCAAAAGTCTGACAGGTTCATTGGTTGTCATCATCGTTCCAGTTGATGTGTAAGAAAATGACTTCTGAGCTCTTGAAATCTTAAACCACCCCTCACTTTTAACTTCTTCTGTCTTGCCATTTATTTCCCCATTAGTGTTTGAAAACACATCCAAACACAAGCGTGCCGTTTCTCATCAAAACTCCATTAATGACTAAAGCTGCATTGAACTTTGATCCAAAAATTAGATTTACGCTGAAACCAAGCTTTCTTCTGAAACCTCTTCTCTTGCATCTTTTTCCTTTCATTATGCCTACAGATATGGGTGAAAAGGCGAGGATAATAACAGCTTCTGATTTTTTTATTTATTATTATTTAATCAAATCTCTCACTGAACAGGGATAGGAAGAGGAAAGATACGGTTATAACTGGCAATTAACACCAAGTTTATCCATGAAAAGAAACAAGAGGGAGAGAGAGATGGGAAGAGTACCCTTGATCATTATCATTAGAGACTCTATGAAGATTTCAGTGCATAAATATGTCTGCAGATTTAAATTTTGTTCAGTGCTGATGAGATACTTTTGACCAGGAATGGTGTTATAAGATTTATAATGTTCACATTGCACACAAGTCTGATTTGTTGTTGAATTTTAAATGGTTTTTGGTTTTCACATCTTTAAAACTAACTGTTTGCACTGTTGTTTTGCTAGTGATGAAATGTAATCTATCAGTGTAGTCAATATCCGGTGTATCTACATGCTTTGCTATGGTAATGATGTAAGTGCCAGCATGATGCCAGGACATTTTCCTGTGCAAAAAATTGAAAGCTGTCACTGTGGATAGAAGGGACTGATAAATTCACTCTGCTCATGTCTGTCATTGACATCTTGTCGCAGTACTGAACTCAACAGAGCATGTGAGAAAACATTAAGTATTCATGCCTATTCTGTCCAAAATTGCTGAGTCTTCACTCATTGACAGTCTTCACTCAAGTATTCCTAATGGTTCAGAGCAGGTTCAAGTATGTTTAATTAGGATTGGAGCTAAAATCTGGAGTGCTTATCATTAAATAAAACTACAGTTAAAACTGAAACCAAAAAAAAAAAAACCACACAGCTGATAAAGGCATCACAATAATCCCCAAGTAGTCCACACAACCCCAGTCTATCTTGTGAAGTGGAAATCTGCATGTTTGAAATAGATAAATCCATCATTAAGGCCATAATCCTTAATTCATAACGACCCTCTGGATATGTTTCTTAAAAACATGCAGCTTTTCAAATTTGTCTCTGTCCATGGTGCTGAAAGTGACTAGACATTTACATTCCACTTAAAGATGAACATGACAATCACATACCAAAGGACAATAATCCCAGTAAATGGCATGAATCTGTTAAGGAAAACACAACAATATGAAACATCTGTTCATTCAAATTGTCTAAGCAACACAGGTGGATGTGTATGTCAGTGACTCCAGGCAGCTCATGGGAGCTGTAGTCAGCCATAGAAAAAAAGTTGAGGAAGACATAAAACAGGGGAAGAATGAGATCAGAATGGAGCCTTCAGGACAGCTTTGGCAAGTATGGCTATGTACAAACCGTAAAGCAGGAGATTTCACTGGGCTCAAACTCCCATCAGTCTCTGCTTTAAACACAGATACAGAGAAACACAGGGTAAATCTGTGCACAGTGATAAACCTTAGGAAAGCAACAACATTGAGTACAGCAGATAATGTGTTATGCTTTATGACACAATTTTATTAGCACTTTCTATGAATATGGCACAAAATAGGGGCACGATAAACTCTCTTTTTCTCAGCAACTGGTCAATGAAAAGAAGTGCTTAAAAATTTGGAAAATGCTGATTGAACATCAGGAGTTTAAACTATGTATAATATGAGCTGTTTTATTTTCTAATCATATGAAAATTAAATGATTTGATTTTGTTATTTTATAAAGAATAAATATTAAATAAACATCAAAATTAAACAAATTATTTTCTACAACAGTAAACAGAGTATTTTGAGTACAGTAAACTGAGAATGGACTGTATTCTTAGAAAGTCTATTTAGTCTACAAAGCTAACATTCAGAACATATCATCAGGTTTGCAGATGACACAGGGTTCATGAGAAGCAATGACAAAACAGTGTACAGAAAAGAGCTGAGGGTCTATAAACATGCTGCAGAATAAATAGTGTCTTTGAACGTCGACAAGACAAAAGTATCATGCTGACTTCATTCCCCTTTGCATGTCTGGAAATGGATGATACAGATGATTTCTCTTGGTATTCAAAATATCTTTTTCTCTGTGGAAGGCACAAAAATGCTTTTTTCTTATTGTTTGCTGCTCCATATCCAAACACCAGACCCTACATTTGTAGATGCAGGTAGGTAAATTGCATACTGGGTCCATCAAAATACAGGTAGAGTAACTGAAGGAGACCCATTGTAAGTATCAATGTGTATCCAAACTTTCAGAAAATATTTTTGTTGCAACTATATGCTTCATGCTTAAAGACTAATTGAAATCACACTTTTGTGATTTAAGACCACAAACAAAGTGACTCTGATTGGTATAAGCACCCTAGATGAACTCTTTTCTTCCAATACAAAAGGAAAACTGTCATTCAAAAGCGTTAGGTTTATGCCTTAAAATCATACCCATCATAGGCAATGAAACACATGCTTGATTATAAAGTTTTAGCTTATTATATAAGCCAAGTCTGCAATTTTTGTGGGTTAGTTAGAGGCTGGGTTGGTGAAGCCGACTTCAACAAAAAGTTCTGCTTAGTCTGGAGGCTCTGACAACAATGCAATTTAACAGCAATCCTTAATGGGCATGAATAAATCTGCCAAAAGCATTCCTGACATGAAAGCAACAAAGTGCTTAGTTTGAATTATTGTGAAATCACTCAATATGTAAAGGGCCAGACTAGAAAGTTTTAGTGGTTCAAAATCTGAGAGAATTCACAACCACATTTAATTCAGCCACCTTTGCAATAAAATTATAGAATGAAGAGATACGAAGAAAATGAAAGCAATCCACTGGATTCATGTACACATAATGAACAGTTCTAGGACTCTTCATGCCTGTGGGCTTTTCATGTCTGCATCATAATGATTTGTCTGTGTTTTTCTGCTTGCATCAAGGACAATTTTAGCTAAACTTAGACTAAGGAAATGGAGTTAATAAATGATGCATGATTTTCACAGTGAGTTGTGTGTATATACAATACACGCACAAAGACAGGGTAGAGCGAGGTAGAGAGAGAGAGAGAGACATACGGCGAAATTACTATTGTTGTAGGAATAGTTCACTTAAAAAATTTAAATTTGCTGAAAATTCACTCACCCTCAGGCCATAAAAGATGTTGATGAGTTTGCTTCTTGATCAGAACAGATTTACAGAACTTTTGCACTTGCTCACCAATGCCGTGAATGGGTGCCATCAGAATATTCTAAACAGCTGATAAACACATCACAATAATACACATGACCCCAATCCATCAATTCAAGTTCTGAGGACCGAAAAGCTGTATGTTTGTAAGTCCATCATTAAGATGATTTTAAATTCAATTGGCTGCTTATGGCTAAACTAAATAATTCATAATAATCAAAAATCTATTATATGATTTTAATTGATGCAATTTATCTAATAATTCAGCAATTCATTTATTTGATGCAACAAAAAATTGCAAAAAAAAAAACACTTTTGGTGTTCAACAAAACATGGAACAACATGACAGAATATTCACTTTTCCTTGAACTATACTTTTAACCATTAAAAATGTTCTCACTGGCTGTGATTGTGTCATGTCATGCAGCAATAACACCTTAAGTGTGGACAGACAAATTGCTAGTTGGTGGAATCTTATTACACCTGGGTAGGACACACTGTAAGGTGAGGACAGCAAAACTGCAGAATTTATTCAAACAGTCTAGACTTTGAGACTGTTCCTTCAGTACTGCTCTCATCTCTTTTCTATAGTCACATAAATTCTACTCGAGGCCAATATCAGAGTGATTTTATGGAACATTTAATTTATCTGCAATTATAGCAAACAGACTGCCCTATGGCTCTCATCTATCTAGATCGCACTTTGATTCTTTGGATTCTTTTTGATTTCTCTTATATTTTCTCTGTCTGTGTATGTGTTGTGTGTGTCAAGTCACCTTTATTTATATACAGTGAGTCAATAATGCAAAATGATAGTTAAAGGCAGTTCATCATTGAATTCAGTGATATCATCTCTGTTCAGTTGAAATAGTGTCTGTTTTTATTTGCAATCAAGTCAACGATATCGCTGTAGATGAAGTGACCCCAACTAAGCAAGCCAGAGGTGACAGCAGCAAGGAACCGAAACTCCATCGGTGACAGAATGGAGAAAAAAAACCTTGCGAGAAACCAGGCTCAGTAGGGGGGCCAGGTCTCCTCTGACCAGACGAAACCAGTAGTTCAATTCCAGGCTGCAGCAAAGTCAGATTGTGTACATGCAGCAATAACACCTTAAGTGTGGACAGACAAATTGCTAGTTGGTGGAATCTTATTACACCTGGGTAGGACACACTGTAAGGTGAGGACAGCAAAACTGCAGAATTTATTCAAACAGTCTAGACTGTGAGACTGTTCCTTCAGTACTGCTCTCATCTCTTTTCTATAGTCACATAAATTCTACTCGAGGCCAATATCAGAGTGATTTTATGGAACATTTAATTTATCTGCAATTATAGCAAACAGACTGCCCTATGGCTCTCATCTATCTAGATCGCACTTTGATTCTTTGGATTCTTTTTGATTTCTCTTATATTTTCTCTGTCTGTGTATGTGTTGTGTGTGTCAAGTCACCTTTATTTATATATCGCTTTAAACAAAATACATTGCGTCAAAGCAACAGAACAACATTTATTGGGAAAACAGTGAGTCAATAATGCAAAATGATAGTTAAAGGCAGTTCATCATTGAATTCAGTGATATCATCTCTGTTCAGTTGAAATAGTGTCTGTTTTTATTTGCAATCAAGTCAACGATATCGCTGTAGATGAAGTGACCCCAACTAAGCAAGCCAGAGGTGACAGCGGCAAGGAACCGAAACTCCATCGGTGACAGAATGGAGAAAAAAAACCTTGCGAGAAACCAGGCTCAGTAGGGGGGCCAGGTCTCCTCTGACCAGACGAAACCAGTAGTTCAATTCCAGGCTGCAGCAAAGTCAGATTGTGCAGAAGAATCATCTGTTTCCTGTGGTCTTGTCCTGGTGGTCGTCTGAGACAAGGTCTTTACAAGGGATCTGTATCTGGGGCTCTAGTTGTCCTGGTCTCCGCTGTCTTTCAGGGATGTAGAGGTCCTTTCTAGGTGCTGATCCACCATCTGGTCTGGATATGTACTGGATCCGGGTGACTGCAGTGACCCTCTGATCTGGATACAGACTGGATCTGGTGTCTACGGTGACCTTGGAATAAGAGAGAAACAGACTAATATTAGCGTAGATGCCATTCTTCTAATGATGTAGCAAGTACATCGGGTACATGTTTAAGCTAAGCTCACTAAGCACCACCACAGTATATGTCTTCTCATATTTACCTATTTTCATGGGCTGCTTATTGCAGTACCTAGATGTTGACCTTCACTTGCATTGCAATAAATGGCAGAGATAGTGGAAACTACAACTGTTCTCATCGACCAGTGAACCGGTTAAACCTGAGAGGTAATGACACTGGACACCAGAGAGGGGTACATTTGTACAAAAATGCATTTATCTCACGTGAACAAAAACACACATTCAATAATCCTCACAATGCATCAAAATGCATGATAATTGCAAACACAGAACTGCATGCAAATCTCATAATGAAATCGCAAATCAGTTTTCCCTCATACTTAATCTAATATATTTATAAAAGTTATTTTTGCTGCTGACTTGTGAAGTCTTTCTCATTCATGTTTGTACAAATGAATATGGTGTATTACATATAATTAAATAATTGATTTGGTCTGTGCCAATATTTTCTATAAGAATGTAACAGTCGTCTCTATGGCAGCAGAAAATATGGACCAGTGTGAGAGAAATGGTTAATCAATCAGCCCAAATACAGCGACCTATTCCAGAGAATTATAGATTTTCAGTTTGGATCATATGCCAGAAAAAGAATTAGGGACAGCTGTGCCCTTGTTAATATGTAAATGAAATGGCAACACTGTCCTGCTTTTAATTATAATACTAGATGATAGAGTAATTTGGAAATAATGTTCAAAGTCTGTGTGCCATGCTCTGGCTTTTTATGTTGAAGCATAATGTATCCTCTAATCACTTAATATTGTACAAAGTAGTGTCACATTCATTTGTCAGTGGTTAACCTTTAGACTTCCTGTTTTCTTCTAGCTCAGATGAAGTGATTGAGTCCTTCATAGTGTCAGGTACACATGTGTTTCAGATAGGGCTCTTTTACAGCCACTTATGGTTCAATTGGTGCTTAGAAATCACAAGCACAGATGGCATACAGTAATTAACATAAATTAAAATCCTCTTTTCAGTGATTGGCTGTTTTTGAGTCCCCAATGGATGTCATATCCTTCCTTTAAATGTATTGCACCTACCGAGCCCTTAAGGACATTCTGTATCTATGAAATCATTTTGGCCCTGTTTACACCTGGTATTAAGATGCAATTTTGTTGACCCGTTTTATAAGTTTTTACTGCAGCTTTGATTAAATAAATCAGTAAATATATTCATGAAAGAAAAAAAAAATCATATATAGGGTAACATGGTTGAAAGTTCGAGTTTGATGATCTCTTGATGTTGGATAGGCTAGAATCACTATTTTAAGGGGAGAGAGAGGTAGGCTTAAACAGAGTCTTTTTTTTTTAAAAAGAAAAAAGAAAAAAAGTAAATCCCTCTTGTGGAAAGTGCCAAGCTAAGTGGCTGAGAGAGAGAGAAAAAAAAACCTGATGAGTAAATTTGCCAGAACTTCACATATCCTTGTTTTCTTGCACCTGCTGTGCTTTTTCACAGCCTTCCTTCACTTGTGCTTGCAGGAAAAGGACACTCAGCCTAATACTTTACTTCTCAAGTGCGCACTGGCCTTTAAGCCAGATGGGTCCTGATTGGGTTTGTGATATCCCGAGTCCCTCGTAATCACTACCAAACACACACACACACATCCTGATGAGAAGTACTACAAGTAGAGTCTTCTGAGAGAGATAATGACCACTAAAAGAGGAGAACAAAGAGATACAATCACACCATCATAAATTAGCCATCATCTATGTCCTGATTAGCTTCCCCCAGGAAGAATTCGGATATCAGCACCTGGACCTGCTCAAACACCATTTAGAAGTTAATGTAGATGTGAATAAAAAGAGCTCAACTTGTTTAGCATGTTAATGGAGCATAAAGTGGAAGTGGATCAAAAGTACCTCAATAACAATTTCTTTCATAGTTTATTCTCTCAACAAGCTGTCAGACTGTGTTTTAGAGGCCATTTATCTGTCAAATTATAGGCTGATGGAGGTGAGGGTTAAAGATGTGTGTGTGTCAGATCTGAATCTGAGGTTACATGTTGTCAGTGCAGTTTTCCACACACCGAGTTAAACACTCTCACACGCATATAGTGGGAGAGGTAAATTCTTCTGTAGCAGGATGAAATGAAACAGCTAATAACAACTGAAAATAAATAAATAAATAAATAAATAAATAAATAAAATAGGGCAATTACTTTGAAACCTTTCATCTAAATTAACATACAACTATTGTTTTAGAGAGTCAAGGTGAGTAGTGATACAGACTCCTGAGCTGTATATATTACACATCAAGAGAACAGTCAGTTACTGAATTTTGTGCTTTGGAAGCAGAAACATGGATGAGCAAAAAGATCAGAGTAGTTCTGACAAGGGCGTTACAGTGATGGCTAGACAATAAGCTAGCCTACGTCTACTCCGATCTCACAGAAGAGGTACTGTAGATCAGATAACTGAAGAAATTGATGCTGGTGACAGAAAGGTGTCAAAACACACAGTGCATCGTAGTTTGCTCTTTTATTTTCTGGACAATGTTCGCTAGGAAACCTGGTAGGAAACCTTGGGTCTTGCATTCATGTGGATATTACGTTGACCACCTACCTAAAGATTATTGCAGACCGCATGTTCCCTTTCATGGCAGTGGCCTCTTTCAACAGGATAATGCACCCTACCACACTGCAACATTTTTTTTAAGAATAGTTTGAGGAGCAAGACAATGAGTTTGAGGTGTTGCCTTGGCCCTTCAAATTCCCCAGATGTCAATCTGAATGAGTATTTACGGAACATGCTGGACTTGCATAGTCTTATGCTGGTATGGTTGATTGAGTTTGGAAGTACTGATAGTATGCGATTGGAACACAGTACAATCAAGTTGATGAAATTGCTGGAAATCAAGTGTCCCCAACTAAGCAAGCCAGCAGCAACAGCGGCTAGGAACCAAAACTCCATCGGTGACAGAATGGAGAAGTCAAGTCAAGTCACCTTTATTTATATAGCGCTTTAAACAAAAAAGATTGTGACAAAGCAACTGAACAACATTAATTAGGAAAACAGTGTGTCAATAATGCAAAATGACAGTTAAAGGCAGTTCATCATTTAATTCAGCGATGTCATCCTCGTAGTTAATTTTAAATTGGATCTGTGCAATCATTTGCAATCAAGTCAATGAAATCGCTGGAAATGAAGTGTCCCCAACTAAGCAAGCCAGAGGCGACAGCGGCAAGGAACCAAATCTCCATCGGCGACAAAATGGAGGAAATGGGAAAAACCAGGCTCAATGGCGTTAGTTACCCTTAGTTACTGCCTTTTATGATGTAGAAACCACATGACAACAGTGTCGTGGACAAATGCGGAAGTAGTGTCTAGCATCCAGCAAACCACTTGCTTGCTTCAAAGCATTTCCTTATTTACTTCTTCTTGCATGTTTTATGGTTGATTGTGTTACTTATTTCTGGACCATAATTACTGTTTACCATCTGCCGCTGGTTCTGTCGACAAAGACAGCTCCCGTAAACGTAAACGTATGGGCCAACCAAATGACCCAAAAAGAGTTTGGGACAAGTGGAGAGAAAGAGCGAGGATCAATATCGGTGTTGCATTTTCTAGATGGAGAGAGCTTTGTGACAAACTTCAACTAGAAAGAGATGCCAATCTCGCTCGTGTTTTACTCAACAGGTGAGTTGTTTTGATTCGTATCTTTATAGAAAATGTATGCTATTGTAACAATCAACAAGATTAGTATTATTGGGCATACACGCCAAACATGGGGCATCACGTCTCTAGACCCGCGCGAGGATGCGTCTGATCCATAGCGTCTTTGCAAGTCATCTACTTGCGCAAATTATTGAACTCGCGTTTGAAAACAAACACAGCATCTATAAAACTTTACCTCATCCGTTAAATCCATGATTTATCTTTCCATCTGATTGATGGCCGTCAGCGGTTGGGTAGAAGACAACAAATCCCATCATTCCACGATTGTTCTTAGCATCATCAAACCACGCGATTGTTATTGTTTTGGTAGTGCATCCTACAACCTGTACTTTTAAGTTTGCAGATTACACAACTGTAGTAGGTCTCACAAGCAACAGAGATGAGACAAACTACAGGAGCAAGGTGAGCCGCCTTGCCGGGTGGTGCAGTGACAACAATCTCTCTCTGAATGTGGAGAAGATGAAAGAGATTGTTGGTGACTTCAGAAGAGTGCACACTCATCTTGTTCCTCTGAGAATCAACGGTGCAACTGTGGAGAGAGTGAGCAGTATCAAGTTCCTGGGTGTGCACACCACAGAGGGCCTCTCCCGGACTGACAACACCGCTGCACTGGCCAAGAAAGCACAGAAGCATCTCTACTTCCTCCGCAAACTGAGAAAAGCCAGAGCCCCGGCCCCCATCATGTGCTCAATTTCTACAGAGGCACCACAAAGAGCATCCTGACGAGCTGCATCACTGTGTGGTATGGTGCTTGCAACACATCCTGCTGCAAGTCGCTAGACGAATAGTGAGAGCAACTGAGAAGATCATAGGTGTCTCTCTCCCCTCCCTCCAGGACATTTATGGTACCCGTCTCACCCATAAAGCCCTCTCCATCACAGGTGATCCCACACATCCGTCACACATCTTCTTCAGTCTGCTGCCATCAGGGAGGAGACTGTGGAGTCTCCAGGCCAGGACCAGCAGACTAAAAGGACAGCTTCATTCATAAGGCTCTCAGGAAGCTGAACTCCCTCCCAACCTTGCCTCCCCTCCTCTCTTTTGCCCCAGGCACCACTGAACTCTGAACCCCCTCCCCTCTTTTTGACTATAAAGCAGACTTGAATTGACTTGACTAATCACTTATTGTGTGTGTTTTTTTTTAATAACTACTGACTAGTTTATAGGATTATATTCATGTTGGGTATGTATGAGTTTGAAAATTCATGCTTTAAATGTTTCTACCAATCAATTCTTTGTTAAATATATCATATTGTTGTTACACAAATCATGTCTAAAATTACACTGCAAGAGCAGGAAAATTCGGACCATGTGACTGATAAGATAACATTTGATTTATGTACTGGGAGGAGAAACATCGCCACACCACAAGCAAAGACAATATCTAATTGATCAACACAACATTTGAGATGGGCCAACAACCTGGTTTAAATACCCAGGACACCATCAAATTATACATTTAGCTTTTTTTTCAGCCATGCCTTTTACCATAAATTTTGCACACTTTGAGCACCGTTCCAGTGTGCTTAGACCTGCACACCCGCTGCTACTTAGCCACGATGAGAAGAAACGCCACCTAGTATTGTCAAACTTTACTTTGATTATTTTACTTTAATTTATTTTCTTTTCCGTTGAGATTTTCATGTTCTGAGTTAAGTTTTGTCGAGTCCCACCTCGAGTGCCCATCTAAAACTTCAACCAGCCCACAACTCTGTATCTTCAGCCATCGCCCAACGACTGGCTTCCCAGGACGTCACTTCAACGACTACTGAGCTTCAAGCCAATAGTCCAGACAACAAAGGGAACCCCTTAAATAAGCACCGTTAGTACCTCCAGATTCTGAGCTGAACTGGTGCATTTAATATAAATGTTAACCTCATTGAGGAACTCAAATTGAGGGTTAATTAAGTGATTGACGGTTGTTCAGGTATATGCAATTGCACATTTTGTTTTAAACTTGGCATTTCACATTTTCATTCACTTAAACTCATTTTTTCCTCACTTTCTCCCTGCAACTTGTATGAATGTGTGAATGCGTGTCTTCATGTGTTAAATTTGTTTATATGTCTTAGATTTATCCAATAAAGCCTTATTTATATTTGAAAAGAAAAGTGTCTTGTGTTTTATGCTCACAAGTTAATGTCTTAAACTGCCGATCTTGTTACTGTGCAAATAAATAGTGTTTTCACTATACTTTGGATTTTTATATTCATTGCAGAGTTGATGTTATACGGCTCGTTCAGTAAATTACCACAAAAACATTTAATTACACCAACATACCGTGTCATTCTCTTTTCTTTCTTATGGGTATAGGAGAACACAAGCTATTTTAATGTAGCCCTGACCTTCAAAACACATTTAAAAAAACTATTTGTCTGACAAAAAAAAAAAAAAAAAAACTGTGTTTGAAAGTTAATGGTGAAAGCTACAAAGACAAAAACAGAGCAAAAACAATGAAAACATTCATGAAAGGATATCTGTCAGCAGGCATCATCTTTTTTCATGGAAAATGCACCGTACTAAACAAAAAATACTAAAGAAAGAATTATGAGAACAAAACCAATCAAATATAGGTAGGCGAGAACATGAAGTGTTGCACATATGTTTCATCATGTCTTTCAGTAATTTTTTTATATGAATTATTTATTTCTTCCCTTGTACAGCCATTCATCTTTTATTTTATGCGGTGTAGTGAGAGTTAAAGATTTCTTTGATCACGTTCTAAACGTGGGCACTTAGTGTGTAATACCATTTTTGGCTCACTTAAATTGTCAAGAGCGTGAAAATTTTTCTCCCTAGCTAATCTTGGGGATGTGACAGAAGCCACATTTGAGAATGATGAGAATTATGAACTACCCTGAAAATCCATCAGAAAATTCTGCCCTGCGGTTCAATTGCATGATATAACATCCACCATCACTCACAAACCGTAGCCAGAGAAACATACAGATGCACAGTGTCCTTCACAATCAGGACACATACAAACAATCTAAAGCAGAGTGCAAAGGGAAGCAGAGGAATATCGTAATGCTTTCAGAATAAGCAATGAGATTGCAAACAGGACCCTTTCTTGCAGATGGAAGCTGGAAAATGCAACACTATATCAGCATAATTTATCCAGAACATTCTAAACACGCTGAGGTTCTGAGTCAAAATAACATTTCTTTCATCATTTACTCACTCTCTCATTCCAAAAGTGAAATATGAAAGGAGATATTTAGCAGAATGTTCAATGAGATACAAACAGTGTTACATACAAATACATATTTGTGATAAAAAAGAGACTAATTTCAAAAAAAAAAAAGGAAGGATGTTCTGAACAAAAGTATTTTGTATGTGTACTTGAACTGTTTGTATTCGATCATGTGTGTGTGTGTGTGTGTGTATGTGCATGCTTGTGATCCTGCAGTAAATCATTCATCATTTGATTTGGCCAGGAGGGATGTTCATCACAAAACCAACTGAGAAAACCCTTCCAAAAATCAAATAGCTCAGACCCACCTTTAGACATGAATAACTTCATATTGGCATGACTGATAATATTTTATTTCATTGCCTTTGTACCAATCAATAAATATCTATTTTATGAAATCTAACAAAAATGATTAATGATGTTATTTACAGCCCAAACCGAAGATAAATGAGGACATTATTCCCTCATTTTATGAACTAATACAAAATACGACTATTCTGTCTCTTTCTCTCTTTGTCATGTTCTTTGTCTTTGAGCATTTGTGAATAGTGAACAACTAGTGCATATAACCTTGAAAACAAAGAACTGAATTCACTATACAAACTATATATTTTTGACAAAATAACAGGTTTTTGTTTGCTGTAATGTAAGTGTCAAGTTGTACACAGTGATGAAAGAATAGGAAATAAAATAAATGTATAATGCTTTTAAGAGATTCTGAAAGGGGTGTCTTTTTTCAGCCGGCCCTACATAACAACCTGTACCTCAAACATGTGATAATTGTGATCAGAGTCCTGCACATGGGCAGATACCTGATGGATGAACCACTAAAATTTGATGTAATGGGTGAAAATATATTTACATTGTCATTTGCATTGCTAATTGCAAGTGTGGTTTGGGAATCAATAGGCATGGGAAAAAACGCATAGATGATCATTGACAATGTGATCAATAAGATACAGTAAAAAAAAAAAAAAAAAAAAGAAGAAATTCAAGCTATTAAATTTATATTTTTATAATGCATAATTATGTAAAGCTAGTTGCACACTGAACAGTTTTGGCAAATTATGTGAATCCTAAAAGATTCCTCTGATTTTAAACCAAAAGTCATACATGCAGTGTGGCTCGTCTTGTAGTGTGTGTTCATTTTTACAGTCTTGACTGTTTTACAGTCGGACATTAATGACAACCGAAACCCCAAAGTGTTAAATGTCTTAGCAGAAGAGATAGCAGAAGTTAGTAATTATATTATTATATTAATTATATTATAATTAGAAGTTAGTTAGCAATAAACTGAAGAGAGGGCCAGGAGAGCCTTGTGGCAAGAATCTCATTTGTGTTTCTTGAGGTATTGGGCCAGAATCAAGAGATAATGCCAGTTTCACTGCTAATTTGCCAGTGTAAATATTGAACAGTGTACAACCACAGCTATAACCCGTTTTTTTATTATTATTATTGTTATTAATTTTATTTGTTTTTTTCAATGCATCTGTAAATTACAGAATATTTTTTCACAGTGTATGACTACAGTACGTCAACATCTTGCTTGCAGTGTTTTTCCCCTCTTGCTCAGACCACACTGTGTCGGCACACTTAGGAAAGTTTAGTAATTTAAACAGGTATTAAATTATCCCCTATCCTCCTTTTTACACAAATAATTCTGAAGTTGTTCAAATCCAAGTTTATTTGCTTTATAAAGTGGGTCACTGAGCCACTGGCTCCAGATATTAGAAAGCAATCTGAACAACAGATGCTGAGGCATAATTTGAGCACAGGCTTTTCACACTGAGATTAGGTTTTAGGGCAGAAATTCCAAATATTTTTAAATAGGTTGGCATAAGCTGCAGGTATAACCAAGTCCAGGTCTTTCTCAACCTCCCATAGGAAATTAAATTTCTTCTAACTTGAGTTCAAAATGTGCTAAATTGTTTAGTCGGTACTGTGTAGTCATTGGGAGATTGTTTACTGGGCTGTATGCACAGCAAGTCCCGGGAGGTTCTATATTGCTCAGCAGTTGCCCTGGCATTGATTCTGTGCCTTTGCTCTTGTTCCGGTGTGTTACGGTGATCACTGTATACTCTGCTGTGTCTGCACATTTAATCTGATTACGTGGGAATTCATTAGGAGAGTTGGCTTGAGATCAATTCATCAGTTTACCCACATCTTTAATGATAAATTGTGCTGTTTTTTTTTTTTTAAAGAAACCTTTTTATTAATATGGTGAACAAAGGGAAATTATATATACTATATATATAATATGCAAGTCAATGGCTACCATCAACTGCTTAGTTACCAGCATAGTATTTTTTTGTTCAACAGCTGAAAGAAAGTCTGAGTAGTTGAAGGTGAGTAAATAATGACAGAATTCTCTTTTTCAGAATTTTTACAGGTGCTGGTCATATAATTAGAATATCATCAAGAAGTTAATATCACTAATTGCATTCAAAAAGTCAAACCTGTATATTATATTCATTCATTACAAGACTGATATATTTAACATTTTGATGACTATAACTGACAACTAAGGAAAATCCAAAATTCATTATCTCAGAAAATTTGAATATTACTTAAGACCAGTACAAAGAAAGCATTTTTAGAAATCTTGGAAAACTGAAAAGTATGAACATGAAAAGTATGAACAGCACTTAATATTTAGTTGGGGCACCTTTTGCCTGAATTACTGCAGCAATGCGGTGTGGCATGATGTCGATCAGTCTGTGGCACTGCTCATGTGTTATGAGAGCCCAGGTTGCTCTGATAGTGGCCTTCAGCTCTTCTGCATTGTTGGGTCTGGCATATCGCATCTTCCTCTTCCTCTTCGGTGGACAATTAAGAACAGGGATACCATGGTCCTTAAACCAGGTACTGGAAGCTTTGGCACTGTGTGGAGGTGCCAAGTCCTGTTGGAAAATGAAATCTGCATCTCCATAAAGTTGGTCAGCATCAGGAAGCATGAAGTGCTCTAAAACTTCCTGGTATATGGTTGCATTAACCTTGGACTTCAGAAAACACAGTGGACCAACACCAGCAGATGAGATGACAGCCAAACCATCACTGACTGTGGAAACTTTACACTGGACCTCAAGCAACATGGATTGTGTGCCTCTCCTCTCTTCCTCCAGACTTTGGGACAATGATTTCCAAAGGAAATGCAAAATTTACTTTCATCAGAGAATATAACTTTGGACCACTCAGCAGCAGTCCAGTCCTTTTTGTCTTTAGCCCTGATGAAATGCTTCTGACGCTGTCTGTTGTTCAAGATTGGCTTGACACAAGAAATGCGACAGCTGGAACCCATGTCTTGCATACGTCTGTGTATAGTGGTTCTTGAAGCACTGACTCCAGCTGCAGTCCACTCTTAGTGAATCTCCACCACATTTTTTAATGGGTTTTGTTTCACAATCCTCTCCAGGGTGTGGTTATCCCTAGTGCTTGTACACTTTTTTCTACCACATCTTTTCCTTCCCTTCTCCTCTCTATTAATCTCTGTGGAGCTCTGTGAACAGCCAGCCTATTTTGCAATGGCCTTTTGTGTCTTTCCCTCCTTGTGCTTGTGTCAGTTGTTGTCTTTTGGACAACTGTCAAGTCAGCAGTCTTTTCCATGATTGTGTAGCCTACAGAACTAGACTGAGAGACCATTTAAAGGCCTTTGCAGGTGTTTTGAGTGAATTAGCTGATTAGAATGTGGCACCAGTTGTCTTCAATATTGAACCTTTACACAATATTCTAATTTTCTGAGATACTGAATTTGGGAAATTCCTTAGTTGTCAGTTATAATCATCAAAAGGAAAAGAAATAAACATTTGAAATATATGAGTCCGTGTGAAATGAATGAATATATGGTTGCACTTTATTTTACAGTACGTGTACTAACATGTACTTATAGTGTACTTACAGTGTATTTATCTAAGAAAGTTCTGGTAACGCAAGATAACTACATGGGGTAGGGTTAGGTTTATGGGTAGGTTCAGGGTTAGTACCTAGTTATTACATAGTTATTGTAATTGCTATAATAAGTACATAGTATGTACATGAGGAACAGGACTGTAAAATAAAGTGCTACCGAATATATTATACAAGTTTAAATTTTTGAATGGAATTAGTGAAATAAATCAAATTTTTGATGATATTCTAATTATATAACCAGCACCTGTATATAAGACCCTTTGAGGTCACTTTAAAAGCACTTCTGTGAAAAAGAAAACGGTTCTGCTATGGACCTTATGTAGCTCCTTTCAGCGCTGTGTTCTTTGTCTTTTGTCTTCTGTTTTTATTTCCATAGTGTGAAGGTAAGGTAGTATGAAATTATGAATGATCCTCTCCATTTAAAATCTCTGCCTACGGACATTTGTTATGACATCTGCTTTGAACATTAAGGCGCACATGATAACTTTCTATAACAACAGCTAATTACTCTTAAACAGCGATGCTATAGAGCTGCAGCAAAAATGGAAGTTTAAAGATAAAATTCTAAATATGGCTGCACATTTTTTCCTCTGAAGCATAAGGTCTATTGTTTCAAGCCGAAGAAACAATAGAACCCTTGTTCTTAAAAGTGTATCAAATCTGGAGTGTTAAATTGGTAATACTGTAACCCATAGCAACAACACAGCAATTTGCTCAGAACACTTCACATAGTTTTCATTTATATGCAACCATCCACAACACCATAGAATACTTTTGAAAGTTTTGTATGGGCAAACTATTTATTTATTTATTTTTCTTTCAGAAAATGTACATACAGTATGTAGTTCTTGCTATTCTCTTCTTTACCACATTTCACACACACACTGAAAAATAAAATTGAGCATTCTCCTGAATATTGTCCCATAACGGTTCTTGAATTATATAATGCTTCAAAGGGGGCTAGTTTTGGAGGATAGTAGCATTTAGAAACAAAACAAACAAAAAGTTCGTTCACAGTAATATTTTCTTATTATTTTCTGAAATCTGATGGTCATCTACAGGTACTACTGTCATATTACAGTACAGTTAATCTGTTCCTAAACAGCTTTTGGCTACTGAACTGGTGCTAAATTACTAGTCCCCCCTCCCAATCTGTACAAAACACAATTACTGTATGTAGTGTACAAGAACACAACAGTGGACATTAATTCTTATAATAAAAGCACAATATATTGTATACTAGCTGCACTCAAGTTTTGCCTGGTATCGTGTATTGTCTAGTGTTATATTATCAACATAGTTCATCATATATTATCAGTGGGGACAGTTTGCTAGTGATGATTGATGTTTATTAATATAACCTTCAATTCAATCTCATTACGCGTCAGTCAGCATCCTATGTTGGGCATTTGGTTTATTTGAGAGGAAATCAATCGCATTAGGCTGAAAATATTTATTTATTTTACTTTTACTTTTACTAAAACCTAGCAAACAGGTAGCAAATATACATGTTTAGAAAGTTGTCCATTTAGACTGCAGTTTTCTTAAAGATAATAAAAAAAATAAAGTGGTAACACTACAGACTATATCTAGCACTGTAGTGAATGCTGTCAGTAGCTATTTTAACTGAGGCTATTATTTTAATTGTAGTCATTATTAAGATTTCAGAGATAGCTAGAGAGCTACATATGGCTGCAACTAGAGGGTCTCAGTCCCTTCTATCCGATCTGTAATTTGAACGCTCTTTAATAATGTTCTCAAATAGCATCGAGGCTGAGAATTTGGGGTTAATTACATCTCCAATTCCTCATTCATCTCTCCATCATTTCTGCCCTCTGATGGCACAGTTTAGTTATGTAAGGCATTGAAGCTCATGACATCATCACGTTTTCCACTGCACATTTATTCAGCCAGTAACAGATGTGCTTAATACCCTGCTATCTGTGGCTGTTATATGCCTAATGCTCACCACAGATCTTTTATACACCATCTCCCTATTGGTTTTGTTTCCTTTCATCCCTTTTCTTCCTACAGAGAATGAAGAGTACTCTTGTGTTCCGTTTGAGTGCTTCCATATCCTCCAGATGTGACACAAATGTTTTGAGGTGCTCTTAATGGAAAGCAAGAAAACTCACAATACCTGTCAAATGGCCTCATGGGAAGATGGTTGTACATATGTTAAGCCATCAGTTTTTGAAGTGCTGTTTTATAATCTGGCAACCAGGGGCTGTTTGCTTCATCTGTAATTGACAGCTGAGAGTTGGTCATAAAGAGAACAGATTCTATGCTTGATCTTAACCACAAGGCTGAAAAGAACATAAAAAGAAGGTTCTTTCTCACTGTATCTGGACTCCCTGATAGATTGACACAAAATTCAGAGAAAACAGTTGTGTTGTAAATTATCTTTCACTTTTAAAATTTAAGGTTCCAAAAAGGGTTTTCACAATGAGTAAACAGTAAACAGTTCTTGAAGGAATAGTGTAAGGCTGGTAGAACCTCAAGTTACTTTGATCTCCTTGTATATGGACAATAAAAATACAGTGTATGAACATACAGACATGTTTTTCCACATCTCACTGAGAGAAGATGCTGGAAAGCATCTCACCTATTCCACTTTCACATTTGTTCCTTTTCCCTCACTTCCTTTCCTTCACTCAGCTCACTCAGAATTGGTCAATAGCATACTATAAAGTTCTACATGGTTCCAAGTGATTTTCACAGTCATGTTTGGTATCATTTGAAATAACTATTGTATCGTGCAATTGGTACAATGGTCTCAAACTTACAAGAAGTAAATAAGGTAATAAAGGTTATGAGGTAATAAAGATCCTAAGAGTTTAGAGCTATTTTGCTTATTGTATAGCATGTGTCCCTTCCCAGTGTCTTTCATGCAAAATACAATCTGTCCCCAAAAGGTGCAAACTCTCCACGTCTAGTCCTTGATTGATGCAAATTCAAATCGTTAATTCCCATCTCCATTTGGATGATGTTTTTTATTGGTCTAAGTTCTTAACTAAGTATTGCTCTGAAGTGTCCATACACTTCATACTGTGTATCTTTCTGAGATCAGGTATGCATTTTTTCCTCTTAGATTATTTTTAAGAATTTAATGTCTTGTATTGAATTGATTCATATATAATTTATTTGGCAAATACATGTTTACCTGAATAATAATACATTGTTACATTTTAATTGATACTCTTTACTCTGAAATTATTGACTCCAGTAGATCACATTGAATCCTTATTACTACATATCTGTGTTAGTAACAGACTGAAGTCTAGTTGAGATGGATCATGGGGCATGCCAACTGAGATTTCAGAGATCTGACTAATAATGTTACTGAAAATGTGCTGAAAGGTTTACTCACCTAAAAGCTATCCAAGATGTTTCTTCATCAGAACTGATTTGGAGAAATTTAATATTACATCACTTGCTCACTAGTGGGTCATCAGCAGTGAATGGGTGCCATCAGAATGAAAGTCCAAAAAGTTGATACAACATCACAATAATCCACATGACTCAAATCCATAAATTAACATCTTGTTTGTTTCTAACAAAGAAATTCATCATTAAGTGGCTTTTAGCTTCAAACTGTTACTTCCAGTCATTTAGCTATAATATTGATTTCTGTAGTGAAAAGGTCATCCTGAATGAATCAGAAGAGAAATATGCACAGATCAAGCACCACTTACAGAGTAAAACAGTCCAAAACAATTAGAATAATAAAATATATTGATGGAATTTATTGTGAGAGGACAACTGAGGCAACGATTTAATGTTAAAATGCCTTAATAGTGGATTTGTTTCTTTAAAAGAATGCAGTTTTTCACGTCACAAGATGTTAATTGATTAATTGGGGTCATGTGGCCTGTTTGTGGATAATTATTATGTTTTTATCAGTTGTTTGGACTCTCATTCTGACGGCACCCATTCACTGCAGAGGATCCATTGGTGAACAAGCGATGTAATGGTGAAAATCCATTCATCCATGATCTCAAAAGACAGCATGTAAATTATTCTATTCAGCTCTAATGTGGCTAGCAGTGAGCATTGTTAGACTCTCCATAGGAAAAGACAAAACAAAAGCAAATTGCGTTGATTTTGGTCCAGATTCAGTTTAGATAGTAAACAACAGCATCCAAATGTGTGATGAATCCGAGAGTTGTATTGATTATACAGAAAACAGACTTTTGGCTTTGAACAATGGCTGGCACACTGCTGACAGACAGTGAGAGTAGAGGAAAGAGGAAGAGAGAGATAGAAAGAGAGGTTTTTACAGGAAAAGGCCTACAGTATGTAAAGTCTCTGCTGATCTCTATCTTCACAGTTATAAAATCTGCCAATATCTTCACTGTGATAATACTGAAATATTTACTAAAAAAAACCTTGGAAATGTATTTACTTATTTATTGTGGAATATATTGTTAAAAAAAGCTGTTCATCACATTTGTCATGGAGCCAAGCAGGATCATTTATAAAAAGCTGTTACTCATAATTTGTTTAGGACTATGGTAAGACTTTAGGTAGGACTATGTGATATATTTAGCAGAACAAAACTGGAAAATCTCTTCAAGTAATGTTAACCACAAACCTTATTTTATTCATAAACCCTAAAACCTATTCTCATGACTGTGAAACCACATGGGAAATTCCAGAGAGAACCCATGGCTTGAAAATGTTAATTCTCTTTAAGGTTTTATAACGACAATCTAAGCTTGAATTCATTTTTAATTGATTATATATGAATCACATATAACTCAGTTCTCTTAAATTGCAATTTAGAACTTGAACCTTACATAGTAGCAGTTACTACAATATCACTTTCAAAAGCAATATAGAGTGGAACACATTTCACATTTCGATAAAAAGACATGACAGGTGCATTGCAAGATCCTTTTTACTGGACACAAGCACCAGAGAAATACTACTGTGCCCAAGTAAAATATTACTGATAAATCCTGGTCTGACAATAGAGATTTCTGTATATCAACCTGAGAATCATATCCCTGATAATATTTCAGGAATCATACGTTTGTTTGTTTGTTTTTTTGTATATTATGCTAATATTTCAGGAATAATGTGTTTCAGCTGTTTGGCATCAGAACAAGCGATGCCAGATGAATCACTATTGATCTTACCGGTCCAACGGTTTTGCAGAAAGGTATGAATTATTCATGACTCAGCTTGATTCATTCGGACAGCATTGTTTGCAGTGGTTTTGCACAATGAAATAGTAACGGGACACAGAATAAAACAAAAAAAAAGAAACAGAATGAGATGGATATTTTCCTACAGTCCAATGTAGGAAACAAAACCTTCAAATGTCTTCTATCATTTGTCAGTGATGAAGCAGCTTTTTATTGCAAATGCAGTATGTGAATGACCATGCATGTGAAGACCATTTATATTTATGACAACATCAAAAAAGAGTATCCAAATACGGTGACACTTTTTTTAAATTAGAAGTCTGATGAAAGACTAGAAATGGGCACATTTACTCTAAAAATAAACTAGCGTTCAATAAATGTTAAGAAATAAATTTATTTATTAATCAAGGACAATTTGATCAAAAGTGGCAGGATGTGTCACAATCATCAGCTGGAGTGCTCATAAACTCCAATAGAGGGCACTCCACTGAGGACTCTGGCATTTCTGTTTCATCCCCTTTTTCGAACTCCATTTCCCATCATGCCTCATTCCTGGGACTGATTGCACACACACACACCTGCATCTAATTACACACACACACACACACACACACACACACACACACATATAAGCAGCACAATCACTCTCAGTCTGGGATAAGTCTTGTTTAGCCACGTCTAGCATTTCTGAGCGGTTTTCCTGTGTTTGTTCTTCCTGTGTCTGATTTTTGGATTGTGTATACCGTCTTTGTTTCTCTGCCGCCTGCCCCGACCTCTGCTTGTGACTGTTATTGATTCTGGATATCCCTGACATACCTGATGCCATTCCTGATTACTGCCTGTCTGACCATTTTTATAATAAAGTTCTGCATATGGATCCGAACGTCTCTGACTCTCAACATAACAGTATGTACATAATGTAATATTTATAATGTTACACGATTTCACAAACAGCTTTCTTTTCAACTTTCTATTCATCCAATAAATAATAGAAACAGAGAGCCTGATTAAAGGTTTGAAATTTCACTGGTTCATGAGGAAAATTCAACACATGAAATATACACATAGTCTGTGTTTAAGGAAAAAAGTGCTTTGCAGATTGTCCTTTAAATTCTTAAAGTGTGCCTCTAGTGAGAGAATGTACATGTGTTCAGAACACCTGGAAGATCAATTACAATTACAGGTATTCATGCCTGTTTTAATAAGACACTGACTCAATCTGATTACACCTCACTTACATCTGGGCTGCTGAAAAACACAGGTGTTTGCCCTAATCAGAAGTGCCTTTACATTTCTGAATTATTTATTGCCCTTGAGCTCTGACCTGGCTTGTTTTCTTCAGTCTAAAAATCTATCTGGGTGCAGATTTATCTCCTTGCAGTGACAGAAAAATGCATATACATTTGAATCAATCTTCCACTTGCCACTAGTGTATAGAGTGTGTCTATAACTGTGGCTTCCTCTTCATTGAAAATAAAAAACTATAGGATTCAATATATCTCTGCAAAGGGCTTCTTTACATCAAGTTTAAAAAGATAAATCCAGATCACAATGATCCAGTTTTGGAAATCCCATGTTTTTTAATCGAGGACCAATAACACCATTTGTGGATTGTAAAACCATAATCTAGAATCTAGATACACACCTTTCCAGATCTGGATTATCAGTGCACTAAATAAATGGGACTACACATCATAATGTAAGATGCATCCATGTAAAGACCAACAGGTAGAGCAGTCTGTGTGACCACTTCAAATGTTTTCATTTGAAGAGACCGAAAAACTGCACAATAAAACTACAAACATCCTCTTCCATTTTCTATTTTTCAACCAGACCTCTCATTATCCACAAGAAATACACAAATATTCTGCCAAGAGATGCAATTTTTATAAACTTCCTTTGACTAATTAATCTCTGATGATTGTGTCCTTGTAAAAAATATGCAGTGATAAATAAAATACAATTAAATATAATATTTGTGACAGCTGTTCTTTTACTGTACTAAAAGGGTACTTCTACTTTATCACTGTAATTACATTTCAATATATATAAAAACAGGACCAGATGACCAAAGTGCTTTACAACATCAACTGAAAGAAGCCAAAGAGCATAAAAGTAAAAAAGATAAAATCGTGAGAAATGGTAAAACAATGGAAAGACACCCTATATTTTCTGAAAATAGAGCCCAGAAGAAGCATGAAACCTGCGGCACTGCAGAAGAACATCTCGGTTACATATGGACGTCACGTCATTGACCAACAAATTAGGATATTGCTTTGATATACCAATCTACTTAGAGTGTAAACTAAACGAGCCAATGCACATTGGCATGCAATTATTGCATCCAGCTGCAGCTGATCACAATGCGGGTACAAGAAGGCAGCAGGTGCAATGCCAGGTTATCGCTGAGGAGCCAAGCCGGTGGCGACTGGAAGTGACATCTCTGTTCCCTTCTTCATGGAATGAGGGTTAATGAGGGAATGTCATTCTCAACGTCACGTCGGTGACCAACGAATTGGGATTCCCTACCAAAGTGCCATGGATACTGCCCCTTCCAGGGCCCTGTGTGAGCCACTTGCGCCCCTTTTTGCTGTAGCCAGCTGTGTGCCAGTGCGTCCGTGACGAGTGTTCCCTCGGTCAGGGTGTAGAACAACTGGCAGTGAGAGGTCTCTGGAAAGGCAAACAGGTCTGAGCTTCTGAGGGTGCAGTGCAACTAATACCTGGTTCCACAGGTTGGCAGAGGGTGTGTGAGTAGGGGCTTTGTTGATGCTCTCGAACAGCCCGAAGCTGCCGGCTGGCAAAGGAGGAGGATGAGTGAGGTCCAGTGTTGGGCCGTCCACAACTCTTTGTGTCTTCCTGGGACCCAGAGATAGAAAAAAATGCTCTGTTGTTGAGAATTTGTTTACCGACTGCAAGGCCAATGGTGGGGTAAAACAACACAAAACATTCTCCATCTGGCCCTGGGAAAAGAGTGATGCGTTCACCACCGCTTGCCACCAGGTTTGACGGGGGCCTGGAGGCTGCTTGGCTGGAGACTGTTGCGGATGCTGTGCAGGAATGGGGGCGGACACAGGGGGCCGCCCTCGGTGACGAGCAGACTAGGGCACTGCGGAAGGATAGAGGCGGCAGGATGTGTTGCATCGCCTCCGTCTGCTTCTGTCCAGCCGAGAACTGCTGGGCGAAGCTTTCAACCGCGTTGCTGAAGAGGCCAGTCTGGGACACAGGGGCATTAAGGAACCATACTTTGTCTGTGTCCCTCATGTCAGCCAGTCACAGTCAGAGATGGCATTCCTGGACCACAAGCGTGGACACTGCACGACCCAGAGAACTCGCTGTGACAGTCGTTGCTCGGAGCGCAAGGTCAGTGGTGGTTCGGAGCTCTTTCAGAACTTCCGGATCATGACCACCCTCATGCAGATTCTGGTGCATCTGCAGTAACGCCATAGAGTGTAAGGCGGAAGCAACTTCCCCACAACCCTTATTGGGACTGTCAGTTAGACCAGACGAATGCCTACAGGCCTGGGAAGGGAGCAACAGGTACAGGGACTTAGGACAGAATTGCATCGCTACCGACTGCTCCACCGGTGCGATCGCCGAATACCCCTTAACTGCACCACCGTCGAGGGTGCTGGAGGAGTGATTGTCCCCCGAGGGTTGGTTCCCTTAAGGGTTTGCCAGCACTGAGACCCTCAAACCCGTGCTACTGCCAGAAGTAGTTTTGACAGCCGCCTGGATGAGCCTTAGATAGCGGCAGAGGCAACGGAATCCACCCCACTGGAGGTAATGTAGTGTAGCACAATGACACAATACAGGACACAGATAATAATAATAATAATAATATAAAAATAGACAAAATAGACAATGTACAAAAAAACTAAATATAATATAGAGAGTTATGATATACAGGTATGATGTGTGCAAATTTGAAATGTAAACAAGTATGGTGTTACATAGGTAATGTATATAGTGTTGTGTGTTCCAAGATAACTGTTAAGTGTTCATGAGATGGATTGTCTGAGGAAAGAAACTGTGTCTGGCAGTTCTGGTGCTCAGAGCTCTGTAGTGTCGACTAGTGAGGGGCCATTCTTGAATGATTCTTTAATATTGAACAAATCTTTAATGTGAATCGGAACGACCCGAGTCATCTCGGAGTCGTCTCGGGGTGTGATTCGTTTAGTCTCGCATGCACAACATCCTATGGGTTCTGTACTGAAATTAATCGAGGACCAATAACACCATTTATGGATTGTAAAACCATAATCTAGAATCTAGATACACACCTTTCCAGATCTGGATTATCAGTGCACTAAATAAATGGGACTACACATCATAATGTAAGATGCATCCATGTAAAGACCAACAGGTAGAGCAGTCTGTGTGGCACATAAATGTAGTGTAGCACAATGACACAATACAGGACACAGATAATAATAATAATAATAATATATAATAATAATAATATAAAAATAGACAAAATAGACAATGTACAAAAAAACTAAATATAATATAGACAGTTATGATATACAGGTATGATGTGTGCAAATTTGAAATGTAAACAAGTATGGTGTTACATAGGTAATGTATATAGTGTTGTGTGTTCCAAGATAACTGTTAAGTGTTCATGAGATAGATTGTCTGAGGAAAGAAACTAGGGCTGTAGTGATACACTAATCTCACGATACGATGCAATACCCGATATTCAGCTCACGATACAATATATATCACGATATTCAACCAACGATGCGATTCGATACGATTCTATATAATTTGATACTTTTACATCATTTTCTGATAGATTTAAAGGGCACAGAGTGATTTTGTTGACATCTTGTGAGCGTTTCATTTACTTGGATTTAATTAATTGAAATGAAAACTCTAAAAACATCAGACAGCTTGCAAAATAAATGCTGGACAAAATTAATCAAAGATGTGTTGAGAAAATTATTTATTGAAACAGTGCAAACTGTAGCTTACAAGCCTTTGAAAAGTAAATAAATAAATAAAGTAAATAAAGTGCAAGATTGCAATTAGCAATGGAGTTAAAGTGCAAGTGGGCCGTGATGGTGACATATGCTTCAGTTGCGCGCGAGGTCCAGCCGTCGCACGTCAGGGCAACTCTCTCCGCGCTGGCCAGGGAAGCTTTAACGTGTGCCCTTGTCTGAGAGTACAGCCCGGGAATGCAAACCTTGGTGAGGTGTTCGCGGGTTGGAATAGGATAGCGGGGCTCCATCGCGTTCACCATGCGCCTAAAGCCTGGGTTTTCCAACACTGATTACGGTCTGAAATCCTGACAAATAAAGTAGGCAATGGACTTCTGCGACCGTGGTGAAGCAGATGGAAACTTGTGGGATCAACCGCAATCAATGTCCAGCGTAGTCTGTTTTGGGTCACGCGGCCGATGCTGCTTTGGGTCCTCCGTAAGCTTAAACTTTTCCAGGTGGTGACGTTTTAAGTGCGATCGTAAATTTGTGGTATTGCCGGAATATTTTACATTAGTGCCACATAGCTTACAAACCGCGACGCTTTTATCCAAGTCGTTGCTTTCCTTCTTTTTTTTTAAAACCAAAGTGCTCCCACACATCTGCTTTGAAGCCGGCGGGTGCCGGATTTATATTCGCCGCCATTCTCTGAATATCCTCGCTCTGACTTCGTAAACAGGAAGAGGTAGTCTGTGTAAACTTAGTACGGGTAACTTGCTCTACAGCAACACTAGCGGCTGGCTGACCAAAATCACTCTTCCTGCAACGCCAACGGGGGTAAACACGGGGAATTTGAATGGGACATATGTATCGATACTCGCGGCTAAAAAATCGATACTTTCTTTGGAAAAAAAATATCGATTTATATCGCAGAATCGATAAAATCGCCCAGCCCTAAAAGAAACTGTGTCTGGCAGTTCTGGTGCTCAGAGCTCTGTAGTGTCGACTACAATCAATTCAATTCTTGAATGATTCTTTAATATTGAACAAATCTTTAATGTCAATCGGAATGACCCGAGTCATCTCGGAGTCGTCTCGGGGTGTGATTCGTTTAGTCTCGCATGCACAACATCCTATGGGTTCTGTACTGAAATTAGTTCACCTCCTTTGAGTCTTTGTAATTTTCGAGCCGTTTTGTTCAAAATGTGACAAGTCTTCTGGTTTGAGTCATTCCTTCATCACGTGACAACCCCATAAGCTTTACCTATTCAGTCTGAGCCGGGGTGAAGTAATCAAATCTCTTTCCAGCACAAACTGCATTGGTTAATTTTATGTGGCTGTCACGTGATGAAGGAATGACTCAACCAGAAGACTTGTCAGATAAGAGGTGAGGTGAGCTTATCATAGGCTAAAGACCAAGGTAAATAATTAATTAATCTTTTCTGTTTCTTATAGAATTATAGTTTTGTATTGTTTGTAGTGTGATCAACATTTATGTCAAGCTCTGTCAAGCTCCTGAAGTTTGCAGATGACACCACACTCAACGGACTCATTCAGGATGGTTAAGAGTCTGCTTACAGACAGGAGGTTAAAGAGCTGGCTGTCTGGTGCATTCTTAACAACCTGGAGCTCAAAGGACTAAGTCACTTAACCCGAAAACAGTTTCTACTGAATGCTGTTATTTTTACTTAGGGAAGTAACATGTAACATTTACATTTTATACATTTTGCGAAAATGAATGAAGTGACTCTTAAAAAAGATTTGTTCATTTTGCTGAACGAGACTCAAAGGACTAAGTCAGTAAAATGATCCAAACTTTCCATCACTAGCGTCGACCGGAATGCAACAGTTCAAAGAGGGAGTGTGCTGGATGTGAGGGATCCAGAGTGATTTTACTGGCCCTGTTGCTCACTCTGAAGTACAGTTATTGGAAAGAAGGAAGGGTTGTACCATTGATTCACTCAGCAGTGCCAACTATCCTCTGTAGTCTTCTGAGGTCAAATTTGGTAGCTGAGCTGAACCAGACAGTTATAGAAGTGCAGAGGACAGATTGGCGGAATAGAACTGTTTCAGCAGCCCCTGTGGCAGGTTGAACTTCCTTAACAAAGGAAGTACAACCTATGCTGGGCCTTTTTCACAATGGAGTCTATGTGATTGTCCCACTTCATGTCCTGGGAGATGGTGGTGCCCAGGAACCCGAATGACTCCACCCTCATTACATTGCTGTCCATGATGGTGAGTGTGGTTTTTCCTGAAGTCCACGATCATCTCCAGAGTTTTGAGCCTATTGAGCTCCAGGTTGTTAAGAATTCACCAGACAGCCAGCTCTTTACCCTCCTGTCTGTAAGCAGACTCTTAACCATCCTGAATGAGTCCGATGAGTGTGGTGTCATCTGCAAACTTCAGGAGCTTGACAGAGGGGACTTTAGATGTGCAGTCATTTGTGTAGAGGGTGAACAGCAGTGAGGAGAGGATGCGACCCCTGGGAGCACCAGTGCTGATGGTACAGGTGCTGAATGAGAATTTTCCAGGCCTCACTAGTTGCTGCCTGTCTGTCAGGAAGCTGGTGATCCACTCGCAGACAGAGGTGGGGATGGAGAGCTGAATTAGTTTGGGCAGGAAGATGTTTGGGATGATAGTGTTAAAAACTGAGCTGAAGTCCACAAATAGGATCCTTACATAAATCCTTGGTTTTTCTAGATGTTGCTGGAAGTAAGGCAGTCCCATTTTGACGATCCAGTGAAAGGATCACCTTTCACTAAATAAAAAACTACATTGCCTAATTCTTTGTATATAAAATGGGTAAAAGTTGTCCCATTTGTCCCTTTGGACATGCCTTACTTAACCCGAAAACAGTTTCTACTGAATGCTGTTATTTTGAACTTTCTATGCACCAGAATCCTGTGGAAAAAAATATACCACAATTTGCACAATATTGACCTTCAAATGACTTCATGACCACAGATGTTAGAGCCACAGGTCTGTAGCAAAAAGCTGGTATGCATTACACCTCTTGGCTTTTTATACTCATGCTGTGATCAGCTGAAGCTGGATGCAATAATTGCCTGCCAATGTGCATTGGCTTGTTTAGTTTACACTCAAAGTAGATTGGTCTATCAAAGTAATATCCTAATTTGTCGGTCCCCGACCAATTTTGGTTTTAAAGTAAACCAATTTAAAACAGTTATTCCTGACATACCAACATAATTAATGAACCAAGCAATACAAATATCATGATCAATAATGTAAAACGCAGCAGTAAGATTGAGCAGCACCAAGATATATATTTTAGAAATTCCTTTTTTTCCTTATTTGAGCAATCCATTTTTTTATCCGATTCAAATCTGATATATCGTCAAACTTTAAGAACTTTTAAACATGGCCTTGTCAAGCCAACAGTCAAGGTTTTTTTTTTTACATGGATATTCAGATTTCTAATTCTACATCCTGTTTGCTACTTCAGTTCTAAATCAATTAAAATTCAGAAACTGAATTTCTTGATTTTAATTTTGAATGGTTTGCAACCCAGTATAAAATAAAATTGAAGTTGCAAATGAAACAAAGATTACTGGAGTATGTAAAAAAGAAAGAAAAAAAAATCTGATTTCACTACTTTAAAATTTGTCATTTAATTCAAGTGGTTACTTGCAATTTCTTTGTAACTGTTAGTGAAATATATAAAACGTTCAGAGTGAAAATTGTTTCTTTACCATTTTTCAGTGCATGTTGCATCATTTACTATATTACTGCATGCTGAAAAAGCACAAAAAGCTTATCACAAATGTAACATTTTATGGAGCAGAGTATAGCCCTTGTTTTCGCACAATGGCTGACAGATGATCATTTGCTGTTGTTAGGTACACATCAGGAAACTTTAATGTTTAGAGACTATGATTGTGGACTGATTGGACATCATTTTCACCTGGACTTATCAGTGTCCAATTGTGATTGGATGTGTAAGTGTAAAGCTCCTGTGGCTGGCACTGAAATGGACATTGCTGTACATTCGATTACACAAAATAGCTATTGGACCGTCACAAATGTTTGTGGAAGAAATCATACTTTGCATAATGATTTGGTAAAAAAAATAAAAAAAATAAATAGGAAGAGAAAGCATGGGTCTCTTTTGAATTTGATATTGATTGTATGTAAAGTCCATAAACACTTGAATCTGATAATCTGCATCCCTGTGTTTAGAGTAAATGTGCTCTCCCATGTTTGAGAGTGGAGCATTGCTTCAGTCCTTTTTATTCTCTCCTGGCTTCCTCTTTCCTCCCCTGAGTGATGATTAGCATGCTCGCTAATGCCTGCTAATGCACTTCTCTTCACTCAAGCCCCTTATCCTGCTTGCTTGTGCGTGGGTCTAAATAAAGATGTATTATTGAGCTCCCGATATCACCCTGACAATCATCAGCCAGTCCTATCTTTCCATTAGTGTCGACAACAAAAGACAGGAGCCGTCTAATTTGCCAATCGCCAAGCATCACTTTCAGGGAACTCGTCAATGGGTTGTAGCCCTAATGGTGATCTCAGCTCTGAGCTCAATATCATCAAGTTGGAATTTGTGATTCAGAGCTAATGGAAATGTTGCTGTCACTGAAAGTTTGTGTAACAAAATAAGGTTTTAGGCAAAAACATCATGCCCATTCAAACTAGTAGACGTGCATAGTTTGAGCAATGTGGAATTTAAATTAAAATAATGAATTGAATCTTTGAAAATAAAGGATGTAAGTTTTTTATAGGTAAAAATGCTAGTCTAAGGCCGGTGACACTAGCTGCGTGGAGTGAGCATGGTGTTTCTGCTGCGTGGCGGTTGCGTGGCGGCTGCTTCGTGTTTTCCGTGTCTTTACACACCAGGACCGTGCCTGACGCAGCGCTGGCACGCTGCTGCTGCTGTAGGTGACACAGAGGGAGGCCGCCGAAAACCAGGCTCTTGTCTTCATGACAACAATTTCAACATTTTTTTTACACACCTACACCTTCATGTTCAGCATAAATATAAAGCCTACTGATAAAGGACACCGTCAACAGTATTGACGGCAAAATAAGATGTTTGACAGGTGTAATATTTGAAAATCTATAAACCTATAGACTTTCAAACATCAAAATGTCATTAATTAATATGTATTTGTGTACAAAATGAAATATAAACATATTTACCTATTCTATTTTGCCTGGAAACGCTTCCAACACGCTTGCGTGTCGCGTGAAAAATAGGAGTCGGTTTTATTTCTAGCATGCACCTGTTTTCCGCACGTCTCACGCAGGCAGTCTGCAAGCTCTAACCTGTTAACATGGGAGCCGAATTAAAAACGGACACGCCACGCAGCTGAGATGCTTACACCACACATCCAGTGTGTCACCGGCCTAAACAAAAACTTCTGATTTTGATTTGAACTCTAAATTAAATTAGATTTTTTACACTAAATTAAAGCTACACTGCCTAATTATTTGTATATAAAATGGGTAAAAATTGTCCCATTTGTCCCTTTGGAAATGTCTTGCTTAACCCCAAAACAGTTTCAAATAAATGCTATTCTTTTCAACTTTCTATGCATCATAGAATCCTGTGTAAAAAATATACCACAATTTGCACAGTATTAAGCAACACAACTGTTTTCAACATTTATTATAATAAGAAATGTTTCTTGAGCGTGAAAATCAGAACATTAGATTGATTTTTGAAAGGTCACGTGACACTGAAGTAAGTAAGTAAGTAAAATGTATTTGTATAGCACATTTCACAGATAAAAATCACAAAGTGCTTCACAACAATAGGTGGAATACACAACACTTATAAATACATTACAGCACATAATCAAAAATAAACAGAAGTACACATAAGGCCACCCTACAGTCTAGTTAAAAGCCTCTTTAAAAAGAAGGGTTTTCAACTGGGTTTTAAAATTTTCCACACATTCCAAGCAGCGTATGGCAGGAGGCAAAGCGTTCCTCAACCGAGGTGCCACAACTTGAAACGAACGGTCCCCTCTAGTTTTAAAATGTGTAAGGGGGGCAACTTAAAATCTCTGGCCTGTTGATCTCAGACTACGTGAGGACGTACGCAGCTATCAGGTCAGAGATGTATGAGCCTGTCCTTGTAAGGCTCTAAAAGTTAGAACCAAAATTTTAAAGGGCATTCTAAATTTCACTGGTAGCCAATGAAGAGAAGCTAAAATAGGAGTAATATGTGCCCTTTTACTCGTGTGGGTTAAAAACCTAGCAGCAGAATTTTGGACAGTCTGGAGACGACAAAGATCCTTCTGACTGCAGTAATAATGCTAAAAATACAGCTTTGCATCACATGAATAAATTACATTATGTTAAATACATTTTTTTTTAATTCATAAGAATTCATAATAATCAATAATCAAATAAATGCATCATCGGTGAGCATGGGACACTTGGGGAACACATCTATACTATATCTTTTGCAAGCCCATTAAAAAAAAGAAAACTGTTTAGAAAACCAATAATGTCTTAATTGGCTAAAGACTTGGCGACTATGATATATCAGAACAAACATAATAATGGAAACACTTTTGAAATTTAGGTTTCCATTAAGGTTATCCTAGCAAGTACCAACTAGATAGTACCCATTTAATGCACTTGGCCGTTTTGTCACTATAATGCTTAAGCTGGTAATTTTTAAAACTCATCCTGTAAGCTCAGTTGGTAAGTGAAGCAAGCTAATGCAATTATGAACTCAATTAAGTCACAGTCATAGAGTTTCGGTGAACAGGACCTGTTAATCCCCCAACTGAAGTGTCTAATAGTGGAGGGCTGTAGTGAAAAACCGAAGTGACAATAGGTCTTATTTAACAACTGTTTAATGTATATATGTGTGTTTGTTTACAAAACCAGTTTTTTTTTTGTTTTGTTTTTTTTTTTTGCAGAAACCATGATTTATTGATAAGTTCAAATGTAAATGTATTCTAAAGTTAGGATAAAGTTAACCAACTAAAAACAATATACAGAAATACTTGGAGGCCATTCACACTCTCACTATGAGAGACCGTTTTTAATTGGTTTATTTATTTATTTATTTTTAAACTGACATTGATGAAATGCACTGCATGTCAAAAGGCTATGAAATGAAAATTGGAATAATTTGCTCAACCTCATAAGAAGCTTACAAGAAGCATCCCCTCATCTACAGTGTTTTGAAAGTGTGAGAGCACACAAACAGACTGATTGTGCTAAGCCTCAAACAAAGGCAAGAGTACCTTCAGTAGAGGCTGAAAGAGTAGGATATTGGCAAAACAGATGCATATTTGTGTTTGTGCTCAGGAGAGCTTCCAAGGTTTCTATTTACAACATGTTACAGCATTGAGTAATGTAGCCAATCATATAGATATCTGTTGATTTCTGGAATGCAATGGCCAATCATAGGCATTTAAGTTCAAGCTTCCCCTCACTCAGGGGCGTCGCACCTGTGGGGGATGTGGGGGTTTTAACACCCACACTTTTCCCGGTGAGAGGGTTCGACACCCGCACTTTTTTTGCAGTTTTTCCGCAGTTTTGCACAAACGCCTTACTACAGTCGTTCCTCCGTTTCTCTGGCCGCTCTGTGTCTGCGCTCGCTGCGGCTGCCTCCTTCCCCCTCCCTCTCAAACTTGACACCTGCTGTGAGTGTGACCGGCTCATGATTGGCTGTTCTGCCTTAAGTCCCGCCTCTCTTGGGGTGTTATCGGTCAGCTCGTGCTGAGGAGGCGGGAACTTATGGTTATTTACATCTCCCTTTTCCAGGTACTTTGAATGAGTGTTTATGCTTTAGAGGTTTTTAAATAAGCTTCATATGTGTTTGGGAAGATGTTCTGTTAATCGTTTTGTTGACATGTCAAGTGTTTTCGGTATTATATTTCGTTTTTTAGACTAATGCTAATTGCTATTATTGGGATATTGTTTGCATACCTGTTGAAGAACTATGAAATTAAAGTGTATATTATTTTAATGTTTAAAAACATTAAATTGTTACATTATTTATACCACCAGAGAAAAAGCTTTGTGTGGGCGTTTTTTCTCTCCTTTTCTGATTTTTTTTTTTCTTTTCTTTTTTTTTAATGTAGGATTATTTTTTCCCCAGCCAAACGCTGCAAGCCGGAAATCCCGGACAGTGCCAGAGAACTTTAAGCCCTGCATTTTGTACCCCTCTGTCAATGTGTTCATCATTTTTATTGTTTATAAACAAACCACATCCATCCCCCACACTTTTGAAAAGCTTGCTACGCCCCTGCCCTCACTGCTCAAACAGTGGAGTTTTGTTCATTGCAGAGTTATGAAAGTGAGTTTCAAAAGCTCACAAATCCTCTCTTTATAACAGAGTGTAGACATGATGTACATAATAGATTCATTGATTATAATAGAACTTTGTGAGATTGCGACGTTGCGATGTTCTGTTCATGATGGTGCCGAATAACCTTCCAATACATGTGTAGTCATGTTTTTCATTTGTGGAAGTGACAGTGGCCAGTAACACGCATAATGCATGAGTTCATTATTTTTGCAGTGGAGTATATGAATAATGATGGTACAAATAACCAAATTTATTAGCGATTAATTAAAATAATTAAAATTGCATGTACATAGGAATGTTATGTAAACATCTAACTGCGATTAAGTCCTTACTCATATTATTGGAAATAATTGCATTATTGGTGCACATGTGATCAATTGTGTTGCATCAAACCCCATTTTCACATTCTGTGTAGACAGACAAATTGCTTGTTTCTGGAATCTTGAAACATTTTAGGTACAAGATCTCATACCACTGGGGTTGTGCAGAAATCCCTTATATGAAGACAATTTAGAAATTAATTAAGTGTTGTGAAACTGATGGAAGTTGAGAATTCTTTCTGCACACCTAAGGGTAAGTGTACATGACAACAATTGTTAGGGTGACCATACATCCTCTTTTTCCTTGACTTTTGACTGTTCTCCAACCTTCTCGACTGGTCGATTATGAACTATACTTGAATGATTCTGGTCAAACTTCTTTTCAGTCTTTACTTTCAGCAAGTATGAAACCAATAGAAAACAAAGCCAAAAGGTGTGTTTGGTTCGAAGAGGGGGTGTGCAGATTGATCGGAGTGTGATGACAAAGTAAAGCAAAAATGACTGATACACTGTATTACTCATACTAGGCCAGTAGTTGGCGATGTCACTTTTTATAGAACCACAACGTGCCTGCACATATGCATTCCTATACACTGAACATGGAACATGCAAACACATTACTTTTTATTTATTTATTTTTTTTATCTTACACGGAGACAATAATGGTATTGTTTTCCAAAACTTACGAAAAATTCTAAATTTTCAGTCGAAAATGATGTAGTGCAAATGCCCTGTAACAAAGAACACTTGTATGCTTTATGATGATTTTAAAAAATCTGTTAAATTCATGGTTTTACTTCTTTTACTGTGTGTGTGTGTGTTTGCCAGAATTTTGCATTGAAAATTACAGTAAAATTAGGTATTACATGGTGGCAACTTGCAAATGCAGATTTCATTGAGTGGTGCAATGTTAAATACATATTTAAATTAATGTAAGCAGAAAATGTACATTATTGATAGCAAAAATAATAATCAACTAATAAAATATTTACATCTGTGATAGGTCACACAGGAACTTCTGTGAATGTCCTTTAACTTTTTCATTTTAAATTATGCAGTCATTTATAGTTTTTACTAGTAAAAATCATAAATTTGACAAGTTTACAATAAAGTTCTAAAGAACTGCAGGTCACTGTTTATGGTAAGGTAACATTAGCCTGACTACGTCAGATTTCGTACTTCCACTCAATTTCAGTTCACTTCTGTACTTAGTCTGAGATGGCAAACCATCTCCCAGTTTTTCTCCGGCTCCAAACCAGCCAGCCAATGAATGAACAGATGGCGGGCTGAGAGCTGTGATGTAGACGCTAAGCGCCGAGTTTAGGATCGTAGTTTATGCCGCATTCCAGGCAACCCCTAACCTGTGTTTTCCCAACCTTCTACCCGTGAAAGTGCACTGGAACAGCAGTCAAAACCCATGACTTCCCATCCTTGAACACCTACTAGATCGATGTACTCCCAGTTCTGAGCTCTGACGTCACATAGCCCGAGAAACAACAATGGCAGCCCCTACGGATAATATTGCCTATGGATGCAGTGTTTATTCAAGTGGTACACATTGAAAACTAGATTTTACGACAATATAACGTTGCAATAAAATTAATAATCTAGCTACAATTCCTTGCATTTAGGAAGTTTGACGTGACTTGCCTGTAATGCTACAAAGTCATGAGTGGTGGTTTAAAGTCGTGAGAGACAGGCTCTAAAGGTTAGGGGAAATCGAAAACGACATCGGACATGGAGACACGGGATGCTATTCGCTCTGTTGTGGAGAATATTCCCAGCATTTGCCAACTGAAGCCCGAACAAGAAGAGTGTTTGTTTTACATTTTGAATGGAGGTGATGTTGTTGCCCTACTCCTGACAGGTTTTTGGAAAAGTGTAATTCATCAACTGTCACCAATCATCAGTGAGAAACTGGGGAGTTCGATGCGGCTGAGCCGGTGCATAACATATGTCATAACCAAAAGTTATGTGATTGGCTTACGGGTACACCAATGATTTTAAACTTCAGACAAGCACCCCCCAACAACCCACGCGCCCACCCCCCCAGAAAGCAAATGCTGGTCAATTATGCCATTCCAGACTGTCTATGAGGCAAAGCGAAGTAGCAGAGTTTGGTATTACCAGGCTAAGGTAACATACAGTCCGTCACTAAAAAAACTATTTGTAGTGTTTTTTTTTTTTTCGTTTTTTTTTTAGAGCATAATTGAGCTAGTAAACGTATTTTGTCTGTATAAAATGGTGACATCTACATCAAACAAATGTGAAACAACTGGACAGAAAAGCCTAAGAAAGATTTATTTAGACTATCCTTCAGAAAACAAAGCAGATTTGACAAATGCAATAGGAAGCCTTGATGAGGCTCTCAGCAAGCAGACATTTAATGCTTTTGTTTATCCGTCCTCTCGTCATCAAACCGAGGCAGAGGCTTGAAATACCACAATTTGGGAGATGTGAGAATTACTGCACATCAAATGCAACAGCTTCCTCTCAACCCCTCAAAGATCCAAGAATAGAGATTGGCACACGCAGAAGACACAGAGTGGATCGTTATATGTACTTCCTCAAAGTGAACAAGATCCCCAGTGAGCTTATAAGCTGGAAAAAATAGGTTACTCCATAGCCCTGAGAAATCTCCCATCAGACACCTCTTTCTTGGAGCAGATCACATGATTGGCCACATCTATCACAATGACTGTGTTTGTGGGCACAGAAATAGCAGTTTGACTTAATACAATTCAGACTCTTCGGAAAGGGACCGGAAGACACACATGCTCAAATACGCACTTGAAAATGAACAGATACACCTACACAAGTACAAAACGAAGTCACAGGACTGACGCTCTCAATAGAGAACGGCCTTTACTCTGCACTGACTACTGAAATACAGCTTGCAGAGCAGCAATACATTTCTGCCAAACCATAGATGCCCAGAGTCCCATGATGTGGTAATTAATTAATCTACTCTGAAAAGATAATTTAAAGTCATTGTTGTGTAAAGCATCAAACAGAGTTTACAAAAAGTAGGTTCAACAAGAAAAATTGTTTGATCAAATTTATTACATATACTCTTTTGGACCATGTGAGTAAATGATGACAGAATTGTCATTTTTGGTAGGGTGAACTATAATTTTATTAATTTTATAATTATAACTATGAAAATACCGCACTTTTTTTTCATAGTTTGGCTGGTCCTGCGACTTATAGTCAGGTGCGACTTATTTATCAAAATTAATTTGACATGAACTGAGAGAAATGAACCAAGAGAAAACATTACCATCTACAGCCGCGAGAGGGCGCTCTATGCTGCTCATTGCTCCTGAAGTCTATCACTGAGCAGCATAGAGCACCCTCTCGCGGCTGTAGATGGTAATGTTTTCTCTTGATTCTTGGTTCTAAATAAATGCGACTTATAGTCCAGTGCGACTTATATATGTTTTTTTTCCTTATTATGACGTATTTTTGGACTTATGCGACTTATACTCAGGTGTGACTTATAGTCTGAAAAATACGGTATTCAATTATTTCTTTAATGAAATTATACTTTAAATAAGAAACTAAAACTGCCAGTAGGTGGTGGTGAATGTCTTAATGATTAAGTCATCAAGTCATTTATTCACTAATTTGATTAGTTCAAATGGTTTATTCAGTCAGGAGTGAAGTAAAAGGTTCTTTATGAATGGTTCATTGAGATACAACCATGTTCTGAGGCTCCAGCCTGCGAGGAAAGAGATAAGCTATGTACAGACTTAATTTACTGTAGAGTCTTCATCCAGCGAGACAACAACAGATGCAGCATGTCCTGAGTCTCCAGCCTAGACAGACAAAGCGGATCGATCAAGTTCTGAGTCTCTAGCCCAGAGAGGAAGAAGAAACACAGACATCTGCAACAAGATTAAGGTCCAGAGAGCAAACCTTCACTCCAAGGTACCTTTGCTTGCGTGTTCTAGGCTAAAGACCTTCTGCACCTACGCTAGGGCCACATGTGCTTGTTCCAGGTTTTAGGACCCTTTGGAGCTCCAGCAGATCCGCATTCTCAAGCGCTTCGTGGTCAAGGCTGTCGAAATGGATTCCTGGGGCTGGATTCACGAAACATTCTTAAGAAGAAATTTCTTCTTGACTGCCGTTTTCTTCTTATTTTTAAACTTTAGAAAAAAGTTACGAATATTTTGTATTCCCAAAAAAATTCATCTTAAGAATATTCTTATCTTTTTCTTTAAGAATGTTCTCAAGACAAAACCTAAGAAGAATTCAAATTCTTTAAAAAAGAATCTTAAAAATCATCATAAAAAGAACTTAAGTTTAGGACAGCCCCAGTCTTAAATTCCAAACAATATTAATTATTTAATGAATTTATTGGGTTATTTCAAATGAATTGTTATATTTAGGCATTTCAAACAACAGCTACATATAATAGATAGGAGGACTAGGGATGTGCACGAGTTTTTGGAGTGACAGCGATGACTGTTGATGTAAACTATGATAAGCCTGTGTGTGACGCTGCTTTTTGCTGACTTCAAAACTCATTAGCAACTCTAAAACGAGTCAGATAGGGAGATTTAATTGAACACCGTTAATTTAAGCTTAAAAATAGATACCAGTATTTGTCAGTAGGCTATTCAGCGCATATGAATACGCAGGACGCATTTGCAGTAGAAGCGAGGACTCACATACTGGAAGCGTTCACTCAGATGAGAGCGCAAAAACACGGCACAAAAATGAATGAAACATATCGCTGTAGCTTGAGACAGGCTAAGTAGGCTAACTGTTCAAAAAAACAGGCCGCATTAAAAACGTGAAGCTGAGCACCAGTCAAAGTCGCATGAAAATATGTCTATGGTGTGTGATGATTGTGATTATTAGGGTAATCTACCGGAAGCGCAAAAAGAATAGTGTGAGTTTAGGAGTGCGTCATGTATTTATTCAGATAACGGCTATTTTCTTCTTAAGAAAAAAATTAAGATGTTCTTAAGAATATATTTGAGATCTTCTCAAGACTTTTTCAAGAATTTCTACTTAAGAACATTCCTACGAACTTAGTGGAATTTATCTTAATCATAATTTATTTCTTAAGAAGATTTTCGTGAATCCGGCCCCTGGTCCTTTCCCCACTCCATTGCTGCCATCAAAACCAGTGGATAAAGTCACCGCTACCGGACTGCTCAATCAATCACAGAGAATGTAAATATCACTTATCCAGACCTCTTCCAGAGACCTTGGAATTGTTAGATATTACCAGTATATGACTTTTCTAATTTACATTAGATATTATATAGCTGATCACAGTTTATAGCAAATCTTTAATGTATTTGTTTGATGCGTAATACGGTTCTTCACCTTATTTCTTTCAGAGAAGCAATAGTTTATCTTTCCAGATAATGTAACTCTGATATTGCAACACCCAACATAATCTTTTGCACTTTATGCATCTTATGCATTTCATTCTCATTTCATTTATGGTATTAATTTAGTAGCTGTTGATTACTCTTGTCTATCTTTTGTTAATACAATTTATTTTATTACACTTGTGTCAAAATTCCAAATATAATAGCACTGCTTGCTTTGAAAATATTAGGCTTAGTTCCTCAAGAGAGGAAATTTATTTTAAATGATCAGAGACTCTTCTCAGGAGGCTTCAGAGAAATGTCAAAATCATCAGAAAGCAAATGGCTAGGAAATTAATAATAAATTATCCATCTGTAAGCCATAGCAACAAAGAGTGTGGTAGTTTGGGTTCCTCGATTTCCCTCTTTAGGGTTATTACAGTTCCCGTTCAGTCTGTCATGTTCAACGTTACGTCAGTGACTGACGAATTGGGATTCTCACTAGAGAGATGAATCACCTTTGAGTGTTAAAGGAACACTCCACCGTTTTTTGAAATAGGGCTTATTCACATTATTTCCTACATTTAGATGGGTGGGCAAATGCATTTTTGTGTCAGTGCATGTATTGTTTTAGTTTGACTGGGTCGGCGTTAGCTTAGCTTAGCACAATTAATGGAATCCTTTGTTGCCAGCTAGCATGGCCTGAGTAAAAGTGATCAAAAAATTAAAAAAGCCCCACCTAATTACTTATTGTGGCCTGCGTATTCACAACGAGTACAAATAGCGATCCAGATTAACACTAGGCGATTTCCTAGGCAGATATTGACTTGGGACTATATTATGGGGAAACACAGGCGAAGCACTGCTACTTAGGCGAAGCACTGCTACTTCGGCGAAGAGATATCATGTCTCCTCTTCATCAAACGAGGAGGAGTCCCCCTCCCCATTCTCCTTTTTAGTTCCTCCTGCCAGAGGAGGAATACTTCAGCTCATGGCCAGGGTGATCTGTGGATTACAGTTCCCCACAGAGTGAGTCTCCATGGGCCCCTCACTCCTCCAGCTCATCGGACGTGATACCAGCTGGAGGGACCGGCTCTATGTTTTTACAGCCCCTACTTCACTGTACCCAACAAAAGTGGTGGGTTATGACCAATACTGGACCTGCACATTCTAATCCGTGCCCTTCACTAGCTCCCGTTCAGGATGTTAATGCAGAAACATACCTTTCAGTGCATTCGTCCACAAGATTTGTTTGCAGCGATCGACCTGAAGGATGCTTACTTTCATGTCTCGATCCTCTGCAGCACAGGCCATTTTTTCAGTTTACGTTCAAGGGGCATGCATATCAGTACAAGGTCCCCCCCATGGGCTGTCCCTGTCACCTCGAGTCTTCACCTAGGTCATGGAGGAAGCCCTCATCCCATTGAGAGAAAGAGGCATTCATGTTCTCAATTACCTCGATGACTGGCTCATATTGGCCCAGTCTCGATTCGAGCTCAGTTATGCGAACACAGGGATGTGGTACTCAGCCACCTCAGTCAGTTTTGGCTTTGGGTCAACTGGGAAAAGAGCAAACTCTCCCCTGTGTAGAGGATATATTTTCTCGGTATGAAGTTGGACTCCGTCAACCTGACAGTGCGTCTCTTGATAGACAACGTTCAGTCAGTGCTGAACTGTCTGGAGTCATTTGAGGGCAGGAGAACAGTTCCACTGAAACAATTTCAGAGGCTCTTGGGGCATATGGCATCCACTGCCACTGTCACGCCACTAGGATTGCTTCATATGAGACCGCTTCAGCGTTGGCTTCACAATCGAGTCCTGAGATGGGCATGGCACAGTGGCACGTACCAGGTGTTAGCTACCCTGTTATGCTACCAAACCTTCAACCCGTGGTCAGACCTTGCCTTCCTTTGGGTGGAGGTTCCCCTAGTGCAAGTGTCCAGTCATGTTGTATCAACAGATGGCTCTGCCACGGGCTGGGGTGCCATGTGCAATGGGTGTGTAGCATCGTCTGCAGTGGCATGTCAATTGCCTTGAGTTGCTGGCAGTATAGCTTGCTCTTCGCCACTTCAAGCTGCTGCTGCAGGACAAGCACGTACTGGTCCGTACGTACAGCACACTGTGACCCTTGTGTACATCAAACACCAAGGTGGTCTACGCTCCCGTCACGTCGCAACTTGCCAGTCATCTCCTCCTTTGGAGGCAGCAAAAAACTGAATGTGGGACTGCACGCATTCTCCTTATATATGGGGCGATGCAAATTTCTCACGCAAACATTCATTGGCCTGTTTTGTTAACACTCGAAGGTGATTCATGTCTCTAGCGAGATCCCAATAGCAGTTGTTTGTTAAAATTCACACAAGGAAATGATTGGCCGTTTCCAGTTTACTGATGTTACGCATGGCATTCCAAACTGTTTCATCATTAAAGACTCACAGTGTCATAATATTTAGATAAATTAATAATATATAGTTAAAAGCTCTGATGAGCATGTGTCGTCTAAATTTTTACAGTTCCAGACTGCAACATATCAAAATATTCCTTGTTGGATGTCAAAGAGGTCATTAAATGCAGTTTCAGAGATTTCTATGTTCTATTATATTTTTCAAGGTTAGTCTAGAAAGGTCCAATATTTGTAAACAAACAAACAAACAAAAACAAAAACAACAACGTAGAAGTGACAGTGCCATTACCTTTTGCAGAAAATATAGAAAATGCTAACTTCATTGCACAGTATCCATTCCCTCCTTTAGAGCATATTATGTTTTTTGATACACTAGATCACCAGTGCTGTGATAGAGCCATATATCTTTGAGCCCCAATCAGATCAAAAGTCTGAAGAAATTAAAATAATGCAATCAAATGATTGCAGCAGTCTGTCATCTTGTTAATTGCTATTGCTTGCTTAATTGCTTAATTCTACCATTTAAAAGTACTGTTACTAATTGTTATGTTACAAAAGCAGCTACAAGTATGAGGGTGTGTACTGATTTTATTAGCATCACTTAAATAATGATACACTTGGTGTCTTAATAGCATTAAATGCTGGTTTGACGTTTATTAAAAGCACACTGTAAGGTTAAAAATAAATGTAATTACTGAGTCATCGGTAGTTTAATATCTTTCAATAATTTTTTTTTGAAAAACTGGCAGCATGTTTAGAATAATTCCATGTTATGTGAAGAACAAGCAAAAACTTTATCTTTCAGTCACTCATGCATGACATAAAATCTAGCTATGCATTTCTAATTTTTGGATTTTTAGGAAGACAATGCAAAGTTTGAACCTCTTACATGTGTAAATAAGAACATTTTGATTCTGGACCTTAAAATATCCAAGGAGAAACATTGATCAAGCGTAATTATAGTGATTATATAAATTATTTTTAAATATTAAATTAAAAATATATAAATAATATTTATTATAATATAATATGTAATGATTTCAGTTAATCTATATAAAATCAAGATTTCTTTGCATTTTGTTATTGCTCTGCTCCCTGTATCACAATTTTAATCCTTCTCTCACCAACACTGCTAAATATTAGTTGTTAGGTTATTCTTAATATTAGGTATTAGTATTCATCACAACTCTCAGTGGAGGGCTTATGTGTCTTTGTTAGTTCTTAATCCAATTTTTTTTCCTTTCTTTTTGAAATTTTGCATAGAGACTCATGAATATTCTTTTAATTAAACCACAAACACACTCCAATTTTCATAATGATATTTATTTCCAAAGGAAAGTCTTTGTATGGACCCAGCATGCCCAAAGATCTAACAGTGAAAAGCCACTTAAAATCAACTAACCAAGACTCCAACTTCTAGACTAACTTCTGACTTATATGTATTATTTTATCTCAATCTCTTCCAGCCACTCAATAAATATACTCAATATTTTATGAACCGCAATGAAAAATGTTTTTCATCCATAATAGAATATAAACCATGACATTACTCCCTGATTCGAGACATTAATACTAAACTAAGTGACAAATCTGTCTCTCTCCTCCTCTTCCCTCACACACTTGCTGTTACTCAAACAGATGAGCCTCTCATTTATGAGTTCAACAAAAAAAAAAAAAATGCTTTTGTCTATGATTGACAGTAATATTATTTTCTCTGGGTCTGCGTCCTGCAAGCTCTAATCTACTTTTTCTAATGGAATTGATTTATTCAGATGTGTATCAAGCTGAGCCATCTTTGAACACTTCAGTATTGCTTTATGCTCCTTCCCCTCCATCTGCACTTCTGTTGTATTTCTCTGTTTTGTTCATAGGCAAACTCAGCAGCAGTCATGATCTCAGCATAAATGCGTAGCCTATTCTTACACATTCCATTGTAAGTTTTTATTTTTATTTTTTTTATTGTATCTCCATTTTCTGCCTGATCTGCTTTTATTCAGGAACATCAGACAACTGGCTTTGCATTCAGCTTTGACACGTTCGCTTGAAATCAGCTATAGCCTTTTAAAATCTTCCTTATCATTGTCTAGGATTGCATTATATGTTTTGCCCCCTGTAAAAATAGCAGAGCTTTGATCATAAATCAAAAAATGTAAACATCATCTTACTACATATTATAAGGAGATCTAGTATGGAACTGCTATATATTTTTAGGAGAGTAGAGTGACAACGATATTGATATGCATTTTATGTTATTATTTTGCTATACTTTTATAAAGATCTCAAGGATTTACATTACAAGCTATCAGAATTATATATTTTTGGCTAAATGAATATCAGCTCCATATTCTCCTATATCGTATAAGCCATAAAAGCCTGATATATCAAATATATTTTTATCTAAAAGTTCAATAAACTATTATTATTTCATATGTCAGACCTTACAGGGATAAAATGGTTACATGCAACGACATTGTGACATATGTTGCAGTAGCTAAATAAATAAATATAGTACAACCTGTTATACACATTTGATGCAATTTTAGAATTGAACTACCTACTAATCAGGTTGTCCTTGTGAAGCATCCATTCTTTACGTGCTGGTTAGCAGTTGAATATGTTGAAGACACACTCTGATGTCCGATTTGCCTTTTCCTGGATCCATTCCTTGTTTTAATCATTCATATTTTGTCCTGAAGAGAGAAAGGATAGGGAATAGAAGGATAAAGACAAGGTCTACAGGCATGATGAAGTCAAGATTTATAGTCATAAAAGAGCAATATGAAACTCAATAGTCACAGTAGGGTCGAGTTGACAGATGAGAACACAGACACACAGAATCAGGTTAGGTATACCTTAAGGGAGTCATCGGATCGGTTTGTCTTTTATTGCTGCCCTGAATGCAAGCAGAGCTGGGACAAACCACAGATGCACTCTTGTGGTTTTGAGGTGCATGGCCTGTCTGTACAACTGCAATACAATTTAAACACTATCAGAAGGGTAAAGAGCATTCTAAATCTTTACAGCAAGGGTGCATTCAACATATTCAACTGTCTCTGGAAAACTGGCTGTGATTTATGATGATTTCAAATTGTATTTATGATGTTTTCTTTTAGAAGTAATGTAATGAAAATTTCAAATGATGTTTTATACTTGTAGGGTCATGTAATACATTTTCATGTGCCCATTATATTAGATAAAACTTTAAACTCCCTCTTTTAAATATTGTATTCTTATTAGTTAATTGTGTAAATCGCAGTAATGAACAAATGAAATGAGCCCCTTTCTTGATGATGGCACAAGTTCAGATTTGGTTGACCAGTAGGCGGAAAATGGCATTTCATGACAGCCCACATGTGGAAAACAAATTTTAAAGTCGTTTATCTGTTTATTACCCATTAACCAATATATATATATATATATATATATATATTAGTGGTTTAGTGGTGGGCCGTTATCGGCGTGAACGTGCTGCGTTAACGTGAGACTCTTATCGGGTGATAAAAAAAATATCGACGTTAATCTATTCTCAAAGTTGGATTGAGAGCTGGGTCTATACTAGGCGAGCTATGATGACTTTCACCTTGATATTTTAGCGCGGATGTAAGCCTAACCGAATTGCACTGTAGGGGGCGAGAACGAGTCTTCGAGCCTGTGTGTATGCCTACTATGAAATTACCACATCAAACGTGACATGGTAACATGGATGCAGCTGAAGTCGCCGTGTTTGCTTCAGGGAATTTTTTTTTTTTAAGAAGCTTCCTAATGGACTCATACTTATTGTGCTTTCACACAGGACGTGTTTGCAGTCCGCTGCTCGGTACGTGAACGATCGCTGCACTGCTGCAGATGCACCGTTCCTAGAATGCACTGACGGACCACAACCGGGTGAACGCTGGAATCCGTTAACATGGGTGCATAAAAAAAATACGAAACGCATACGGACTGTAGATGGATTATGTGTGAAACAGGCGTAAGGTTGTTTGTACCTTGTGCAATGCGGAATTAGTTTACAGCTGTCTCAAGTGGTTGAGAAAGCACCTTGTGATGCATTTTGGAAACAGGAAATGAGCCCCTGGTCTAAAGCACCACCTCGCTTGAGAAACCCATTCTAAAAGACTTACTTTTAGTCATTATTTTATTTGGGTAGCACATATATTCTGAATGCTTTTGGCAGAATTATAATGAGCCATTTTAATCTAGATTAATCTTAATTAATCACAAGATATATATACAGTACAGACCAAAAGTTTGGACACACCTTCTCATTCAAAGAGTTTTCTTTATTTTCATGACTATGAAAATTGTAGAGTCACACTGAAGGCATCAAGGGCTATTTGACCAAGAAGGAGAGTGATGGGGTGCTGCGCCAGATGACCTGGCCTCCACAGTCACCGGACCTGAACCCAATCGAGATGGTTTAGGGGTGAGCTGGACCACAGACAGAAGACAAAAGGGCCAACAAGTGCTAAGCATCTCTCGGGGAACTCCTTCAAGACTGTTGGAAGACCATTTCAGGTGACTACCTCTTGAAGCTCATCAAGAGAATGCCAAGAGTATGCAAAGCAGGAATCAAAGCAAAGGGTGGCTACTTTGAAGAAACTAGAATATGACATATTTTCAGTTGTTTCACACGTTTTTGTTATGTATGTAATTCCATATATAATTCCATGTGTTAATTTTGATTCCTTCAGTGTGAATCTACAATTTCCATAGTCATGAAAATAAAGAAAACTCTTTGAATGAGAGGGTGTGTCCAAACTTTTGGTCTGTACTGTATATATATATATATATATTTATATATAAAGGTGACCATTTTCTCTTTTCTGCTCATTTCATTGAAATTAAAAATCAAACTATCAAAAAGTACAACAGCCCCAATATCTACCTCTAAATTGCACAAAGTTTTTGTCTCTCCCACCTCTCCTTCTGCGCCAGTGGACATGTACAGTACAGTTAGTAAATGCAGTCAATCCCAATCAGCGTTTGATTGTAAATGCAGCTAAGCATATGTACTGCATAACAGAAGTGACCCTGTAAATATTCCATTTATATTCACCAGATAACACTAATCTTTCCGTTCAGTACTGAATCCAAGCATGCTTCCGAGAAAGCCGTTTTCTTTATGAATGGGTTGCCATTACTTTGATAGCAGCTTTACAAAAGTTTTCAATTAAACACATGGCTCTAAATACGTACTTCAAAGGTCAAGTTCAACCGACCAAACTCATTCCATTAATGAAAGAAAATATCTTTCCAGTTAAATTAAACAGATCTAGAGGAAAGCTCAATTAAAGGAGCTCATCTGAAGAGCACAATAGGAGTGCATAAAGGGTGAGATGAGGACACTGGAGCTCTGTATGCAAAAAGAAAGTGTAAGACAAAGGCCTCTTTAGCCACAATTAGAATACGGCCTTCTTGGAGAATTCGTGTAGGAAATTCTTTTAACAGACTACATTCTCCCATTGACAGTCATATTAGTGCTGTAACAAAGACAGCCTTGGGAGCCCTATTTTCAGTCTGTTAATTGAATTGTGTGGGAATTGTTGTGCTGAAACGATCTTCAAGTAGTTGGCTGGGAGTCTTAGACAGTAACCAACATATGAGTTGACACTGAGGGTTACACAACAAAAGAAAAGGAAAACCACCTTCTCACTCACAACAGGCATCCAATCATACAGAAGTCTGCATGCTTACATTCCCCCATCTGCGCAAACACTGACACACACCATTAGCTCAAACACTCTCCCGTTCTTTGTCTTCACCTCTGAGCTGTCTCAAAGAACCATGGATTTCACTCCTTGCCGAGATCCTCGTACAATCCCTAAAACCCTTCTGCTACTGAGCAGAGCTTCAGTCCGATCCCACCAGCTCGGAAGTGCATTACAGCACAGCTGGATGGAGAGCAGGGAACACTGAGTGCCATGACAGGATGTGCAGTTGACCCGGTCTGAGCTGCGAGCCTGTCGAAACGTCTAAAGGCAAAAGAGACAGGGAATGATGAAGAGGATAAGTCTGAGGCTTAATGCTAATGAAGGATTAAATCCAGCCATTGACTGCAGTTAAAATAATTAGGAAAAAGTCAAAAAGACCATAAAAGTGCAGCAGTAATATAATCTCTGTAATTTTTTTTTTTTTTTTTTTTTTGGAGTAGCAGTGGTCTCTATCATCAACTTAAAGGGTTAGTTCACCCAAAAATGTTAATTATGTCATTAATGACTCATTAATGACCCTCATGTCGTTTTAACCCCCTAAGACCTCTATTCATCTTCGAGAGCTTTCGGTCCCTCCTTTCAAAATGTTTGTACGGTATACTGTCCATGTCCAGAAAGGCAGGGGCGCAACTATCCAGTGTTAGAGGGGTACTCAGCAAAACATCCCCCCCCCCCCCACCCCCACTTCCCTAAATAAATAATTGTGCTGGACATCATGTATGGGCTTGAAATTTATTTAAAAAAGTTTATTTTAAAGTATATCAGACAGTCACTGTTGTCACACCTGGACTCATTTAGTGTGTTTTTGCCCGTGACCCAGTTTCTGTCTTTCCGTGTTTGGTTTGATTAGTTCCCAGGTGTGTCTATTCTATTCCTCACTTGTGACTAACTTTCATCTATCCTCGGCTCCGTGTTCCTTCAGGCAGCGTAAACCGTGACAGAAGACCCGACCTAAAAAAGAAAGTTTAAAACTGCGTGTTTTCCTCTCCGTTTTGTTTTTGTTTTTTCACAGTCCTTTTGTTTCGTAATGTCGATGGATCCCCTCTATAGTCCCGAATTCCTCATCCTCCTGCTGAAGCAGGAAGGACGTTCTCTCGAGGACCATACCAGACAGTTTCTTCTATTAGCTAATGCCACCAGCTACCCGGACGACGCGCTCTGCACCTTCTACAACACCAGCCTGAACTCCAAGTGCAGAGCGTTGTCGTCCGAAGATGGTCCTCGGGAGGATTTCGCCGCATTCGTGGAGTGGACTCTGGCGAGAAGTGGCTCACCTTTCACCGTCTGCCCGATATTGGATCTCGCCAGTCCCACTCCCGACCCAGAGACCAGCCAGCCACCATCACGCCGCGAGGAGCCAGAGCCCACCGCAGCCGCAGAGCCCGAGCCATTCACCGGCAGGGAGCCGGATCTCGAGAGCGCGACTGACCAGGTGTGTGAGCCGGCAACACCGTGCATCGTGGGAGTCCTCGTGGAGATCGAGGGCGTGGAGGAAAGCCCTGCCCACACTCCTGCGACTGAAGGTGAGCTGTATGCAGTCTCTGAAGGTCATATGGAGCAAGTTCTGGATCTGATGGACTGGTCTATGGAGGTAATCCCTAATATTCCTGTTTCTCCGCTGGTTCCGTCCAGCCCTGTATACCCTCTCAGTCTCCCACTCCTACCTCCTCCAGTCATTTCCTCTGCTCCATTTCCGCTGGTTCCATCCAGCCATGAGTTTTCTGTTTCTCCGCTGGTTCCGCCCAGCCCTGAGTTTCCTGTGTCTCCGCTGGTTCCGCCCAGCCCTGAGTTTCCTGTGTCTCCGCTGGTTCCGCCCAGCCCTGAGTTTCCTGTTTCTCCGCTGGTTCCGCCCAGCCCTGAGTTTCCTGTGTCTCCGCTGGTTCCGCCCAGCCCTGAGTTTCCTGTTTCTCCGCTGGTTCCGCCCAGCCCTGAGTTTTCTGTGTCTCCGCTGGTTCCGCCCAGCCCTGAGTTTTCTGTGTCTCCGCTGGTTCCGCCCAGCTCTGAATCTTCTGTGTCTCCGCTGGTTCCGCCCAGCTCTGAATCTTCTGTGTCTCCGCTGGTTCCGCCCAGCTCTGAATCTTCTGTGTCTCCGCTGGTTCCGCCCAGCCCTGAATCTTCTGTCTCTCCGCTGGTTCCGCCCAGCCCTGAATCTTCTGTCTCTCCGCTGGTTCCGCCCAGCTCTGAATCTTCTGTGTCTCCGCTGATTCTGCCCAGCCCTGAATCTTCTGTGTCTCCGCTGGTTCTGCCCAGCCCTGAATCTTCTGTGTCTCCGCTGGTTCCGCCCAGCTCTGAATCTTCTGTATCTCCTGTGTTCCCTCCCGGCCTCCCTCTCCCACCTCCTCCAGGACCTGCTGGTCCCTCTGCTCCACTTTCGCTGGTTCCGTCCAGCCCTGATCCTCCTGTCCTTCCCATCCTTCTCTCTCCTCCTCCTAGACCAGCCAGTTCCTCGTCATCCCTGCTGGTGCCAGTCAGTCCTGCAGCTCACCCTCAGTCCGCGCCATCGGGGCGCGATGGTTCGCCGCTGGACTGCCAGTCTCCAGCTCTGCCTTGGCGCGTTAAGGCCCTGTCTCCGCCTCCAGCCTCAGAGCCCTGGACTCCTCCTCAGTCCTTCGACCCAGCGGCTCCGCCTTGGCTCTTAGCTCCCTCGTCTCCACCGTGGCCTGTCATCCCACCTGCTCCACCGGGCTCCCTCGTCCCTCAGCCTCCACCTTGGTCAGTCGTCGACCATCCGCCGCCTCGGGACTCCACTCCTCTGGTTCCACCTCGTCACTCCATCCCTCCGGCTCTGTCAGGCTCCTCCTTCCCTTCGGTTCCACCTCCATCCTCGGTCACTCCGGCTCCACAGCGGTCTGCCAGGACCCCGCCTCTGCCTTGGTCGCCTGAGCCTTCTGCTCCACCTAGGCCCTCCGGAACCTCGATGTCACACTGGCTCTGCGGCTGTGCTGCTCCATCTTGGGCTCCTCACCCACCGGTGCAGTCTCCGCCTGTCGGCCCCCTGGTGTCGTCGACCCCTCCTTCACCATGGCTCCTCCCGCCGTCGACTCCACCTTGGATCTCCGTCCTGGCTGGTCTCTGGTGGACCATCTGGCTCCTCCTGCTCCTGTCTCCTCCCTGGCTCCTTCCTCCGTGGTCCCTGTCTTCTGGCCCCCTCCTGGGAGTCCGTCCTCCACCGGAACCTCCTCCCAAGTTCCCACCCACGCCTCCCTCGGTTGTTTCTACGGTGCGAGGACGCACCTACCGGGAGGGGGGAGTACTGTCACACCTGGACTCATTTAGTGTGTTTTTGCCCGTGACACAGTTTCTGTCTTTCCGTGTTTGGTTTGATTAGTTCCCAGGTGTGTCTATTCTATTCCTCACTTGTGACTAACTCACTCACTTACGTGTGTATATATTAAAGCCTTATTTCATCTATCCTCGGCTCCGTGTTCCTTCAGGCAGCGTAAACCGTGACAACTGTAAGCCTACCATAATTATATAGTATATATGTACACGCGCGCGCACACACACACACACACACACACACATATATATATATATATATATATATATATATATATATATATTAGGGGTGGCATGGTTAAAATTTTCACAGTTTGGTTTGTTTCACGGTTCAAGAGTCATGGTTTCGGTACAGTTCGTTATGTGCTATGTTTATGGAGAAACTATACTTAAAAAAAATCTATCTAATTATGAACAACAGCAAAAATAAATACAACAGAGTAGAGATACAAATAAAAAAAAAATATATTTTCAGTTTTTATTTTTTTTAGGGAGGTCTAGTATTAGTTTTTAGGTACAGAAATTGAATAAAGTAATCAAATTTAAAACAGCATCGCATATTTGACTGTATAAATTAAAGATTGTTCTTTATTAAAGTTACAAAAGCTTTTTAAATCAAGAGCAGTGAGTGATTTCTTTGTTGTTGCTGTTCAATTAATATAAAGACTGTCACTTCTGTCACTTTAAGAGAATGCACTGATACATTAGGTCTATGTTCAGCCGGCTATGTCTGCTATAGGATACTATACCAAGACAGGACTTTTGACATAATTTTTGTCTGAATTTGTCCATTTAAACACAATACTTCAAAGAGAGCTTATATTATATTGTTTTACGTGCTATTTATAGCAACCAATATTACAGATGCTTTGTCAGATTTAAGTTTTTTTTGTTAACATAAATAACATATTTACAAGCCTCTAAGCATAGACCTCACATTTTAAATCCTACCTGTTGCCTTTCACCATCCACTTATTTAGCTGCTGTTGCATCCCTTGACATGCCATCAACTTTTCCCTTTTTTTTTCTTTCTATTTTTAGCCCTTGATAGCTTTTTTGTTTTATCCTTCTTTTTCGAGTTTCAATGACAACTCACTACATTACTGCTGCTCACTCAGCGCTCTCGAACCCCCCCCCCCCCCCAGCCCCACCCACCCGCGATGACCCTTCTATGTCTAAATTCTGTGATAGATTATTATAAGGGCACCAGCGCCTGTTAGTCCTCTAAAATTTCTATACCTTCTTTATATATAACTTTTACCATATAGCGCATACCAAGTTTTTGCGCCAGTGCAGTAATGTAATAAAAACATCATCAAAGTAGTCCCATGACATCAGAGGGTCAGTTAGAACTTGTTGAAGCATCGAAAATACATTTTGGTCCAAAAATAACAAAAACTACGACTTTATTCAGCATTGTCTTCTCTTCCGGGTCTGTTGTGACCACGTTCACAATACTGCAGTGTAGTGATGCCCGGTTCATGAATGAATCATTTGATTTAACCGGTTCTTCTTTAACCAGTTCACCAAAAGAAACTGAATTGTTTGAAACGGTTTGCGTCTCCAATAAGCATTAATCCAAAAACGACTTAAGCTGTTAACTTTTGGCTGACACTCCCTCTGAGTTAAAATAAACCAATATCCTGGAGTAATTAATTTACTCAAACAGTAAACTGACTGAACTGCTGTGAAGTGAGAACTCAAGATGAACACCGAGCCAAGCCAGATAATGAACAAAAGATTGACTTGTTCTCGAGATATGTACAACAGAATAAAGTGAAAATTACAACAAGAACGAATTCTAATTAAGTAAATGCATGTCCTAATTCTTAAGCTTCACTAGGCATGTTTTGTTTTTGAGCGAATCTCAAACAAGCTTATTAGCACAGAATCAGTTCAGAATCAATCCCCAAAAGAACCAGTTCAGTTCAGACGCACTGTGTCATATTTTTTTACGCACAAATGTTAATGGATTCCAGCGTTCACACTGCACGCGGTTGCGGTCCGTCAGTGCATTCCAGGAGCGGTGCGTCTGCAGCAGTGCAGCAATTGTGTTTGTAACGAATCTATTTTTGCTGTGCTGAATTAAAGTGACAACTCATTGTTCATGGTAAAGATGAACATAGATTGACACTGAAATGCAGTGATTTCACAATAAATGACATTTTTATTAACAAGATTCGGGAGGAGTGCGTCAAATACTTAGCCTAATTGACACAGGTGGACCATAATCAAGTAATCAGTCCCATAGTATAAATATCGCTGACTTACCTTTATCCATTGATGGTTTATCAGCATCTTTCCTCCACCCCATCTCCTCACTCTGAGTTCACTTTATGAATAGACGGGGAAGTGGGGGTACTCTAGGTTCGGGCCATTCCCGAGCTTGGAGCCCTTCCCCAGACAGCACGCCAAATACGCATACCATACCTCAGGTAATTATATGTAAGCCTGAACTAGTGAAATGTATACTAATTACAGCCTACTGTGTTTCACACACAACACATTGGTTTTTGGCTAGGTTTAAAACAAGAAAAAAAGAGCACCTTTAGATAAACGAGAATCAGAAAAACAAAGTTCATTAAGAACCGTGGAATTGCTTGTAAAAAATGCAAAAGGCACGAGAGTCGACTGTTTCTGTCAGTGGTGTTTTAATTTGAAATATTTGCGATATCCTAACAAGAAAAGTAAGCTAGTTGTTGTGTTTTAATGTTTTGCCGCTTGCCTGAGCAGCTTATTATACAAACCTAGAAGTCAAATGCATGAACAATATGTTGTTTATATTTACTGAGTTTAAACCAATGTCTTATTTAATAATAGTTAATAAACTAGTTTTTTAAACATGATTTGAAATATAAAATAATGTACAAATGTAATTTGTTCTTAAGTCATTAGTGGACTAATGCTTATTGGAGATGGGAACCATTTCAAACGATTCAGTTCGATTTGGTGAACTGGTTCAAGAAGAAGAGAAGACAATGCTGAATAAAGTCGTAGTTTTTGTTATTTTTGGACCAAAATGTATTTTTGATGCTTCAACAAATTCTAACTGACCCTCTGATGTCACATGGAATACTTTGATTATGTTTGTATTACCTTTCTGGACATGGACAGTATACCGTACATACTTTTTCAATGGAGGGACAGAAAGCTCTCGGATTCATCTAAAATATCTTAAACTGTGTTCCGAAGATGAACGGAGGTCTTACGGGTGGCCATGGTCTGTGATTGTATGACCATATGTGAATACACACACACACACACACACACACACATATATATATATAAAGGTAAAGATAAAGGTGGGCTTATGGAACAGCAACAATAATGTAATTATACATAGGCAAGATGAAAAGAAAATACTTGCATGCCATTTAAAAAAAAAGTCATACCATGTGCGTAAATCAAACCGTTTTACATTTTGAACCGGTCCAAGCACTAGTTTGAAAGTAAGAGTATTAACCTATGTCAACAGTGTTATTAAAAACAAAACTGAAGGAAAATCTACAGAAAACAAATAATGCAAAATCTGAGCAGTGCTGAAGTAGATCGATGGACACTGAATTTAATTGACTTTGAAGGTTTGACAGAGTCCTGTGTCCTTATCCTGAGAACTAACACCAACTGGGTGTGACAGGAGAGGAGAGTTGTGAACAGTGTGTGCTTTCCTTATTCTGTTCTCAAGCTTATGGGCAGATAATTATAAATTCCATGCTGCTTCACTCAGCACACGCTCGTGAAATGAAACAGAGAAGCACACAAGCTCATGCGTAACAATTAATTTAGATGTTTGACGGGCCACACAGGCGTGTGAGAGGAATAGTACCTATGCATCATTCCCTCAGAGACCTGGAACCGGCTCTGGATTCGTCAAGAAATCATCAAGAATTGGTGCTGTATATGTGAGTGAATGTTGAATGGTGACCTCTGATGCACAAGAAATCAAAATATTGAAGCAAACTAAAACAATTATTACACACCTGAAATAGTAGGGATTCACTTTTTATAAACACCTAGAACACACTATTAACAGAGAACACCTTAGCAAAATAGCAATGCCCTGGCTAGCACCCAGAACACTTTAGCATCTCCAAATGCTGTATTTGTTTGGGCAAGCACACACAAAATATTGTCTTATTATGACACGTTTTAAAATGTGTTTATATTTTATATTATCTTTGTACTAAATTTTTTGAATTACATGGTGTTTTTATACCCAGGACAAGAGCAATTTACTGAGTGTTTCATACAGGTTAAACAAGTTTTGAAGACGTACATTAAATAAGATTATTATATTAAACATAGTTCAAATATAATTTGTATTGAATTGAACAAGCTAAATATCACAAACATGAACAGTTTTTGCAGTAAAGGTGGTAGATTTTCGTCACACGAACAAATAAAAAATAAAAATTCAAAACGCTCCAAATGATAGAGGCAAAAACTTATCAACAGTTTATACTAAAAACTAAACACACACACACACACACACAGAGAGAGAGAGAGAGAGAGAGAGAGAGAGAGAGAGAGATTAAAGCTTACATGAGCAGTCTCTTCATACCATTACGTGTTCCAGAGTGCTTCTCCTGTGATTTGATTCAGATTCAAGAATCACAAAACGAATTGTTCAGACCGCTTTGCGGACCCGTGTGACAGGTAAATAGAAAATTATCGACTCAAATGATTCATTCAAAACATTTGTTCGCAAATTGGGCATGTTATTCAGTCGCAAAAGTAACAAAACATCCTGAGAAATAAGTTAACATAAAAGTCACCAGAAACATTTGTACTCGAGTCAAGTTGAACTGTATTTTCTTTGGTCAAAGCTGATGACTTAAATAAGTAAACATCTTTTGTAGGCCCTTTTCCCCTACAAAAAAGGAAGTCTCACTTACACTCTTGTTTCTGATGCTGTTACACAGCTCGGTACCCGCTACACCCTCTATAGCCAATCCGCGCAGCCGAAGCGTGTGCCCACCTCTCACCTTCATCATCACCATCATCATCCTCATCCTCACAGTCTGAGCCAGACACCAGCCGAACGAGACACTCTCAGGCAGACCTCGTAAAGAAAGAAAGAGAGAGATACTAAAGCCGGCGCTTTCAGACTGTTTTCCATCAGAAAGGATAAATCAACATGATCAACTAGTGGATCCGGGCAGCTTTTTAGGTCCATGCTTGGATTGTTTATATCTTTTCATCTCAGCTTTAGTTCCATCACTGCAGCCGGACACTTCCACTTGTCAAGACAGTCGCACCGCGCCGGTATCAGAGCACATATATACATGGGGATCATCGCAGCATCGCCCGGAAGATGTGTATCACTGCTCCGCGGCTGAGATCTGTGTCGCCTGCGCTCGTGGGATCGGATCCCTCGGTTCATGTCCCCGTGTCATTCCCGGTGAACTGAGATGGCTCTTTGCGCTGTGCTGCGACAGACACGCAGACCGCGGCAGGAGAATCGGACACATGTAATTTTAATTACAACCTATTGCTTTTTTTGTATATTGCCAGTGAAACAACTTTGCGCGTTCCCATCATCGCTGAGTGACTGTCAAACACCCACCGGGTGGAACTGCTCCGGTAAGAGACCTGTACACGCTCCTCTCTCTAACTCTCCCGTGCACATTTGCGCATAGTATTCTAACAAGTGTGTCTGTTTTAATCGAGTTGCATATTATTCATTGAACTGAGGCTTTTAATCAGAGAAACTTAACGCACACTTGTTAGACATTCAGTCCATATAAGTGTCTTGGTCAAGATAAGTCATCCCTTACGAAAATTAACCATGGTTTTATGGAAGAAAAAGTTTAGTAAGTTTGATTACCACAGTATTACTACAAATAGCCTATGGTTAAAGCGCGTCTTTCTGTCGAATTGTCCTCACACATAAACAAACAACGCATCCAGGGTGTATCGATTCACGAACAAATGACTCTTTCAATAAATCGCTCAAAAAGACTCGGCGAAACAATTTCGTTTAGCTTGAGTGAACTCGCCGACTCCTTCAGTGCAGGTACTGAATCAACATTTCAGTTACTCACTGAAGTGCAAGTGATTTTGAAACGAAGCACGGTTTGTGTACTACTGACGACTCATAGTAGGCTATCACTTTACTGCAACATTGTAGTAGCATAGCCTAAAATCATACTTACAGGTAGAAAACTTATGAAACTTGTACTGATCTGTACTCTATCAAGAAAAAAAATATCTTTATGAATGTAACATGGAACGTACATCTTTGTACCTGTTTTTAACCCTTAAACGGTGCACACTGTATTTAATAGTCTAACTTTAGAGTGCATGTTAATACTACCAATATGTATTCTTTATAAGTAGAAACTGTAAGGCACAAAGGGTGCTGCTCTTGCTGCACAATGTTTTGTCTGGATTGGTCATGCTTAGAGGTAGCTTAGATTTTCAGTACACATAGATGTTTTGAGTTAATTATTTGCAAAGATTTCTAACCCCTTTTACCGGTAAGCATCTGTGCATGTGAAATCTGTGAGGGCAATCATCTGGCCCCAAACAAGTACATCTGGTGCTGCTTTACACTGTATCAGTGGAGTAAATGTGGTACTGAAAGGGAGTGCTTGTCAGAAGTACTTTGGGAACAAAGGGCCCCGCTGTGCAATTATGTTTCTCTTTAAATAGCTGTAGGGGGGCAACAGTCTACAAGAAATCTATCTGTTGTACAAACCTTCAGTGGCCTATTTGAGATGATTTGGTGCTTGATCTCCTTCGTAAAACAGTGTACTCTCTATCTAGATGTGTCAGTAAGAAATATAATTAAAGAAAAGGAATTAGAGTACAGCAGACCTGTAAATTCGCTGTTGACATGTTCTACTCTCCCTCACTCGCATTCTGTGTGTGTCAGGCTGGGCTCCGTCGTATCGATTCCTTCCCATCGCGTAACCCCACCACAGTGCTGTCACACGTGTTGAAAGCAGAGCTTGATAAAATAAGCTGTCAGACAGACAAGGTGCCACACGGCTGGCTTGACTATATTCCAATACAGATCTATCAGAGTCTATTACACTACAGATATTTTTGTTGTAAGCTTCTTTTCTCTTTGGCAGACTTACACAGTCATGCAGAATAGTTCAGGCTGGTCACACCACTGGTGAACTACTGCGAGCCTCGAGGAGCGAATAAAGCGATTGTTTGAACGCGTGAAAAGCTTGTACAGTGGTGCACTGCTAATCCTTTCTCTTAAACCACATTTGTTCTTGTCTTTTATTAAAAAGCCTATACTTATGTAAAATAAGAACAATTGTGTAGTTTTTCATGAACTTGTGTAGTATTGTCGTTTAATTTTTTATTTTATTATTATTATTTTTTTACAAGATTTTTCCGCTGATGTAAACATATCTTGCTTTGAATATGTTTACTGGAACAACACTAAAACATTAAAAAAGAAATTTTATATATAATTTTTTTTTGTAGGCCTGTATAAGTTCAGTGCATGGGAGAGCACCTGACTTTTTGGGCCTTTCATCTGCAAATTTCTCAAATCTCTCCTTCAGACTGGGAAAGACCACCGGGATTAGTCTAATCCTGCACCTCAGCACTTTATTTCTCATTCCTTAGACACTTTGTACGCTAGAGCCTATTTTGATTGTAGAGTATGTGTGAGAGTGTATGAGAGAGAGAGACGGAGAGAGGGAGAAATAGAAAGACTATGAGAGGGGAAGCTCTTCTGGGATAGCTTGTCTGAGCTCCTGGGCTAATGATGAAGTTGTGGTGCCCTATTTTGGGTTTCTTGGGGTTTTCCATTCGTCTCTCTCTTAGTTTTATCCCACCTTTCATGCCATTATTGAGATTTAATCCTGTAGAGCACAGGAAGGATGCCACTACTCAGTCAAGAAAAATGAAGAGAGTTCTCTCTTCTATTTATCTCGGTTCTGCCATCATTAGTTGGCTCAGAGGAGGCATGACTAATGTATGCCACCAGGAAGATGTTGCCGGGCTAATTGAATGGCCAACACAAGAGTGTTTGTGATAAAATAATAATGCAGCTTGGCTCGTTCAGGGAGAAATAGCGAGTTGGTATTGAATCGTCGAGTGTGAGTTGTGTACCTGGAGGTGAGCAGGAGAAATAAAGGACAGTAATCGTAGACGTCCCCCCAGAGTGCACACTCATAAAGCTGAGTGGTTAGGAAGAGCACCATGTTTAAATATGCATGATGGCAGATGATTCTGTTTTTCATTCTGAGCATTGTTATTTCTCCTGTTCTACAATTCCTAAACATTGAAACCAGGCAGCGGTAACATGCTCAACAACATACAAACATAGAAACCTAGACATTACCGGGGAATCGAAATCTAAACCTGTGAAGAAACATAGGTTTTGATCTCTAATGATGTAAAATGAATAAGAAATATAAAAGATTCTGCATCATTTCTGGTTTACTAATCAAAATAAAATAAAAAAAGCTAAATTTTGATACTAACCATGAGCAATCTTCTGTAAAAGTACTTTTTGATGACAAAAATCTACCAAAACTTTCCTATTTATTGCATCAATTTTCTTGATGACTCTCCTTTTGACCAGAATCTATTTGAGCCCAAAGCCACAGTTTTATGTTCTTCAAATAATTACAAAATGTTTTTTTTTACGCATTTTCAGACAAACAGTAGGCAATTCTGCTGTATATATTAGAACTGCAAAAGATTTAGAACACAGCCCACAAATATGGATTGGGCTGGAGTGGCCATCTGCACAGAAACAAACATCGAATTCAGTGTTTGAACAGTGATCCCTGCGAACAGCAAGCAATGAACAAACACTGTTAGCCACTTAAATGCATTGGTGCATTTCAATGCTCGGCCAGTCTTTCGCAAGGACAAGTTTAGATGTTTTCCAACCAGCTTTGTATTGTTAAAATGTCTCCATCTTACCTATGCCCGGATCTTCCAATTCATTTGTCAGCTATAGTTAAAATGCAAAAAGCATTATCCGTCAGACTATTGAAGGCTCCATAGCTAATTTTTCTACTCCAGCTCACAAACAATCGGATCAGTCCCAGAAATTTATAGGTGTTTACGTTTTGCTAAATCCCATCTTATCGGCGGTAAATTAATCCTTTAAACTTACTTAATGTACATCATTAGAATAGAACATACATTTGGTAGAAGAAAATAATAGTAAATTATAAACAGATCTGAAACAATAAGCATACATTAATCATACATTAATCTCATTTCAAAATGAATATGCACACCCATTCACTAGCTTAGGCCGGAACTTCATAGGGTAAGATTCATAGCTTCACTGGGAGTATTTTTGTTATTTGGGTGTAAAAGCTTGGCGATGCATCTTGATGAGATTTGATGCATGGCATAGCTTTTTAAAATGTAGTAAACTGTCAAATCACTTGCCTTGTATAGCATTATTCTCAGTGGCTCACACTTTGCATAGTAAAAAGGCTGTTTAAAATTTTGTGACGAAAGAAAGTGTATTGAAAGTCTCAATGAGTGTATTTAGTTGTTAACAAAATGCTGATAGTTGTGAAAATCAGCTAGACTTTGTGAGGTTACACTGAAAAGTATAATGTTTAAGTATGCATAACACAATGCTTGCTTAATCAATATAACATTTTTAAAATATTCATTATTCCATTGTTCTGACTAAAATTATTATTTTAATGACCATGCAAATACACATACTGACATGCAGGACCAAAATCTGCACTGATTTGGAATGAAATTCTTTGGAATGGTTATTCAATTGTAAAATCCGACAGTAATAAGCTCTTATTGGTAACTGTTAGCATGGTAAAATGAGCAAAATTCATACTAAACACATTTGAAAAGCTAGGGATGTGTAGGACATGCCAGTTTTGCAGAGCTCTCTGCGGCATGTGGACACAAATTAAAAGTGGGACTGATAATATCAAATAAGTCAAGTTTTTATTTGGACATGATTTGTTCCATAACAAAAACAGAGGTTTTTCTAAAGCAGAAGTGAGTGAAACCAGATGAATAAAAGAGGAAATACCTTCCAATTGAAAAACTCATACCGTCTTTAAGGTCAGCCTCTCAGGCAAAGTTTTCCCTCCATTTTCATTGTAGTAAAAAGGTTGCTCTGCTTTGGAATATGTGGAATTCATGTGGGCTTCTTCATTCGTTAAATTAACACTTGTAATAGAATTTCTTGCATTATGGGAAAGAAGTTATGCCCTTGAAACGTTTCAGATATTAATGTGTGTTATTTTGTCAGTGCATGCTCTCTTCTATCCAAACTTGCAATGCGTCCAGATAAAATCTTGAGCGAATGTGATTTGTCTGGCTAGACAGGACACACAGGAAACAGTTCATTCGATCGGTACTTATAGGCAGCTGTCACATGCAGCCATATGGTGGTGAAACGGAGCTCGACTCCCAGTGGACTTTGGGTCGATCCTCCACAGGTGTGCCAGAAGGTGCGAAGTTCAGTCCTTATTAACCTTGTGCACACAAACACAGTATTCCAAAGTTACCTCCAGAAAAGTCACAGACAGAGCTGCATCATTCATTTAACATGGGTTTTATTCCTGCTTGTCTATTTTGAAAAATCAAAGCCAAAGAGCTCAATGGTAGATTAATGATGAGGGTATAAATACTACACTAATGGCCGGTCTATTCTTACTGGACCATCTGTTACAAGAGACAGGGTAGTGCTCACTTACATGCATTTGTTACCAACATGGCTTGCATCAACAACTATCAGTGACTGAAGCTACAGCTCAGAAATCACTTCTGAAATGCTGAAATATTACTGTATGGAAAAATCTGCTTACTACAGTTACAATATTTACCAGTTTGTGACCATTGTTCTTTGATGGTCATTGGGTATAGGCTCACATGAAAGCATGTGGATTCCCCAAAATGGGAACATGGTTTGTATAACATTAGCAACACATTATTAGCTGTTTGATAGTGTAGTCAAGCCAAAGGCTAATGATATCAATTATGTGTGAGATGTTGTGAGTGAAACATAAAATGCATTACGATGTTCTGAAACATTGTCTTGTAGATGGCTTTGTATAACCCTTTACAAGTTTGTTTCTTCTGCTCAATGCAAAAGAAGAAATTTGGAAGAATGTTGGTAACCAAACAGTTGCTGGTATCCTTTGACTTATAGTATGTAAATAAATATCATAGCTGTTGAATTATTATATTATGGAAGTCAATGGCTACCATCCATTGTTTGGTTACCAACATTCTTCAGAATATCTTCTTTTGTGTTCAACGGGAGAAAACATATGAGTTTGTAGTAAATAATGACAAAATTTTTCATTTTATGGATGAACTATCCCTTTAACTGTGTGAAAGATGAGTTGAGTGTATGGATTAATTTGCATATTCAATTCAAACAATGTGAAAGTTATCTAAAAAGAATAAAAAGTGTGACATGAGACTAGGTTCTTGGATCCATTGGTTGTTTATTTGGACAGGACCAGATCTGAATGTGAGCTTACAGTAGATTCTAAGAAAAGGGTGCAGCACAAAATGATTGGAGAAGATAAAAGTATGACTTTTTCATTAAAAATTATAAGGTAAATATGTACACACACAAAAAAGGAGGCTATGCATGGTACTGTTAGAAATATGATCATTAGGATGCATGTAGAAAATATACAGTTTGAATTTCCATTTCTTGCCAACTTTAAGTTCATCCCTGTTATAGCACTGCTACATTAGGCCATTTTATTGTATTTTGCACAGTTGTTAAAAATAGTTCAACCATTAAATGTGATCTCAGCTAAATGACTTTGAAAATATGTAGTTCTGTTCATCTCTGCTTTTATGAAACACCACCAGTGTCATGAACAATTAGTCTGTCTGTTGAATTGAGTCTGCTTAGGACCTCAGGGGGGTAGCCATTTATAATGTCTGATAAAACAGAAGTGTATAATGCATATAAAAACATATTATTGATTGTATAGGCTAAGCTAGCAGGCTAATGGACTAGAAGTGCTCTAAGTACACTAAACAGTTAGCTTGCAAAACATAAGCCAAATGAGAAAACACAGAGACTGAGAAATGCTTAATTTGATCAACTTTAGCTTCAGTTATATTATGTGTAACATAATTTGAAATACATTAATGATTATGATAAAATAGTTCAGACAATGCCCTAAAGCAGTTTGGTTGGATTTCTAATCAAGGAATGAATAGAGTAACCAAAAAAAAAAAAAGTTTTGAGGTCCTTTGGGACTTGATTCATTGGGCACAACTAATTGTTCATGACACCAATCTTTGATATATGCAAATTTGAGAAATAAAAAAAACATGAAGTAAGCACAAAGAAGTAAGGTTTTCTGCTTTCATAGCTACCCAGAAGTTGTCCGTTCAAATATCTGCCTGAAGTTATCTTAAAATGAAAGATGTGTTGGATTTCACTTTTATTTTCTATGCAGAAAATAAATCATTTTAATGCTTCATCTATAAAATATTTCTGTTCATACAACAGTGGGCTGGTAGCAGTAACTCACATTAGTATGAGCTTTAGGTAACTCTACTGCAGATGCTCAGAAGCTTTGCACCCTGTGGGTTAACAATACTCAGCCATTTGCATATTCATTTAGCAGATGCTTTAGTTCAAAGACACTTTGCCCAAAGTTCATTAACACAACATATGCAAGCACAGATTTCTTGTGATGTGTTGTTTGTCAGCAAATGTTGAGATATCCCTGGTGTCATCTTTGGTGTACTTTCAGGTCTTGTTGTCATCACTAGTTCCTATGCCACTTCCTGTGTGATGTTAAGTGTTGGCCAACTTAACCAAACAAAGTCGCTTGCTGAGTTACCAAAACAAATTGTTTCTTTAAAGAAAAAGTTCAATAAAAAGAAAATAATTAAGTTCAGGCAAGAATTTAAAAAATAAAGTAAATTCTATATTACTAATCAATTTATTCTTGTAGAAATTAAAGTTGAAATTATAAAAATATTTTACTTGGAATTGTTTGTTATGTTTACAAGGATTCTTTGTGTAAATATCAAAGTTATGATCCCATTTTCCCATCATGCACTGGGGCATAAATAATTAAAAAGTTTTTACTGTTTTCGAGTTATGTTTTTTTTTTGTAAGTTTTATTAACTTACTGTTGTGTGATATCTAGAGTTAATTTTCTACTCAAAATGTTGTTTTCTAATGCTACCTTGTTTGAGAAAATTATATAAACTGTAACTGAGGGTAATGTACTTGAGGATTGCGTATTTAAGATAACTAGATTGATATTACTCATCGAACTCTAACTGGCCATGTTAAATTTACTCAATTCCCTTGCTAAATCTACCTAACTTAGTTGAGTGGTAGATTTTCTTAATTCAATACTTAAGTTTACTTAAAAATGTATGTGTGGAAAATCTTGCGAGATAAAAATGAAGTAAATCTACTTATTTATTTTTTTCAGTGTGGGCTTGCAGGCTGAATTAGACAAAAAGACAATTAGGCTACATTGTAGCCTGTTTCGCCAATGAAAGTTAGTTGTTTTTAATGAGCCAATCAAAATGAGTCACAAATGAGTCACAAACAAACTCTGAAAGGTCTCACTTACACACAGAAATAGTCAGAGTGGATGCCAAATTAACATCTGACTCACTCGCTGAACCGCAAGCCATTACTTTCAGTCAAATTCGATTCGAAATAAGAGATGCAACATACTCTAATGGACAAAGATGTTCTTCTGCTGGTGAACACTGACCTACAAACAGTATATTGATGTCTAAAGCTTATTTCTTTTTTTGTTACCTATTTTTATTCCAGTGATGTGTAATGTTTGTAAATACTCTTTATGAAGGCTTTTATCAGTAGATATGTGACTAATCATTGTATCATGTAACAAAATTTAATTAGCCATATATGTGTGTGTGTGTGTGTGTGTGTGTGTGTGTGTGTATATATATATATATATATATATATATATATATATATATATATATATATATATATATATATATATATATATATATATATATATATATATATATATATATATATATATATATATATATAATACATTAATAAAAGGAGGTCTTTTAAATACTATCAAGTTAGCTTGTTTTTATCCTGCTAACTCTGTGTAATTTGCATAATGTAATACACAAAACAAGGACGTTTCAAACATTTTGTATGTTTTAAGCTTTGCTCATATTTACTGAAATCTGCTGAGGAGAAAATCATGCTGTGCTTAAAACAACCAATAATATGAAATTTAAATGTTCATCTGACTGATTATTCAAATTATCAAAGGGAAAGATCTTGTAAAAGATGAATAATATAACATGTATTTAAATGTGAGCGTGGGTAAATAACTGTAAACACAACTCAAAATTTGTTAAGGTACTAGAATAATGAAAAATGATTTTTTTTCAGTAAATTTTTCTTTAGTAAATAGATTTGAGCTGAAAGCACAAAATCTGTAAGCTGATTTTTCCTGTGAAGCACTGAATCCACTGAATGAGATGAATGGAAATGGAAGTGACCCCAGCGGTGGAGTACCACTCTGAAATTCTTTATTGTGTTGCGTTTGCAGTGTCATATGGTGTGTGTGTGTGTATGTCTGTGTTTGTGTGTAGTTTTCCTCTTCCACTCAGCCTGCTTGTCTCTGGTTCATTATCATTCCTCACAGACTTACTTATCCAGAGACTTTGGCTGCTTGTCTTGTTTCAGCACTGCTGCATCACTCTGTGCCACCTCCCTCCTCATCTCTCCCTCTCTCTAACACACAGACACACGCGCACACACCCACTCGTTTGTCTCGGCTAAGTAGTCTGCACCATCACTGAGGATGATGAGCTGCACAGCCAGACACAACGGATCTGGCAATATTTAAATTTTATGCATGTCTCATCTCAGCGAGAGAAATCATACGGCCCATCTGTGCTCTGCGCGCGCTCTCTCTCTCTCTTCTGTATCTTATTTTCTCTCTTTTCTCTTCTCATTAATTTGAACTCAGGTCAGTTTGTCTATACGAGTATCATATGTTTATCTGTATCAGCATTTCTTTTTCTTACAAAGCTTTTCCGGATCTCAAAATCTTTCCAATAATTCTGCAAAACCAGCCAGACAAAGTTATTTACAGTTTTTTGGAAAGTTTTGAGCACAGCAGGATTTTCTCTTCAGATCTATTCAGTAATGAGAAAAGCTTAAAATATTCAAAGAATTTTAAACTTATTTGTGTTGTTTATTAGATTTGCAACATGTTATGTAAATCACACAATCTTAGAAGTATCAAAACAAGCTAAAAATATGAAGATTATATACATAGTTCATACTTTATTTATACAATATTAAAAGTTCAAAGAAAAAAGTATCTTATGTTCACCAAGTATGGAGGTAAATCAGTGGCTAAACTCAAGAGGTTGTTGATCTTAATGTGAGAACTTGTCATATTAATATTTGTATTTGAAAGTTGAAATTTACACTCACAGCTCTGATGTGAAAAGCTGAATCTTTCAATTTGCACACACAGACAATAATCAAAGCACCCGTGTTCTGAATTGGAAGCTGCACATTAATAGTTACAAATGTGTAAAATGACAGAGTTGCGACATAACTGTTGTTGTTATTTGTGACAACTGGGGCGGGGCCATGAACCGTGGGAACAGAGCGAGGCCAGTGGAGTGATTGTGAAATGAGCGACACCTGCTCCACTCACCGGTATTGAGTCCCACGGAGGAGATCGGAAGGATACAGCAGAGGAGCGACGACAGTGAAGGACTAGAGAGGACCAGGCCTGGGTTTTATTTTGTGTTTGGTATTTGTTTGTGCGCGACAATCGTCCGTGAGGGGCTGTTGCGCTGTTTTGTGTTTATTTTATTATTAAAGCTGCAGTAGGTAAATTTGTAAATATATATTTTTTTACATATTTGTTAAACCTGTCATTATGTCCTGACAGTAGAATATGAGACAGATAATCTGTGAAAAAAATCAAGCTCCTCTGGCTCCTCCCAGTGGTCCTATTGCCATTTGCAGGAATACATCGCTCCCGTTAAGAAACAACCAATCAGAGCTGCGGTCCGTAACTTTTTTATGTGTTCAAAATTTACAAAATGTATATAATAAGTGAGTACACCATGAATCCATTTTCCAAACCGTGTTTTTAGCCTGTCCTGAATCACTAGGGTGCACCTATAATAAGTGTTTATATTCTGACTATTTTAGATTGCTTCGGGGGTACCGCGGCGGAGTAACCCAGTACCTTTGTGATTCTTCATAGACATAAACAGAGAGAAGTAGTTCCGGCTACAATGTTCTTCCGCAAGACGCAAGCAGTTCTGTTTATTAACCGCTAGAGCATCAAAAGTTACCGACTGCAGCTTTAAAGTTTCATTTTGAATGGTCGCCGGTTCCCGCCTCCTTCTTCATTCAAATGCATTCAACATTCAAAATGAAAACTTTAATAATAAAATAAACACAAAACAGCGCGACAGCCCCTCGCGTTGTAAGTGCCGACTTGACATTGTGCAGCAAAATTGAAGTAAAGTCCAAAAGTATATATGTCGTAAACATTTATGTATGTCAGTTTCTTTATGTGAATGTCATTCTACACATTTGTAGCTATTAATGTGCAACTTCCAATTCAAAACACAGGTGTTTTGATTATTGTCTGTGTGTGCAAATTGCTAGATTCAGATATTCACATCAGAGCTGTGAGTAAAAATTTCAACATAAAAATACAAATGTTAATATGACAAGTTCTCACATTCAAATTAACCTTTGTAACCAAGGCTGCATTTGTTGTGGACTTCCTTATATGTATTGCAACTTCATTGTATTGGCTAATTAAATAGTGCTGAAATGTATCCTATGTGCAACCGACTTTATTAGTGCTCAAGTAAAAGTATGTAATGTCAGAGAAACGTTAAGGGCCCCCTGTGGGTTTCTGTCTAAATAAAAGTTTAACATTTGAAAATGATGAAATTAAAATTAAATTAAATATGAATATTGGTATTTCACAGATGTAAAATATTTTGATTTAGTAATAATAATATTATCATGCAACCATATAATATACTGTATTTACAGTAAGCTATACTGTTGAATGCACAATTTTTGCATATTTTCATCAGACAGTGTAGCATAGACTCCCTGATTAAGGCATGGAGCCGCAACGCGTAGATGTACCTCTCACCAAAAGAGTTTTAATGTATAAAGCCAGTGATGCAATAAAGGCTTTTTAACTGTTCAAGTGCCTTGGAGTTCTTGTCCTTAAATATATACTATCCTATACAACCAAAGAGCACCGAGATTTCATACCCCATGCAGCACTTCTTGATGCATTCAGTGTTTTAAAGAATATGCAAAGTGTTTATTGTAAAATTGTCTTCGTTTTTTTGTCAACCTTATTTAAAATATGCTTAAGTTTGTAAAAACATATTTATGAAAATATATTCCTTGAGAGTATGCTAATTTAACATTTTAATTCATATAAATTATATTACCTGAAATATACTTAAAAAAAAAAAATTAGTTTAAGGATTTCAAGTATACAATCAATGCACTTAAGTGCATTTTTTTTCACAAGGGTCAGTGTGGTTCCATGTTGTAATGTTATACAGTGTGACGTGGATGCTCGGCTCATCCTGATCTTTGACTTGCAGATGGTGGAGCTTATGAAATATTCATCCTGGATCATCCTGTTCATCTTTGTGTTTACAGAGAGAAGCCTTTGAGTTAAATTTTGGCTCAATGCATTGTATATGGTATGGAGGTGTATTTGTGTAACGTGTCACACATTTAATGGTTTTGGAACCTGTCTTTTTCCTTATCATGCTAGTTTATCCATCTGAGTCTTACTTTTGTTTGTAGTAGTGAGATATTTCCCTTAGAAGAAGATTCAGCAATATTGCAAATATGTTATCTGTTGTCAACTGTATGTCTGCATGAACAACTCTCCATTTATGTTGATAAAAAAATAAAACTGTGTAAGATTCATACACAAGGCTGTTATGACCTCAAACCAGGGGCATGCTCTATTTTATCAAAGCAGCTTTTATAACAGAGTATCTATTGTTTACAACTGCAGTCATGATATGCTTTAGCTTGAATATCCTCTATCCAGCTTGGAACCAAAAGTCTTTTTTTCCCGAGGAAGTAATTCTGTGAGGTTGTTTCACACCAATGATGTGTTTATTCAGATTTAATATACTACAGTGCTTCATCTGACCGCTGGAGCACTTAGGGAAAGGAAGAAAATTCAAAAGAAGACCATTTATTTGAAATATAAATATTTATAACATTATAAATGTCTAACCATTATTACTGTTATTGACACCATTATTTCAGTATTAATAAAAAAGACCTTTAGTATGTAGCATGTTTTGGATAATATCTGTTTGTAATCTATAACCTATATTTGTGTTTATTTCATGACAGGGTTTGAAGAGCAGGACACTGATCTTTTTCTGTGTGACACAAACACATGCAAGTTTGACGGCGAGTGTCTGCGAATCGGGGACACAGTGACATGCATTTGTGATTTTAAGGTAGGAATCAGTGCTCCCCACTCATTAGCACCACATGTTGAATGTGGGACCTTGTTAAAGGCAGTACCACACGCGGAGTAAACAAACTGTCACAAATTAAAACACACCTCCACATACCTTCTCACAGAAAACACACACACATTCTCTCGCTCGGTCAGAGTGTTCCACTTTGATCAAACATTGTGCATCTGTGTCTTGTTGCAGGCCAAGCTGCATCACTCAGGTAAATAACATTATCTGTCTGCTAGCGCAGCATGCGGGGGGGAATTTCCTTTGATGCATCTGCTCGATCGCCCAGCCAAGCTCGGCACAAAGATGCCTTGTGCACTTAAGAAGGGTCACGCTGCTTTCATTTCTGCCCTTAATAAAATCGAGCGGCACTAACACTAGTCTGGGGCCATGTGAGTGCCTCTAGCTGTGGTGGGGAGGGTTATCGGTTAAGTATCTTGTGCCGCAAGAGATGGTACCCAGGCGTGTGTGGGGATGCCCTTCTCCTGCGGTTGGACGCCCTGCTCTGCACTGCTTCCAGACTCCCAAACAGAAAAATGTGTAAGAGCGAGATGAATGGATGTGATTCGCACAAGTTCACTTACAGACATGCTATTGATCCAACTCTCATACTCAGAGAGAGAGAGCGAAGGACCAAAATGGAAGGCGGTCAGTCTCTTTCTGGACCACTAGCAACACCAAATGGTACTGCAATCTGTTTGTTCAAGTGACCTGACTGAGGCAGGTATAAAAAAAAAAAATTTGCACATTTAACTAGTATGTGTTTGGGAGTGGAACAGTGGAGGGTGATGTTGAGTGTCTGAAATAATTTATTGAACTGTTTTTAATTTGACATGGCACCTTATGAAAAGAACACTCATAGCCTGAGATGTTTAAAAATGTATCTGACACATACAGACCAGACTTTAATAAACAATCACAGACAAAAAAGCAATTACACATCTTGTGTGAACACTTTGCTTGTATACAATACCTATCATAAGTTTGGGGTCTTTTGAAAGAAGTTTGTTGTGTTCAACATGGTTAAATTTATTTGATTAAAAATATATTAAAATTGTAAAATATTTGTACAATTTAAAACAACGGTTTTCGATTTTTGAATATATATAAAAATGTAATGTATTCCTGTGATGCAAAACTACATTTTCAGCATCTTTACTATAGTCTTCAGTGTGACCTTTCAGAATCATTCTAATATGCTGATTTGGTGTTAAAGAAGCATTTATTATTACTATTACTATAAATGTAAAAATTAGTGTACAGCTTAAATTGTGTGGAAATCATAATAGACAGTTCAAAAAAACTGAATTGATTTTAATCAGAATTCTTCTGTAACATTATAAATGCCTTTAACCTGATAACTGTCACTCACGTTTTTGAAGATAGACTTGAATGTGCATGATACAAACCTAAATTTTTATATTTCATGACGGAAAACATTTTGTAACATGATTTTGATGTGCCATTTACATGGTAATGCAATGTCTGATTTTAAAATGGGTTTTGAAGGATGAATTTTGAGATTTTATGTTTTCAAGTGATATATAACTTCTGATGATTTCTAAAATGTGATAGAGAAAAAGGCAACGAGGAAGTCTTTTTTTTAAACAAAGGTCAAAGCACATTTTGTAATGTAGATTTCTGAGGGTGCACTCTTGTCATAAATTGATCTTTTCCTACATAATTTTTTACAAAAAATATTGGTATAATATATATTTGGGAGTCTTAGACCTTTCCAACGATGTATAGTTTGTCAAGATTAGATTAAATTTGATTGTAATATAGTATAGTCAACGTAGGTGTCCCGTATACGGGACGGGGTGACATTTAACAGGTTAATGTCACCTTTGATAAATTGAATGCATCCTTGCTGAATAAAATTACTCCAAACTTTTGAACGGTAGTGTATATGTGAATTTGAAATACTCACCTATATGTCCTGTGTGCGGTGGTTGTCGGTGTATCTGCATAAATGTCAAGCAAAGTGCTTTTTCTCTCTTTAATTGATGCTTGCACTCTAGCCATCTGTCTTGCAATGTGTGATCAAATGGCTATGTGCAAGAGTCAAAGCACTATATAATATCTGGTCTGGCATGGCTTTGAGCCTGTCATGTTCTAATTTAGAAATGAAACACGGTGAAAAACATATACTGACACTTTTTAAATTACACATCTGTGCATGTAACTGTCTTACAATAATGGATCTAAGACGGGAACCAGTACAAGAGTAGAATTCATGCACAAAGCTCAAATCAGTAATTGAGAAAATGGAAATTTACTGGTTCAACAGATCATTGAATGATGTCCAGTTTCCTGTTGAATACATTTTTGTTGAAGAATATATATCCCGCTTTTATGAAATTATTTGGCCTGCCCCAGCCCACACCGAAAATAAAGTAAAATTTCCTTACCTGTCCCAACCCGACCCGCAGGTTATGAGGCGGCCTATTTTAATTCAGCTATCAAACTGCCCAGCTATTTCACTTCAGTACCGCATTTCACACACACACACACACGCGCGCATGCAAATGAGGATTAGCGCATGTAGCCAGTGAAGTCTCTATCCACAAACAGATGTACATCGGCTTCAGATATTCAGTATTTCATTGCACTTTAACAAGTAATCTGAATGACCTATAGATGTGCACTAGGGCTGCATGATATTGGGAAAAAATGTCATTGCGATATTTTATTTCTCTGCGATATATATTGCGATATGAAATCTAATAAATTTTTTTCTTACAAACAAAAATGGGGTGAGCACACTTACATTCTCATTTTAAATGATTTAAACATCGACACCATCGTGTAAATTGATTAATATGCGCCAGGGAGAGAGAGCAAGACAGCGCCCGTGTTGTTTGAAGACGGTGAGCGTGCGGCCGGGGCTCGCTCTCTCTCTCTCTCTCTCTCTCTCTCGCGCTCTCTCTCTCGTGCGCGCTCTCTCTCCCTCTCTCTCTCCTGCGTGCTCTGTCTTTCTCCTGCGTTCTCTCTCTCGTCCGCTCTCCCTCTCTCTTGGACGCTCTCTTGCGCTCTCCGCGAAACACATTCTTCAAGGGCCGGGGAGCAGCTGGCCCGTACAGTTAATGAATAACTGATCAACTACGACAGCCTACATCGCACATTCTGCGATGTGACTATCGTGGATTCGTACATCGAGATATCGATGCTTAAACGACACATCATGCAGCCCTAATGTGCACTATTTTAAACGAGCCCTCACTAACTGAGTTTAATACCACAGTTATGTTCGAATGCATCTCATTCTTGTTTCTGTGGCGGCGCGTTGGTCTCGTCATGAGGCGCGTGGTCCGGAGTGCTGTATGACTGATGCATCAGTTCAATTCAGCTTTACTCCAAATGGACTTTAAATGAAATCTACTATTGATTTTCACTGTTTTTTGACTGATTTTGCAGAACATTAGACTGCCAACTTCCATGCGCAGATGTGGCAAATTTGTCACAGGATGCGCAATATGACAATTGCGTTCGACTATATATGAACTAGCTGTTTTAAATTATTTTTTATATTTAACGTTAGTTCATCAGTATGTCTTAAAGTATATTTTTAGATTATTGAAGATTCCATAGGCTCTAATCACATAACAATGTGATTAATTGCAGTTAATCGAAGACAATAATGCGATTAATCGCAATAAAAAAAGAAATTATTGTTGCCCAGCATTAATATATATATATATATATATATATATATATATATATATATATATGTATGTATACTGTATATGTGTGTGTGTACTGTATATATGTATGTATGTATGTACAAGGAGCATTTTACTAAAGATAATTTATTAACAAAGAAATGTTTTTAGATGAGAGAAAGAAAAGTAGTATTTATTGAATGTGTGTGTGTGTAGAAGTGATGCTCAGACACACTAACCCTTCTATCACCTACTTGTATATGTTCACTTATATGGAGCCAGAAGAGTCTCAATAAAGATAAATGCACACACTACATTCACATATGCACACACAGGATTCATACATGCACACACATGATTCATAAATACACACACAAGATGCACAAATGCGCACAAAATTTAAAAAGCACAGAAGATTCACAAATGCATACAAAATTCAGAAATGCACACAAAAATCAGAAATACACACACAATTCAGAAATGCAAACAACATTTACAAATGCACTCAAGATTCACAAATGCACAGAACAAGATTCACAAATGCACAGAACAAGATTCAGAAATGTATTTCTGATGCACACACACATATACCTTGATTCACAAACTGCTTGCGGTCTGTGAACTTCACTGCATTTGTGTGTGAATTTTGAGACTCCCCTGACTTGGCTCAACACACAAATGCTTTTTTTTAAACAGGGAATGATCTGCAACCAATCAGATATCTCCCTTCTTTTAGCCAATCACAAGAATGCACCCCACGTGGGGGATTGTTTACTTATAAGCCAATCACATGAACGTGTTCACACAGCAATTGTATTAAATTGTATGAAAATACAGATGTTTAGATTACAATTCAGGTTTATTTTTTATTATTTTTTTTACAAAATATAAATTTAAAAATGTCTCAATACATATAGCCCAGTGACTGCAGAAAAAAAGTTAACCATGGATTCATAAATTTGCAATAGGCAATTATTTCATTTTATTGAAATATTTTAATGAAAGTAAAAAAAAAAAATGTTTAAACCTTTTTGAATATTTAAATATATCTAAATATTCTTTTGGATGCAATATAGAAGTCACTTAAATTATAATATTCAGTCCCTACATGAAGAGAGAGTCAGTGGTCGGCTGCAAGAGGAAAGTGGCTCTCTGGCTGTCCTTCGCTTAGGAAAGTGAGTTGATCGCTGCGTGAGGAAAGTGAATCGTTCGCTCAACTTCGCTGCTTGAGGAAAGTGAATCGTTCGCTGAGGAAAGTGAGTCGCTCGCTGGGTGAGGAAAGTGAGTCGTTCGCTGCGTGACTCGTGAGGAAAGTGAATCGTTCCCTGCTGACTCGTGAGGAAAGTGAGTCGCTCACTGGGTGAGGAAAGTGAGTCGTTCGCTGCGTGACTCGTGAGGAAAGTGAATCGTTCGCTGCGTGACTCGTGAGGAAAGTGAGTTGATCGCTGCGTGAGGAAAGTGAATCGTTCGCTCAACTTCGCTGCTTGAGGAAAGTGATTCGTTCGCTGAGGAAAGTGAGTCGCTCACTGGGTGAGGAAAGTGAGTCGTTCGCTGCGTGACTCGTGAGGAAAGTGAATCGTTCGCTGCGTGACTCGTGAGGAAAGTGAGTCGCTCGCTGGGTGAGGAGAGTGAGTCGTTTGCTGCGTGACTCGTGAGGAAAGTGAGTCGTTCGCTGCGCAAAGTGGGTCGCTGGCTGCGCAAAGTGAGTCGCTGGCTGCGTGAGGTAAGTGAGTCGTTCGCTGCGTGAGGAAAGTGAGTCGTTCGCTGATTGGCTTATAAGTAAACAATCCCCCACGTGGGGTGCATTCTTGTGATTGGCTAAAACAAGGGAGATATCTGATTGGTTGCAGATCATTCCCTGTTTAAAAAAAGGCATTTGTGTGTCGAGCCAAGTCAGGGGAGTCTCAAAATTCACACACAAATGCAGTGAAGTTCACAGACCGCAAGCAGTTTGTAAATCAAGATATATGTGTGTGTGCATCAGAAATACATTTCTGAATCTTGTCCTGTGCATTTGTGAATCTTGAGTGCATTTGTAAATGTTGTTTGCATTTCTAAATTGTGTGTGTATTTCTGAATTTTGTGTGCATTTCTGAATTTTGTATGCATTTGTGAATCTTCTGTGCTTTTTAAATTTTGTGTGTGCATTTGTGAATTTTGTGTGCATTTGTGTATCCTGTGTGTGTATTTATGAATTATGTGTGTGCATGTATGAATCCTATGTGTGCATATGTGACTGTAGTGTGTGCATTTATCTTTATTGAGACTCTTCTGGCTCCATACACTTAGGGCCTTGCAGCCACTGTAAAAACAACACTAACACACATTTTTATACACGAATGGCTGGGAAAGTGGGAATTTTTGTTTTTGACATGTTCTTCCCCTCTCTTCTCTCTGCACACACACACACACACACACACACACTTATGTTTGTTTTTGTGAAAATAAAATATAAATTTAAAAATGTCTCAATACATATAGCCCAGTGACTGCAGAAAAAAAGTTAACCATGGATTCATAAATTTGCAATAGGCAATTATTTCATTTTATTGAAATATTTTAATGAAAGTAAAAAAAAAAAATGTTTAAACCTTTTTGAATATTTAAATATATCTAAATATTCTTTTGGATGCAATATAGAAGTCACTTAAATTATAATATTCAGTCCCTACATGAAGAGAGAGTCAGTGGTCGGCTGCAAGAGGAAAGTGGCTCTCTGGCTGTCCTTCGCTTAGGAAAGTGAGTTGTTTTTGACATGTTCTTCCCCTCTCTTCTCTCTGCACACACACACACACACACACACACACACACACACACACACTTATGTTTGTTTTTGTGAAAAGGGGGGACATCCCATAGGTGTAATGGTTTTTATACTGTACAAACTAGTTTCTATCGCCCTTCACCAACCCTACACCTAACCCTAACCCTCACAGGAAACTTTTTTACTTTCTCAAAAAAACTCATTCTGTGTTTTGAAGAATGTGGACATGGGTCCTCATAAGTCACCCTCCCCTTGAAATACCTGTGTCATACCCATGTCAGTTGTGTCCTGATATGTCACAAAAACAAGAGCACACACACAAACACACACACACACACAACAGACAGAGGCCATCACCTTGGCAGTGTCCTAATGAAGTGATATGAAGGACTGAATGCTGTAGCTCAATAATTCTAGCGATAGCTTCCATTAGGAGCCATAACACAGTAACCTACACAAACACACACACACACACACACACACACACACACACACACACACACACACACACAAACAACCACACACACACCCACACATATGCACACACAGTTACATGCTAACTGACTTCTGCCCAGACCATCTTACCCCTCCCACTTTCACTCCTTTTCAGTCACTCCTTTTTACTGTGTCTAAGAGCTCTGAATAATTCAAGCTTTCTCTTACAATTCTTTTTTCAACACATCTCAGTATATAGTCAGTTATTGTGTTTGATTTGGCAGGTATGTGTATGCAACAGTTTCTCTGGACATTTAATGAGACTTACAGTGTTTCAGAATCGGTGCATTTTAATGGTACAGGACATGTTTCGTGCTCTTTTATTTAGTGGATACAGTGACCCCTTTAGGTAATCAAAAACATTGCACTTTATTTAATGATCCAAGTTCCCCTCAAATGGTCTACGATGAAACAGAACAGAACATTTATCTCACAAACGTCTGTTTAATTATATTAGATACAACTTTAGTTAGTTTAATATAAATATATATTGTAAATTAAATAAATAATTTCATCATTTTTTTTTTTTTTTTTTTTTAAATTTCACACGAAAAGAAAATTATGACTTTTCCATGCATAATTATGACATTGTGGTGTAATTTATTTCATAAATGTATTTCAAACATCACTTGAACGCATAGCTTGGCACATTAGTCTAGAATTAATGTGCAGGTGTGCAAGTGTGAACATCATCTGTTTAATGTTGCTCATCCAGTCGTATTTGTAATGTTTTGAGTCATTTGTTTTTGAGTGTTAAATAATGTCAAGCTGTTTTGGCTGAAACCGAGCTTATCATTAGTTGATAATCTTATTGTCTGATTTGTATTTAAATCTAAAGATTTGATATTATTTGATATAAAAATAAAACAAAATATCTAATGAGATCACTCCATTTTGAAAGCATTTAAGAGACTGCATTATTAAATGTTCCTGTAGTAATTACTGTAGTTTTGGGTCTGAAGATTCTTGTGCAGTATATGATACACCTAACAATGAGACTGGATGGTAAAAGATGCCTGGTTGTGTGAGGACACAGTGAGGGATGCAGTTCTACAGAGCAGGAAAAACGATATGAGAGATAGATGAGAGCAGTTACAGTAAATGGAAGAACAGGAAGAAAGAATTTCTCTTAATGACATGTTTTAATATCCTCGTCAAAAAGCGGCTGCTGGTTGAAGATGTATGAGGAAACAGCAGTTATATCATCTTTCCTTTCTCCCTATGCATCCTTCACTGGGCATGGTATCCATTTTCTAATTTCAGACTTTCAGTTCTCTGCAACTTTCTGCTCAGTGTTTCATTCATTTCTCCATTCTGTCAATTGCTCATCACATGTTGGAGCTCTCACTTCCACTCTCTCTTTTTGCTAATATAGATATTAAATGTCTGAGTCTCATCTTGAAAGCAATGCAGTGTTTTCTTTTAGAAAATGCATATATTTACCTGACAACAAAGTCAGTACGACTGGAAGTGTGCATGTGTGTGTGTGTGTGTTGAAGTGAAGTTGCAGTGATTAAATCAATTGCTACATACCTACACACACAGGCACACACCTGTTGAAATCATGTAGCATATGCCTCCAGCTGTAGAACCTATGTCTTTTGTCTTTCTAATTTATTTTGTTGATTTGCCTCACACATCTGTATCAACTTACACAGTTCAGATTTAGATATATGGGTCTTTTTCATTAAAAGCATTGCAAATCATGTAATTCCAACAGCAATACTTCAAGTAGTTTCATAAATGAAAGCAAAATGTATATTGTGGGGGTTCTAAAGTCAGATGCCAAGCACACCCTCACACAAAAACCGACCTTATTTTACTAGATTTGAAAATAGATTTGCCTATTGTGACATCACCACTTTTGGTAAATTTGGAATGACTGAACTTAAAATAATACGAAATGATCTTTGAGTGAGCTGGAAGTGTATTATAATAGTTACTATATTATTTTTGAAACACTACCAACAAAAATTCAAATGCAAAGCTTAATGGGACTTTGTCACCTCAGGGCTCACTGGAAAAATATGCCTGTTCTGCAAAATGATATTACATAGCTTTTTATATATTTGCACCAGAAATACTTCTTACAGTGAATTATGAAGTAAGTGCCACTAAAAGTGCAAATGAACATGTTGAATGTTATCAAGGCAGTTTTGAATGAAATGTCACTGGCTCTATTGCATTTGAAAATAATAAACCCAACCGATAGTGTTAACAAAAGCAAATGTGAGATAAAAACACATTTGCTGAAGCAACCATGCCATTTTAGTTTGCTTTGCAAGTCCGTAAGCTCTTTTATCGGTACTCGTGTTTAACGGGACTGGTACCAAGCACCTCATATCTCAAATGCAGTTGTAGCAGGTGAGCTACAGAGCAAGTTTACTACATCAGAAAAACCGGAAAAGGTTATGTAATGAAAACCTCAAATTGCAACAAAAAAAACATTTTCTTTTGTGTTCATGAATTAACAAAGATAAGATTTCCATTGCCTCTATATCTCAAAAATCCACCCTGCATCACTGCAAAGTATATTTCCAGTGGACATTTCAAACAGTTTCACTGTGTTCTGATACATTAAATCACCTTCTCTGATATTTATGGCTGGTTGCCTGTGATTTTATAAATCACACTAGAGATTTCAAACTATCAAAGAGTCACCTTCCCTCCTGTGTCTCTGTTTTGTCCTTCTCACTTTTGCTGTCTTTTACCCTCAGGCTGTTAGTCAGCAGTTCTGTGTTTGGTGTGCATGTGTGTTTCCACTGATTTTACAGTGTGTTTGCTGTATGTCAGTTGTGTGTGTGTGTATTCAGATAGATGGATGACCTCTTGTTTAATGACTGATGTAAATAACCTCTATCTGATTCTGTGGGGTTGATATACGAGTGAAACTGGTTCACCTTCTGTGTTCTTGCCTCTGGGTGACCTGCTTCCTCCAGACACCACACCACAGCTGGCCATAATGACACCAGCGGTCTTCTGTGTGTGTGTGTGTGTGCTGTAGAATGTAATAGCAGCCATTCTTTCACTCTTCACTGCCTGCATGCAGATACACTCAGATAGGTGTCTTATGTTTCAGAATGCAAATGTAATTAAAATTTGTCCTCATCTGATCAGACCATTAAACATTTACTACAGAAGCATGCGTCTGTGACACCTGTGCCTCTTTCTCTCTTTACAGTGCAGCAGTGACTATGCTCCAGTGTGCGGATCTAACGGCGAGAGCTATGAGAATCACTGTCTCCTGCGCAAAGAAGCCTGTAAATTGCAGACAGATGTGCTGCTGGTGTCAGAGGGTACCTGTCCTGTCGGTACGTTCCTGTGTCGTAGAGGTGACTGTCCTGTTTGTGACGTCTCTATGGCGTCTGTTGTACTGAAATCATTAAAATCATTAACACTATAGAATAAGGTTCTGTTTGTTTATGCTTGCATCATTGTTTATCATGAACTAACAATGAACAACACTTAAGCAGAATTTATTAATCTAATATAATGTTCATAATGATCTCAAATCTCTGCTTAAAATTGGGCCAATATTGCACAAACCAAAACACAAATGTTTGTCTTGTATTCCCTTATAGATATACAGTATTTAAACATCCTTAATTTTAGATAACATGTATTTATGGTAGGTTTGCTTTTCAAATAAATTGATCTTGTTTTAAATATAGTGTCACTCAACAGCAAAACAAGCAAACAAAAAAATATTATGATTTTGTTCCTTTTCTAATGATTTGGTTATACTGCAATCAGTGTTGGGGGTAATGCATTACAAGTAATGTAAGTTACCTAATCCGATTACTGATCAAATACAGAATACATAAGTAGCTAGCAAAGTAACGCATTACTCTTAAATTCACAACAAAATATCTGAGTTTTTGTTATTAAAAACAAAAATCAAACCCAGCCCGGATGACAAAAAAGAAAAGCAAAAGTAATATAATGCCTTACTTTCCATAAACATAACTACAGTAATGCAGTAACACAATATTGTAAAGTATTATTTTTAAAAGTAACTTTCCCCAACACTGCCTACAATAAGGTATAATTTGTTAACATTAGAAAATTATAGAAGATCAACATTTTAATAGAATTTGTTAAAGGGGACATAACACAATTTCTGTTTCATGTTAATCCTGAGTACCTATATAATATTATTGCATCCTTCATATCTCCAAAGAGTCTTTAGTTTTATCAGAATTATAAAAGAAAGATACAGCTTTACGCTTCTCTCTGAAAACAGTTGAGCTCCTGGAGGCGTACCGTAGGCGGAGCTAAAGAGACACGAGCACTTGCACTGGTAAAAGGAATGAATATATTTAACTGCAAACTCCCATTAGCGAAGATATGTCCACATACTCTCAATGCTCAAAGCAGTTTTGCCGTGGTTTGCCATGGAATTGGGCTACTTTAACACTGTTGCCGCGGGTTGTTTTTCATGTCCGCGGGTTTGAAGCAACTCCAATTACATGATATTTATCCCCTGGAATGCGAATTTTAGCAGGAGGACCCCATCAAAAAACATGTATTTTATCCCCTGAAATGCATTTTTTACTGTGGACCCCCTCGAAACATGATTGGGCTAGTTTTGAGTAGCGATTGGGTGGGTTTTCTTGTGAGAACCTGGCAACCCTGGCTCAGGGGTGCAACATTCCATAGTGAAGCATCCAGCGGGGTTTAGTCTAAATGTGCTGACTTGTGGCCACACAGAGGAAATAACAGTGATTATGAGCTAAAGTAACGGTCATTCACTAATGCCTAATGACTCTGAGAGTGACGAATGCACCTGGTGTTGGTTGAAATACAGAACGACACAGTTGGTTCTGAATGTTAATGGTGATAATGACACTTCTAAAACTGGGATATACTGTATAATAATCTTTTAGAGAGAAACATAGTGTTAAGAGATTGCTATGTCGCAGAGTTCTCAATTACAGCTAAACAACTTTGTGCAAACATTCTTATATTGAACATTACAAATTGTGTACAGTGCAGATTTAATGTAGTACACTATATTAATGTGTATAGACTTATACAATGAATGTGAAATGTTTAGATACATTTAAAATCTCTGGGGTTTGATTGTGGCATTTTGATCACTTCTGGCAGAAACACATTGTGAAAGCGCAACAAACGCATGCTGTTGCAGTTACAATACATGCAGTGTGCAACAGGTCTTAAGAATTTAACCAAAACTCAGTTTATAATTGAAAAAGATGAAACATGTAGATTTCAAAAATGTTTATGTAGACATACAGTATTTTTGCAGGTTACAGTTTCTCATGGAGACAGTTTAGATGCAGGCTTGATTGATGTTCTGACAGTGATATTTGTGATGGAAGCCAATTCCAGCCTATCTCACCCGCTGGATCCATATTAGAGAGAAAGAGAAACAGAACACAGCGCTGACAGCAGTCACGGTCAAGATACTGATACTCTAATGTTCAATGAAACTGAATCTTTAAATAACATTTAATACCAGAAACGATTCTTGTTTGTTTTCCTTTCTTCATTCATTGCTTTTCTCTCTCATTTCAGTCTCTTTCTTTTTCCTTTTCTTCATTATCTGATCAATTACCCGAGGCATAGAGACCCAGCTTTAGGAAGACTATTGAGTAAAGCTCAGGGGAATCGCGATCGGGCTTGTGTGACTTTTTTTTTGTTCCACCTCTTTCTGTTTTTCTCACACACATGCACAATGACACACTTCTACTCATTAGAGGTGACTTCCTGAGAGGACACACACACACACAAAGTATTTTGGTCCAGTTTCTATGTCCTCTTTTTGTCCTCTTTCTCTAGATTAGCATACTTTTATCATAAATGAGGAAGAAGTCTTATTCAATCCAGAATAAAGGTAAATATATAATAATACATATTTAAATATGCATTTCAAGGCTTATATTCAGGTGTAGGTATAGAGAATATATACATTTCTTCTGTGTATGTGTGTATGTCTGTGTGTCATCAAAGATAAGCATCATATAAGATACATTTTTGATTTGAAGTCAGTATGATTTTTAAAAGGAATTATTACTTTTATTAAATTTATCTAAAATGTCAGAAAATTGTCCTTTTAAACTTCACATTCATAGAAAAAAAATCCACAAAAAAAATTCACAAAAATATTAAGCAGCACAACTGTTTTCAGCACTGGTAATGTTTCTTATGCACCAAATCAGTATTTTAAATTTCAATTTCAATTTATTTAAATGTATGCATTTAGCAGATGCTTTTATCCAAAGCGACTTACAGTGCATTAAGGCTATCAATTTTTACATATCATGTGTTCCCGGGGAATCGAACCCCCAACCTTGCGCTTGAGGGCGCAGTGCTCTACCAATTTTCATTTGATTGAAATGATTGATTGACCAATGATTTCTAAAGACTGGAATAATGGCTCCTAAAAAATCAGCTTTGTCATCACAGGAATAAAAAAGCATTTCAAAATATATTTAAAATAAAAAAAAGCATTTGGTAATATCACTGTTTTTGCTGTATTTTAATCAAATAAATGAAACTGTACAGTAAGTGATGTGATGTGTAGCCAAAAATGGTGTCCCATACTCAAAATTTGTGCTCTGCATTTACCCCATCCAAGTGCACACACAGTAGTGAACACAAACACACACACACACAATGGAGCATTTGGGGGTTTGGTTTAGGGGGACACTGTTAACAGTATTAAGAACCGCTGCTTTAGAACATTGATTTTTTTAAAACTTGTGAATCCATTAGAATCATTGGGTCTCATTCATGAAACATTCGTAAATATACGAGTAAATATCTGAGTGATTTGCGCGTAAAGAGAACTTCCCGAAAATTCTTCTCCTGATTCACAAAAACTTCGTAAACGTCAGATGTGATAGTGAAATGTGTGTGTGTGTGTTAATGAATTCCAATCAGTCGTAAATGGGACGCGCGTGCATGCTCATTCTCAATTACCATAAATCCCGCCCATTAAATCCGACTGACAACTATATATGAGCATCATATTATGACACCAAACAAAGGATTTCAACATGTCTTCTCAAAAGCGACTGAAAAAGAAACATTTCTCAGCTGCAGAAATTGAAGTTTTGTTATCAGAAGTTCATTCAAAACGCCACATTTTATTTTCAAGCGTAGCCTACTAGTGGCGTATCAGGTCCTAAAAAAGGAAGTTTGGCAGCATATTACAGATCCTATTACTGGCTCTCATAATAAAAGTTAAAAGAAAAAACGTATGTAATATATATAATATTTTTTTCAAAATGCTGTGTAAATATGTACCCGATTAAGGTGAATTAAAATGCAGCCGTATTAATGAGCAAAACGTTCAGACGTTAAACGCACTATTTACGCGTGGCTGGGAGCAGGTGTAGATTTCTTTCGTACCAACTAACATTTGGAAAAAAATTACGCCAAAACCACTTTACACGCTATTTACACAAAAATTCGTTCTGCTCGTGTTTCATGAATGAGACCCATTAGAAGACAGAATCGTGATTCATATATGAATAGATTTTTACATGCACGTCTAGTTTTCTCTTCCTCTTTTCTAAAGCAGCACAGCATGGCCTCACCCCCTTTGCTGCCTTTTTCCCGAGGGTGGGGTTTATCTGGGTTTGTTACATCACAAACCCAGAAAGTAACTTGTTGTAGTCACACATATATATTGGATGCATTGAAACATCCAGTATATTTCTGCTAACAGGTGCTGTAAGGGCAGAGTTTCCTAACACAACTTTTGCCTAAAGCACAAATGTTACACTGAGTGATTTACATATACAATTTAATTATTTAAATATTGAAGTCACACATAAGTAATTTATTTTAGTTGTATGCTTTGTTGACCTGTTATGAGTAACTGTACAATACAATACATTTTATTTGAGTTTACTTGTAGAGTATAAAAATATCATAGATAAAAATAAATGTTTTGAGTTCAAATAATTAATTCATAATGATGCAGTACTTTGTATAGTTATGAACTTACCTTTTCAGTAATTTAACAACACTTCAAATAGTGCTTTACACAATTATGCTTGGTTGCAAAGCAGCTTTACATACATATGTGTAAGTAGCATATTTGCAATATTTGAGTTTTTTTTTTTTTTTTTTTTTTTTTTTTTTTGCACCCTCAAGATTCTAGATTTTCAAATAGCTGTATCACATCCAAATATTGCCCTATCCTAACAACAACAAAGAAAGCTTGTTTATAAATATCAATTTTAAAACAATGACATTTATTACTGGTTTTGTGGTCGTTGGTCACATTGTAAAGATATGTAAACAACATATAGTCATGGATTTGAAATGGTGAAAGAAAACTTGATCAGAAGGTTTATTACTTTAGTATATTCCCGGTACACTTCAATGCACCTGTACCGGCACACTTTTTTCAATTAATGGTGCTTTAATGTCCCGTGTGGGCTGTTAAAATATTATAAATTATTAAACAAATTATTAAAATTATCCTGACCAGCCCTCAAAACTACACAAAAAAGTTAAAACATCAAATTAATTCAGAGACATTAACTTCATGAAAAGTAAATTTTTTTAATATATATAATTTAAATTGATAGGCTGCATTACCGTCAAACCGCCAAAACATTTAATTGATTTTTACATTTACATTTGTGCAGTGCACTGAGAGTTGAAGCATGCAGATGTTACAGATGGTTTTATTCCTTCCGCATGCACTGAAACATAAGCAGTATGTTCACATTCTTCCACCACCTAACGAAACTGTCTGCTTTAGTGCATGTACAAGAATAAAACTAATGTTATCCTAGTTTATCCAGTGGTTTCCTGCAGAGTTAATGACAGATCATGTAAAGGCAGATCATGTAAAGGAAAGAAACCCACTGTAGATGATATTTAATGTTGTGTCCGCTGACTTTAACAGCTTCAAGTTAAACACATTTTATTTCAATGCACAGCTTACTGCACCTATATTAAGAAATTCGGGCGATTCGCAGTCTTTAAGACCATATAATTTGTGCTGTCATTGATAAAAAAAAAAAAAAAAAAAAAAAACTGTTTTCTAATATTAGTATTTGTGACAATATAGAAATACTACAAAGTAACCACAGTTGCTTATCTGCTTTGGTGGCCCTTCTGGTAAAGTGACTGCAGAACCCGGGTTCAAATTTCTTCTGCCAATGTTTAAATGTCTGTGTCCAATGTTCCGCTGATGTTCTCTGGATAGTTGAGCTGACTGGTGTGCTGGGGGTGTTAGTAAAAGGCAATTTGTTAAGCTGTGCCATTATTTATAAAGGTTAATTTATTACATTAGAAGCACACAATAATTGTACCATTAGCACACTTCAGGTTTACTTGGAATGCCATTGCAATGCATTTTATAGTCACTAAAAGTAAGGGATAGTATGACCTCAGTTTGTTATTAGTATATTAATGTAACACTTTTACAGAGTAATTGAATTGCAATTATAATGTCACCACAATACATTTGAAGTTTATTCTGAATGAGTTCTGCGTTTCAAAAATTAAATGGAGTGTATGTTATTTAAAGTGTACTTACTGTAAGTATACTTGGAAATTGTTCCACTTTAGCACAAACAAGTATATTTAATACAACTTTAGTTGAACTTCAGCACTGCTTTTGCAAAACTAAAATGCATTTAGTACAAAATGAGTTTTTCTAATTTAGTAGACCTTAAGTAAACCAATTTATAGTGTGCAACAAATATATTTAGTTATACTAAAGTAGATACAAATAAATTATACTTAAGTATAAAGTTTTTTTTTTTTTTTTCACTAGGGTCCCTAAACTAAATTGTAGAAAACATTTATCTGATAACTTTTTTTCTTTCAGTACCTTGGGTTATAGGATTAAATCTGTCAACACTACAAATGTGTGTAAAAAATTAGAATATAAAATGCAATAATTTACTTTCCTGCCATGCTGTAGAGTCCAAATAATGTTATTGCTTTGTGTCTGACAATTTTAAAGAGCATTTACAAAACAAAAGGTTTTGTAATGGAGAAAAATAATGCAAAATGTGAGACACATTTAAATGCTTCAACTAAAAAATGTCTGTTTTCTTCAATGAACTGAAGATTATACTGTAGATTTCAAACAGGCCATAATTCCCATTTTAAATGGGGGACATTAGATGTGTTTAAAAAAACTACTTTTCAGGCTAGTTAAATTTTATATTAGATAATAGTTGTACAAACATATCTAGCAAAAATTAAAATAAAATGGATTGTGAAATGTGGAGTCCCTACCATGGTAGAAGAACAGTCATATGTGTGTGTGTGTGTGTGTGTGTGTGTGTGATGCAGAGATGTGCATTTGTATAGAGGCAAAGGCAGTAATCAGTGTCAAGTAAAGTGGGCTACATTTCCTCACAAATCACAAATCATTGTGTGTGCTATATAGGGATGCACAAATCTGAGTGTGTGTTTGGAGAGAGAATAAACATAGGTCACACTGTTCTCAAATTGATCACCCATTGCTTGTAAAGAGAAAGATGAGAATGTAGTTATAAATCAGACCCTCTCTCTCTCTCTCTGTGTGGTTGTGTGTGTGTGTGTGCTGGAGGAAGATGGAATCGGAAAAGTCATCATTTGGAAAATCCATCAGAATATCTAGACGCTCCCCACAGAGCAGTTTGAGAGCAATGGTTAGAGAGAGAGAGAGAGAGAGAGAGAGAGAGAGAGATACTGATGTAATACCAGAAGGACAGACCCAGACAAATAATTTGGCTAATTATGGAAGATCATGACTGCATCGGGGATTGGTCTGATCAGCAAAGGAAACAAGGAATGATCTGGAGATTAAAAATGGAGAAATTAGATGCTGAATACATAGCCCCCGCCTCTCTCTCTATTTCAGACTGCCGAAATGTCACAGGTTCAGAGTAATGTGAACCTGTATTTGAGTCCCTCATTAAAACAGCCTCATGAATATGAACATCCACAGACTCATCTGCATAGCTCAGACTATTTGTGTTACCTGTGACCCAGCATGGGACACAGAAGTTTTGGAAATAGAACAAGAGAAAGTGAGAAACTGAAAGGTTGAGAAAGGGGACACTACAAAATATAATTTATTTAATCTGTTCTTTTATTTATTATTGTTTTTTAATGGATTTACATGATTTAATCATGTATATGGTTCCTCATGAATCAACTAAGTTACTCAAACATAATTTGTTCATGTTACTTTGACATCAAGTGATGCAATTAGTCAAAGTAGTCTCAAAGTGATATTTTATGCTTTCCTGACAGGATTCATTTATTCTGGTTATGTTTTGCATTACATCACTGAATTACAAAAGATTGTTAGCATTTTCTTTTCTTTCTAAACTGCACTCTTCATTATAATAGTTACCCAGTCTAAATGAAACCATTCTAAATCCAACAAAAATCTAAACAGAATTGGATATTAAACACTAAAGCCATTCCTCACAAAGTTCCATGCAAAGCATGCTGGGAACCACAGTTTCAATATAAAAATGCTGTTCAACATGCTTGATCGACATGTACACCATACATCATTTATTCTTGGAGATAGTAATTTAGAGATTTGCAAAAAATTATAGCAAAAAAATCAGGTTAAGAAGAGAAGCAATTTTGCTGTGTAATTGACAAATAATATGACTGAGTAAATCAAACGAAGATATTCAGTACAGTAAAGAAAACCAAGACCCATCAAACTTTTTCTAGTCTTCTGTTGTCTACAAATTGTAGCCTCAGCTTCCTGTTCCTAGTTGAAAAGAGTGGCACCCGGTATGGTCTTCTCCTTCTGTTGCCCATCTGCTTCAGAGTTTGAGGGGTTGTGTGTTCAGAGCTCTTCTGCATACCTCAGAGTTACTGTTGCCTTTCTATCAACTCGAACCCCAGGAGATCAGCAAGCTTGTCTGACACCAACAACCATAACACATTCAAAGTCACAAAAATGACCTTTCTTCCTTTCTGTTGCTCAGTTTGAACTTCAGTAGACTTTCTTGGCCACTTCTACATGCCTTGATGCATTGAGTTTGGTCGGCTGATTAGATATTTGTGTTAACGTGCAGCTACCTAATAAAGTGGCCAGTAAGTGGCCTGTGTGTGTGTGTGTGTGTGTGTGTCCACATAAATATTATTAACCAGTCTCTCTTGTATGGCGCCCTGGGTGAACCACCCCCTCTGCCACCCCTAAATAAAAATTTTGTTTTTTATTTAAATAATGACAAATTCAGGCAAATGCACACACACATATATTGTGGAACTCTCATGAATGGTGGCAAACACCCACCCAGAGGAGAAAAAAAAAATCACTTAATAAAGTCATTATTCACTTAATAAAGTTTTATGTGTGCACGAGTAGTATTTTCGCATCTTCTTAACATTATGTTTGAACCACTGATGTCACATGGACTATTTTATTGATGTCCTTTCTACCTTTCTATACCATAAAATGTTTCAGTTGCATTGCTGTCTATGCAGGGTAAGAAAGCTCCCAGATATCATAAAAAATATCTTCATTTGTGTTCCAAAGATGACTGAAGGTCTTATGGGTTTGGAATGACAGAATTTACATTTTTGGGTGAACTATCCATTTCAATACAAATTATGTCATATTTAAATATTACATGACACACCTATCTGGTACTCGCCTAAAAAGATTAAAGGGGTCATATGATGCTTTTTTAAAGATCATTATTTTGAGCTGTTTTATAGGGGCATGGATGAGCCTTACTTTGATAAAGAATATCTCTTTGGTTTTGAGACTTTAGTCTTTGCAACTTTAGGGATTTTATCTATGCACAATCAGCTTGTAACACTCAAAAGAGAAAGGAAAACTTGAAATCACATCACATGACCCCTTTAATTAAATGAAATGGTGCCCAGCTTTTTAAAATTGTTTTTATTAATTGTATTGCAATCTCCATAGATTACATTTTATTAATAGAATACCATCAATTATTAAGCTAAAATGAATTATTTTGCATTAACCCTTACTTAGAGAGGTGGAGCTATTTTCCTGAAAAACAAGACAAAAATAGCTATTAAGAAAAGTACTTTTGCGGAGGAGCAGGAGAGGCACAGTTCGGAATTTAAAGGAATAACACATTAAGGCCTCGCCGTCCTGTGGCCATCTCAAACGAAGATTTATATTTGTTCTGGGCGGGGAATAATTGGTGGGGTGATTGATGGGAGGGCACAGAGCTATAAGCTGCTCCTCTCCATCATAACAAATTGATGAATGTCAGATTTTCCCAAAGCTGCATTCGAGCCCAGGGGCGGATGGTGAGAAAGACTGAGAGCGAGAGAGCATGATACAGTCTAGTCATAGCGGCTGTGCCCTTGAACTTGAGAGAGAGAAAGTGGGGTTATCTGGGGCTACTTTTTGTTTTCATCTCAAATGAGACCACAAGAACTCCATTATTTATATTTTGAGAGGTACAGATGCAGCCAGAGGGCCGATTTATAAGTGCTAAAAATTGGAAATGAGGTTACAGCCAAGCTCCTTTTCCATTCCACCCTCCCTTTCCACTCTAATGTATACATTTCCCTCTATAGTTATTTTTCTTTCACCCACTAGTTTTGTTCAGGGTGGGGAGATGATCACAAAATTTTCAATTTAATGCAAATGATCTGGACTCAGTTGGCCAGATTGGATTTATATGTGTGGATGAATGATTTTGCCACAGTGTTGCAGACAAACACCTTTTGTATCTATGAGCATGCAACCTAATTATCAAATATATTGTCTTTTTTATTTTTAAGTTGCATTTAGAATTGATTCAAAAATACAATGAAATCCGTTTAAATGGACATGACGCTTGTGGTCCTGACCATCTGTTTTTCTGCTTTGTAGATGCTGGCTCTGGATCAGGGGATGATGGTGAGTATTTGCAACTTATCTCTAATTAATACAGAGCATTACAATAATGATCTCATATCTCGCTCTGTCTGTTCACATCCACACACACACAAATGCTCATACTGAGTTCAGATGACAGCAGCTTCTGTCTGCCTCTCCTGATAGATGGGGATATGCCAGCAGTATTTATGAAGTGAATCTTGGATGAAGAATTTCACTCTAGAGCATGGCTAATTAAAAAGAGATTCTGGATGGGGTGATGGGAAGATCAGGAGAGAAAAACAGAAGAAAGAGAGAGAGGGAGGGAAGTTCTGAAGGGAGGGATGATATATCTACTCTGAAATATTAGAAAAGTTCAGCCGACCAAATGAATGTGAAACAAGAAATGGAGAGGGAGAGACTATGTTTGGAATGGAACACCTAGTGGTCTAGTACTTAAAAAAAAAAAAAAAAAGTACTGGCAACTACTTCAGTTACCACTTGTTTTGTAATATGCATACTGTGCAGTATTCAGATAGGTTTTCAAAATAGGTTTTCAATTTCATACATCGGTTTTTCATATGACTTACATCAAGGCTTTAGTGCAAGCACCACGTGCCCTTTTGACCACCACATGAAAAGAATTGCAGACAGAGTTACGAATTATATGAGGTTGCTACAATACTTGTATGTACCAAGAAAGCAGTAGTGCACACACAGTAAAGAGCGAAAGCATGTATTTAAGCTTAAGATAAGAATATAAAAGGGGCATGGCAATTGATTCAATACACTGCAGAAAGGAAAAAACACCCGTCAAAAATGGTTTCAGATCAATTTACATTTATATGATTTTAAGAACTGGGTTGTTGTTGTTGGAAATATAAAGGTAAATATAACTGAATTAAATGAAATTAAGAAGAATTCAAAATCTCTTCGAAGTTTGACAGTTTTAAAAATATCTCATTGCTTTTAAAACTCTAAAAGGCATCATCAGAGATGCAAAAGCATGTACAAACATCTCAAACTTAAGACCTGCAACTGCATTCATCACGTGAATTTTCCAGTAATCTCTGGCTGTGCTTTAAAAGGTCACGGCAAACAGGGTCCAGTTTTAAATTGTAGGAACTTTGAGTGATGCATTGAATGGCACGCAGTGTACTGCTGGAGGTAATAGCTCCTAGAGTTCAATTCATTGGGCAAAGCTGATGTGAGTCATGTGAAAGGAACTTTACAGTGTAATAAAGCATGCTTCTAGAATGCTAAAACTCTCTCTGTGATTTTGCGTCTAATAATTCATTGGCTACAATTACACTAAAAAGAATGACATAAAAAAAAGTATTTAAGCTGCATTTATTTGATCAAAAATAGAGTAAACAACAATATTGTGAAATAAATTATTTAACTGAATTATCAGAATCATTACTCCAGTCTTGAGTGTCACATGATTCTGTTTTAATATGCTGATTTAGTCCTCAAGAAACATTTCTTCTTCTAATCAATGTTGAAAACAGTCGTGCTGCTTTATATTTTGGTACAAACTGTGATATTTTTTTTAGTATTAGGTGAATAGAACTTTCAAAAGAACGGCGTTTAGTTAAAAATAGTTAACCGCTCTTATTTATTCAATTATTGCTGAACGGCTAGCCATCATGCCCATTCAATTGACTGATCAGGAGGTGATAAACATAAGACGAGGGACTGGAAAAGAATGGAACAACAGAAAAACGGGTACAGGAAATTGAGGATGAGAAGAAAAGCAATGAAATAAGAGAGAATATAAAAAAAGAATGCGACATCTGAAAGCCATTAAACAGGGATGACACAGGAGATGGACAGTGCAGAACATGTGAACAAATGTAGCTACTGTGGGAAAGACGAGACACAGGGAACTGAAGTGAGGAAGGGAGGGAGGGAAATAGAAAAGAAAAGGGCAGGAGGAGAGAAGGATGGAGGGGGTGCAGCCACTTAAAGACAGATCGGTGTGGCTCAAGAGAAGAGTTTAGCTTGAGGAAAGCATTGCAGCTCCTCCAGGAAGATCAAACATGTTTTAGTGTCTGAGTGTAAATCATTGATGAGCTCTGGCTCATACATTCTAAATCACACACATACACACGCACAAAATCAGATATGTTCTATCGACGTGGAAACAACACTTCCTCCTCGCTCTCACATAACCAAGCGCCTCATATAACTGAGCAGAGATATAACGCAAGAGTCTTCCAACACACACACACAAGTAAATGCAATGATGAAAACACACCCAATTCCATTCTTTGACAACTGACTCCTTAAGAAAAAAGGAGACATTTAGATACAAGCGGTGCTTCTTAAAAATACAGAATTTAAATCAAACTTTTGATAACCTGAGAGAAATAGTATGGTTGAACATGAGAGCTTATGTGTCCAATATGTTACAAAATATTGTATCTTAATCTGTCACAAAACACATATATTAAATAAGAACTTACTTCATGCTTGTTCAAAAAGTACACTCTTTATAGTTTGAAGGTCTGGAATGTGAATGAAATATGCATACACTACATCCGCCATGTTGTCACAGTCATGTGACCTATGGCATCAGCTGTGTTGCTTCTCTGCAATTCACAAACCTTCTCCTATGGTCTCATGAGATAGTAAAGTGTTCATCAGATGTTCAATTCAGAATCTTAATGGAAGTAGTATGTCATCCAAGTACTTCTCATCTACTATTTAAAGGGGTCATATGATGCTTTTTTAAAGATAATTATTTTGTGTATTTGGTGCAAAGGTGTAAAGAGTACCTGAAAACCATCCTTGAGTAAAAGTACAGATACCTTACAGTGAAAATTACTCCATTACATGTTACAAGTCACCAATTCCAAAACACCTTGAGTGAAAGTATTAGATTATCTGATTTTAACAGTACTTAAGTATGTTACTTACACTAAATACAGGCTCAAAGATGCATAAGTCAAAAAGGCATGCCAGTCAAAAAACTGTAACATTGTGTAGAAGCTGAGCAAACAAGCAGAGCCAAGGATCTGTGTGCAGACATTACATGGAAGAGCTAGAACAAACAATTAGCCATAAACCACAGGGAACAAAGAACAGAATGACGGGCAAACAGACAACCATTACATTTAACAACTCACAAAAAAACTAAAGAAACACTAGGGCTATATACAGTATACAGGAGGCTAGCAAGCTAAGATAAGATACAGATAAGATACAAACTGATTACAAGCACCATGAGAGAAAGGAAGTGACGAAAGTCCAAGACAAGGCACAGAAAACACACACGAAAAACAAAAACAAAAAAACAAGAAAGAGCTGATTTGTGAGGACAGCAATCACGCAAATTTTCTGAAACCAAAATAAAAATCAACACATCAAAAAAAAAAAGAAAAAAAAAAAAGACAACAATATACTTCAGTGTAACGCATAAATAAAATAATACTAAGTAAAATTAAAGTCAAAGCCTTCTCACTGGATGTGCTGGTTTCGGCCTCATTGTCAGCTGCAGTCATGTCCACATCTCATTTATAAAACACCTGTGATTCACAACTACTGGCTTAGAAACTCAAATTTACGGAAAGTAGCCTTGTTGTCAAGGGCAAACTGCACAAGATAGAGTACTTTCAGTGCCCTGTAGTTGGCAGTATCACATCTTTTGTAGCATGAATAAACTGCTGGAGAAAAGGTGCCATAAAAAATGTAATGTGTAACTGCAACACTCATTCCAAATGTAGTGGAGTAAAGAATACAGATACTCATTCAAAAATGTAGTGAAGTAGAGAGTAAAAGTTACTAATATCTTTTGTACTCAGTACAACTACAAAGTACCTGAACATATACTTAAGTATAGTAATGAGTTCCATTTACTTAAGTACTTTACACCTCTGATTTGGTGTAATAGAATATGTTGACATGATTTAATGTTCAAAAAACACATTTTTAAAATATTGTACATTATTGTAGGTCCTCTATGCCCTGTCTCTCTCAAATGCGTTTTCTACAAAGCCCCTCCTTCCGACAAGTGCAGTCTGCTCTGATTGGCCAGCTGACCCAGTGCATTGTGATTGGCCAATCACTGCAAGCACTCATCAGAAATGTAACGCCCCTTTCCATAATCACGACCCCCTTCTTTCAAATTAAATGTACAGACAGTTAATAATGTCCTTAGTTTTACCATCAGCTCAAGCACGAAAGCGGAACAGAGTGGTGTGACAGACACAGTGATGAATCTCATATGTGTTTGCGGAAAACAAGCCACAGACTGTTAAGACAGCTGACTCCACTATGTCAACCTGTCTCTCTCTCTCTCTCTATCTCTCTCTCTCTCTCTCTCTTTCTCTCTCTCTCTCACACACACACATAAACACACACATACACATGCGCAAAACTCCACATTTGAACTGTCAATAGCGAATTATTGAAATAATAACAAAACATACTTACAGTAGCTCATTCAGAAGCACCTGATTGAAGCAAAGTCAGAATGACCTCCTCTCCTAGGTTCACGAAATGGTTCATAAAATGTGTTTCTGTTCTGTTGTAAGTAATCTTAAAGATTCCTAAATGCATCTACTTTCGGAAGGCCAAATAAAGTGCTTTTGCTTTTGCCTAGATACAAACAACATCTCCCTGACATGACTGCTTCAACACTAACTGCAGTTACAGAAACCATGTATTTTTTCTTTGCTTGAACATTAAGTCGCCATTATGCAAATATTGCCACATAGTGATGTAGACATGTGGGGGCTTGTTTTTAATGATCTGTTTTGGGGGTGTGGCAGAGTCTTAACTTTGATAAAGAATATCTCTTTGGATTTGAGACTTTAGTCTTTGCAACTTTACAGATCTTCTTTATGCACCAAAAGATTGTAACACTCCAATGAGAAAGGAAAAATTGAATGCTTTAATGAATGCTGTGAATTCTAAAATACTACTGTTTTACATACATTTTTCATAGGGAAGTATTTGAATGCAAGTATCAGAATATATATATTTTTTTTGTTGCTGGAAATTCAAGAAAATGGTTTTAAAAGGATAGTTGTCCCAAAAATGAAAATTTTCCTTCAAAAATGTTTTTCATATACAGAACGATGTTGGTAATAAAACCAACAGGGATTATTTTTTTTATTTTTTTTTACAAAATGTCTTCTTTTTTAATCATACTGGATGAGTAAATGATGGGTGTACTATCCCCAAAATAGGGTAATTTATGGGATGGACATGATAATGCCTAGTTTTTGATTATCAAGTGAATTAAAAAGACTGTGGAATTAGGAATAATATTCAGAGCTGTAGGGTTCGATTTGGATGGAAACTTCAAAGTCCCGCATATTTACAGTATATCATATCTGTAAACTAAGAAAAGAGGGTCTGGCTATAATGGCAGCAGAAATGCTGCTTGTGCAGAAGACATATACTTCGTTATACGTCTTATAGAACTTTCTTCTCATTATCAGAAATCTTTGTGTAGCTAGGCAGATCCGGACTGATTTGACAATCACAGGAATCCATGGATAGCTGTAGTCCAAACTATCAGATTCATCATGCATTATGAACTAACATTCTGCATTTGATTGTAAGTGACAAGAAGGAAGTGATTCTTCACAAAACTCATCTTAGCCCATAGCTTATATCTCCACTTTAGCTTAAATGCTTTGTCTAACTTTAATTAGCAACACTATACACTATCCCTGACAACTGACACTTTATAGTCCATAGTTATAGTCCATAATGTGTAGAAAATAAGGCTGTTCCTTTACACCCACTCAAAGCTGCAGTTTTTCAGATAAAAAGCTGCTGCTTGACCCATATTTAGCCCTTCAGAAAAACTCACATGCTATGTTTACTGCCAATAGCGGTTCAAGCACTGCACATTTGCAATTAGCACTGTCCTAATTACAGTGTTTTAGTCAGAGGCACTATTCTAGCTTAGATTACATTTCAAATACACACCAAACAACACTTTTTCAGAATAAACCACTAAGGTGAGGTGTCTTCATCTGTAAGTGTCTGGTTTTTTGTCATCAATAACGCATCACTTTTACAGTTACATTTTTATTTTTTAGAGGGGCAGCTTGGATGATACTGCAACCAGTGGGCTGGTCTCCAACAACAATTAACTAATTATGTAATCATACTTAACGCAGTGCTCTACCACTGAGCCACAGGAATACTTTTACTGTGTAATTTATGTTCAAAGAACATTCCCAGAATTCCCTGCGTGGCACATCACATATGATTATGATTTAATTTAAATAGTTTAGTTTCTTCTTATTTTGTTGTAAGAAATGTACACTAGGATGTTTTTTTTATGTGTTGCATTTTCTGGAATTTAGTTAATGTATTGTAGTCTCATGATTTATGGTTTTGTCGCTGTGCACTGTCTATATTAAAAATATTGGCTGATTTTATGGATAGGTGATATCTAATCACATCTAATCACTAATGATGCACTCAGATTCCTAATGGTTTCCTACTTTACCACATGCATAATAGTGATTATCAGTATATTTTAAGTTACAAAGCAGACTCTGTTAAGTTCAAGTGGACTGGTATATTAACAATATATAATTATATCTTGTAGTTATAACTCTTGTTATATATATAGCCAAACAGGATAAATCACATTCTGCAATGGAAAGTAAATGTAATAAATGTAATTCATTTAAGAATAAAATGGCCTATTTTTTGTGTTACCAAGGCTCATTTTACAGTTAGCATTTTTGGTATCCTAAATAAACATATAATATTTTTAATGCATAATTTTTACCAAATTGCATGTGTAATTACGCATATTTTATCTAAAAAATGTTCTTCACTTGCACTTTTGACTAAGTACTAATGTAAATCAAATAACACCAAAAAATTTGATTCCTCATAACATGACCCCTTCAAGTGCAGCTCTCAAGATCTCTCATCTAATATGCTCTCTCTCTCTCTCTCTCTCTCTCTCTCTTTCCAGTTAATGAGGGTTCAGCCGAGATCAGTCAAAAGGAGACATCAACATGCGACATTTGTCAGTTTGGGGCTGAGTGCGACGAGGATTCTGAGGACGTGTGGTGAGTCACAGACATGTGCGACAGCTTTTCAGGGTCCTGCCGTTCAGAGGGCTTGAGGAACACAGTGGTGTGTCTAATGGCATGTTTCAGATGCAGAGTCTTCTGCAGGTCTGCTTCTGCTGAGTTTATGATCTTTCTGGCACTGAAGTCTATGGCATTTCACTGTGATACATTGCAGTGCATAGCCGAGGGTGTTTGCTTTATGCCATGTGCTGCAGTAAATAATCTCTATTTGATTGTCTTTCCATCTCTCTCATGCTTCTCTTTTAGCTTTGAAAACTCTCTTATGATACCTGTCCCTTATCTTTAGTGAGGCTTATGATTAAAGCACTATTTACCAGTAGGGTAAGTGAAATAAACTTAACTCAAGATAAGCAAATTGATCCTATTTTGAGGATGTTAAGATATCAAAAATTGGGACAAAAATACTAATTAACACTTTAACTGCCTGCTCAACCAAATGGTTGATTTGTCACTTTATGGTAAACGTAGAAAAGCTAAGCTAATGTTTTCAGATAATCCTTTCTGCTGTCAGAATGTACTATTTGCTGAGAAATATAACTTTCTGATCATTCATTATAGTTCATATTTTCTGATTTCCATAGTATGTGTATGAATTCCGGTACTTTTGCCATAAAGTGACATATCAACCATTTGGTAGAGGCCGATATTTAAAAAATTATATGACGTGTTGAAAAAAAATACATTGAGTGTGGTAACTAATGACATAAGGAGATAAGAAATGCAAACAAAAAAATTTTCAAATGCTTTTTTCTTGGTGGGGCAGTTAAAGGGTTAAGACAATGCTTTGTGTGATGACAGCAAAACAGGAGTCTAATTTACAGAAGTCCATTTTGATATTATATTGCCAACCTCCCATCTGTTCAGATCTATTGCAAGAATTGCAAAAGCTGATTGAAGGTCAGTGTTCTGACCCATTTGTAATCACTCTCACATGGACAAGCTTTGTTTTTTGCCATCATTTCCCCTTTCAGCCTTGTAATTTCGTTAACCCATTGACTAACATGTTGCGCAGTGGCATTCTGTGGCATTCTGAGCAGATTGTAAATGTTAATTGTATTGTCACCGGACTGTGAGGGTCAGTTCGCTGTCAGTCTGTAAGGATGATGGATTATTTCCTAGTACAAGTCCCAGCTTTCAGGACAGTGGACAGACAGCCCAGAGATGGAGGGGCAAAAGAGTGCAGCTCTCTGCTGCAATTCCATCTTCAATTAATAGAGTTCCTCTTTCCTAGCAGACAGATTAAAACCTCAGAACCATGGGAGAGCCATTACCATTCAAATATCCCTCATGGTAATACACTAACCAGACAGATCAGAGGGAGACCGAGGGATGGAGAGAGATAGAGATGTAAAAGGTGACGGGAACAAATGAGGGAGAAAAGGTTAGAAAGAGACAGTGACGAAGAGAGGGAAATGAGGCATCTCAGCGGTTAATGTGTGTGAGTGGCTCTACGTTAAGGTTCATGTGGTCAGTTAAAAGAACTTTCCACAAAAACAAGACAAAATAGGCAGTGAAATTCTTAATAAATACTTTTTATTTTTCTAACAAATTATCAGTGAAAGGAGGTGAATAGTTCACCAAAAATGAAAATTTACTCTGAGATGCAGATGAGTTTGTTTCATCATAGGAACAGATTTGGAGAAATTCAGTATTGCATCACTTCTTCCTCTGCAGTGAATGGGTGCCATCAGAATCATAATCCAAACAGCTGATAAAAACATCACAATAATCCACAAGTAATCCACATGACTCCAGTCCATCAGTTAGCATCTTGTGAAGTGAACAGCTGCATATTTGAAATAAATAAATCCATTGTTAAGATGTTTTAACTAAACCATTGCTTCTGGCCAAAATACCTGCTCATAATCCATAATAATGCTTCCTCCAGTGATAAAGTCCATCCTCTGTTGTTTTGGACTATTTTTGCTTGTAAACAGTGCTTGATCTGTGCAGATTTCTCTCTTGATTCAGAAAAGATTAATTTGACTGGAATTATAATGGTTAGAGAACTCATATTTTTTGATGGAAGCAACTGTTTTAAGTTGAAGACATCTTGATGATAAATGTTTATTATGAACATGCAGCTTTTTTAATCAGTTGTTTGAACTCTCATTCTGACGGCACCCATTCACTGCAAAGAATCCACTGGTGAGCAAGTGATGTAATGCAAAATTTCTGCAAATCTGTTCTGATGAAGAAATTACCTGAAGATTATAAATTTGCCGGAAATGTAATATTTTGGATGAACTACTTAAACCTTATAAGCAAAAGCTGATCGCCAACCTAATGGGGTCAAACTAAGTATTGGTTAAACTATTTTCTATTCATTTTGTAAGAAGTTTTTAATAGCAAACCTGTCACAGAATTTTAGAAAATGTCTGATGATTTGCAACAACAAAATATTAATTAGATAAAATATGGGTTACTGATTGGTTTAATGACATTGCCCGTTAAATTAAAGAAATGTACATGGTCACGGCTGTCAGTTCTAACAGGATTGCACACAAAATGTGGGACAATTCATTACATGTTGAAATTATGACATTACTTTTCATTCTACGTAAATTTTATGTTAGAAAATAATTTATTGAATTAATTAATCTAATAACATGGGATTTGTGCCTCTGATGGTTTAGAAATGTCATGGAAATTGCCAGGAGCTACAAAACCATTAAGTAAAAAAAATATAATTTTGACTCCCCTTTATCATCACAGACCAAGGATAATGACATTTAGCAGCACTACAAAATGATCTGTGCCACACCTGCCAATTACATATCAGAACAGCGCTCTGTTTTTCTCTGTGAAATCAGAGGGTTATTCTTCTGCAGTCTCATTCTGCTGATTACTCTGAAAGATGTGTTGTTCTTCTGTTTCTAGTACACAGTTTCTAGAGAATGTGCATGCTTCTTCATTTTCAAAATTTGTAATAATTTTTTGGAGTTCACTTAAAAAGCCTTGCATTAAATTAATTTCTTAGGGCACTTTAACACACAAGACACAAAAAATATAAGACCAACAATATATAGTACCATTTCAAAGTCTGTTATATTGTACTGTTTTTTTTTTTAAGAAATTGTATTTATCCAGCACGGATGAAAATTGATCTAAAGTGACAGTACTTCTGCATAATGACACAGGTATTACAAGGAGAGGGTGACTTATGAGGACATAACCCATGTCCCCATTTTTCAAAATACTTATAAATCATACAGAATGAGTTTTTTTGAGAAAGTAAAAATGCACAAAGTTTCCTGTGAGGGTTAGGGTTAGGTGTAGGGTTGGTGAAGGGTGATAGAATATACAGTTTGTACAGTATAAAAACCATTACACCTATGGGATGTCCCCACTTTTCACAAAAACAAACGTTTGTGTGTGTATGAGTGTGTGTGTGTGTGTGTGTATGTATGTATGTATGTATATATATATATATATATATATATATATATATATATATATATATATATATATATATATATATATATATATATATTAGGGGTGAAATGGTACGCAAAAATTACGGTTCGGTACGTGCCTTGGTTTTAAAGTCACGGTTCGGTTCATTTTTGGTACAGTAAGGGAAAGAAATGCAAACATTAAACTGCAGGTTTTTTTATTACTATAAACTTTTTTTTTTACAATTTGGTTACACTTGTTAAAATACTTTTTAATAAATAAATAAAGAAAGAAAGAGTAGGAAATAAAATACTGCTGCAAAGTTCTCCACTAAATAACATACTCTCAGTCTCAAACCAATATCATATAATAAAATATAATGAAAAATAAAAATAAATAACCAATATTGCATTCGGTCATTCTGTACACACGTGCACCATACCAAAAGCCCTGTACCGAAACGGTCCAGTACAAATACACGTACAGTTACACCCCTAATATATATATATATACATATATATATATATACATATATATATATATATATATATATATATATATATATATATATATATATACATATATATATATATATATATATATATATATATATATACATATATATATATATACATATATATATATATACATATATATATACATATATATATATATATACATATATATATATATATATATATATAAATATATATATATATATATATATATATATATATATATATATATATATATACGTATATATACGTATATATATATACATATATATATATATATATATATATATAAATGCTGTTCTTTCATCAAGGAATACTGATTAAAAAAATTATTATCTAAATAATTAAACTATTAAACTTATCATGTTTCCACAGAAATATTAAGCAGCACAACTGTTTTCAATATTGATAATAATATGAAATGATTATTGAGCACCACATTAGCATATTAGAATGATTCCTGATAGATCACACGGCTGCTTAAAGTTCAGCTCTGCCATCAAAGGAATAAATTCAAATGTTAAAATATATTGAAATAGAAAACAATTCTTTTAAATTATAATAATTATTCACTGTTTTTACTATATTTAAAAATAAAAATTAATCCAGCCTTACTGAAAGTAAGAAAGCATCACAAAATCTTACCGACATTGAACTTTTGAATGGTAGTGTAAACATACATACAGAAAATACATTGGGCCCTATTTTAATGATCTAAACGCAAAGTGTAAAGCGCACGGCACAGGTGCACTCAGGGCGTGTCCAAATCCACTTTTGCTATTTTAACGACTGAAAAACATTTGGCGCGCCGGGCACATGGTCTAAAAGGGTTGTCCCTATATCTTAATTAATAATGGGTGTTCTTTGTTCTTATATATATATTTATATATATTTAATTAGCCTACAAAACAAATTATGCATTGCAATCCTTTAATTTGTAATATTTGGCATGTCTGTGTGCTGCTGTGCGTCCCTGTGTTTAATAAGCAGCGTGTACGCTCTTTAAATAACAAAGAAAAAACATTGCGCCAGAATTTAGAATAGGTTTGAGTTGGTCTATGGCGCAGTCTATTTTCAGCTCGTTAAAATAGCAATGGGCCAGCAATGCACCTGAACACAGCCCTGTTTTAGACCAGCTCGCCCATGGGCGCAAAAATGAGCGCAAATGTATTTGCTAACTAAATGATGTGGCGCTGGACATGAAAATGCAAATGGCACTGGACTGAAACTAGCAAACACACTTGCGCTGCCCCTTGCGTCACATTGCGCCGGGTGTATTATAGGCCCCATAGAATAATGAAAACAAAAGGAAATTTTAATTTAACAAAAAATAACTGTCTATTTAATAGGGGTCAGAGAGAAAAGATTGTTTTGTTTCGATCCAAAAATATAAGCAGACTTAAAAGGAGAAACAGCAACAAATGTGTAGAATATGGCCTGTTAGAAGATGTTTGTGTGTCATTCCCTGTAGGTTTTGTGGTTTAATATGCAGGGAATCTTTAAACCCAATATAACTGCTCCAATTCCACAAGATTAAGTATATATTTGAGAGTCATGAAATCCCTACTGATCCTTTCTAAGTTGCTTTCATCAATTATATTTTTGGAAAGCTGTGAAAAATGAGAAAATATAGTTTCCATCAGCCACAGCGAACACTGAGTGTGCTAGATTGATTTGCAGAGTTGTAATTCCAGACGTTACAGGACTCCTCTCTCTCCATCACTCTCTTTCTCTCTCTCTCTCTCTCTCTCTCTCTCTCTTTCGTTACCTTTCTTCCCCTTGGAATCTATTTGTATGTGTGTGCTGTGTCTGATAACCAATTAGCAGCTACATCTGTGAGCACTGATGCGGTCGTTCCTATAGCGTAGAATTCCAGCTCAAGCTAACAGTAATCAATTCATACCCTCTAATCACATTTACTTCAGCTCAGTGAAAATGCAGTGAATCTGTTTTTTTTAATGCTGAAACAATCACATATTGTGTGCATGCCTGGATGTGCTTGTTTTGTTGTCAGATTAATGTTATAAGTGTGGATAAGTAGAGTCAGGCAGGCATTGTTCATGTTGCTTTGACTCGTGTAGGTCTTGCCGAACACTGCCAGGTCTGGTCTGTTATCCTCTGGGCGTATAAGGAGGGATTAGAAATATTACAGCGGGAGTTTTATAAATCAATACCAGACTCAGAGATGAAGTGCTCACCAGTAAAAATATTAGACAGAGGAGATATAGCAAATATATCTTGTCTAAGAGCATTTTCTCTTTCTCTCGCTATGATTTTGTAAGTGTGCCTGTTTGGAAATTACCGTATGGTCCTAGTTAGACACTTTTCAGTGCCAGACTACACCTTCATCTTATGAACTAGCAATATGTATGACTATGTATGAAGTTTTTTGTTATTCAGTGTAATGAGTTCAAATAGTGTTACGTTTGGTGTGGAAAGAAAGGCAGAGAATCCAATAGCGAGCAAATGACAGAGGTTTATTATACTCAAGTACTCGTGAAATGACAATGACAGGTTCACTGGATGAAGCACAGATGAGTGAAGACAGGCCCTTAGGCAGGCAGGCAGGCTGAGGATACCACCGCTCAGGACAGCGACGCAGGGAAGCAATGGGTGAACCAAACCGCCGGGATCCAGGAATCTGAAATGGAGAGTGTAGACCAGGAAGCACATGAAGAGCTGGAACCCCAAACACACTGAAACGAACTGACAACATGGCTGGGTGAGAGACAGGTTAATATAGCCCCGGTGATGAGTGCAGCAGGTGGCAGTGATCAGAGTGATAGGTAATCAGTAACCATGCCTCCAACACAACCGTATGCACAGAAAAGGTGAGACAGTGAATTCATGAACCGTGACAGTACCCCTCCCCCTAGGAGCACCTCCTGGAGCTCCCAGGAGCACACACCTGTTGATTGTAATCATCAATAAGGAAGAGGTCCAGTATGTCCCTAGCAGGAACCCAACTTCTCTCCTCCGGACCGTAACCCTCCCAGTCCACCAAGTACTGAAATCCGCATCCCCTTTGTCTCGAATCCAGACTGGGAAAAATTGGTGGCTGTAATAAAATCTAGAGCGATGTGTGACCAGGGTCTCGAAGGAACAGACAGTGGCTGGAGTAACCCATCTGGGGAGCGATTGGAAGTCACAAACCGAACATGCCAAAACAAACTCCCGGATGTCACTAGCCATACCAGGTCACCAGAACTGTTGCTTAACCAAGAACTTGGTTCTATTAACTCCTGGATGACAAGCTACATTGCAACCATGGCCCCATCATATGGACCGAACTCCCTCAGGCACAAATAATCGACCCTGTGGACCGCCGGGCGGAGGTGTTACCCCTTCTAAGGCTGTCATGACCTTTGATTCGATCTACCACCTGAGTCTGAAGATGACTAGTCTCTCAGGAAAAATACACTTGGGAGTAGACGGGCGTTCGGAACAGTCAGAAACACGTGATAAAGCATCGGGTTTGATGTTCTTAGAACCCGGGCGGTAAGAAAGAGAAAAATCAAAACTTCCGAAAAAAAGGGCCCACCGAGTCTTTTAGCAGATCTGATATATTCCAGATTCTTATGATAGGTCCATACTATAAAAGGGACCCCAACCCTTCTAACCAGTGATGCCATTCTTCTAATGCAAGCTTGACCGCCAACAATTCCCTGTTGCCAATGTCATTGCGTTCGGCTGGTGATAAGTGATGGGAATAAAATGTACATGGGTGCATCTTGTCGTCCGAGGAAGAGCGCTGGGAGAGAACCGCACCTACGTCCACCTCTGATGTGTCCACCTCCACCATGAACTAATGTGATGGATCAGGGGCCACAAGAATGGGAGCCGAAATGAAGCGTCTCTTTAGTTATGAAAATTTAGCTTTGGCTACACCATACCATCTGAACGTCATTTAGGGGGAGGTCAACGCTGTCAAAGGCGCAGCTAGTTGGCTAAAATTATGAATGAAATGTCTATAAAGATAGGCGAACCCCAGAAACCTCTGCGGGGCCTTGTGGGAATCTGGGCTTGGCTAATCCACCACAGCCTTAAATTTGTCCGGGTCCATGCGCATCCCCTCGAACGACATAATGTACCCCAAAAATGGAACTGACTGTGCGTGAAAAACGCATTTCTCCGCCTTGACAAAAAACCTATTCGCTCGCAACCTCTGGAGCACTAGTCTGATGTGCTGAACATGTTTCTGGAGAGAGGAAGAAAATATCAGTATGTGTCATCCAGGCAGACACAAATTTACTGATCTACCATCTCTCTCATGACACATCATTGACTAGTGCTTGGAAGACAGCAGGGGAGTTGGACAGCCCGAAAGACATGGTATCAAATGCTGTCTTCCATTCATCCCCCTTCCTTATATGTACCAAATGATAAGCATTACGTAAATCCAGTTTTGTGAATATTGATGCTCCCTGCAGCCTTTCGAAGGCTGAAGACATCAACGGGAAAGGATAGGTATTCTTTACCGTGATGTTGTTCAGCCCTCTGTAATCAATGCAAGGTCGCAAATAAATGCAAGGTCGCAGAGATCCATCCTTCTTACCTACAAAAAAGAATCCCACCCCCGCTGGAGAAGAGGAAGGGTGGATGAACTCGGAAGCCAGCGAATCAAAAATATGTTTCTCCATGGCCTCCCTTACTTACCTGGCCTAATTTAGGTCTATAGCACAGTCATAGGGATGATGGGGAGGAAGAGAAGCAGCCCGGGACTTACTGAACACTTCCTTCAGGTTTAGGTACTCCTTGGGCACGTTAGACAAATCAACCATCTCCTCCTGAAACACAGAACTAGACACAGACGAATGAGCAGACGCAAGACAAGAGGCAGGGCACTGATTACTCCAGGTGGAAACGGAGCCTTGGCCCCAGTCCACCCTGGGGTTGTGTTTGATAAGCCAGGGGTGCCCGAGAACTATGGGGCTGAGGGGAGTGTCAGTGAGGAGGAATTTCAGTGTTTCAGTGTGGTTACATGCTGTCGTCAACAGGATGGGATCCGTGGTGTGCTTGATGGTGGGTAATGAACGGAACATAACTATGACACATACAAATAATTTTTTTCATTTTATTTATTTATATAGTTAGTTAGTTAGTTATTGACATTTAAATTTTATTGATGTTTTAGTCCCTTTTTAAATATTGAGTAATTTTATTTTATTTCATGTAGTTTTGAAGTTCAACATTTTAACTTTTAACAGTATTTAGGACTATATTTTATTTTATTTCAGATTTTAATTAACAACAACTATTTTCATTTTTTTATCTTAATATGAATATTTAATTTATAATAATAATATATATACATATTAACTTTTGCATAAAGATGCAGATGATTTATACCTCTTGACTAAAACTGTTTTGCATGTATTGAAAAATCATATTTATACGCATGGATGTGCAGAGTTCCTCAGAGGCAGGGGCTCAAATGTAAAAAGAGGCATCTACACATGGAGTAATTCCGTATATACTATAATTACTATAGTAAAGTTGAAGTATATGCATAGGCTTCATTTAACTAACTATAGTTTCATCAAATGGTAAGGATATAAATGTGCAGGACGTAAATAATAGTAAACATTACTTACAATTTAAAATAAAAAAAAAGTAGACTGTGGCTATGTAGTTTTCAGCTGATTTATGAATAAGAACAGGAAAATACCGCTTCACTTCACATTGTCCAATGAAATTTGAGCTTGTTTAAGATGCACACAATATAGATCAGTGCAATCGCAAAAAAGTATCACACTGACAGATATAAATAAAAATAAAATATTTTTCAGGATTTGAGCCAGTTGTTTCTGTTTTGTACACCCTTACATAATGATTTTAATCCAAATGCATTTTAGGTCACAAATGTACTATTAATATGCATGCTAATAAGCAACTAGAATTGGTCCCTATACTAAAGTGTTACAGCTTTTTTTTTTTTTTTTTTTTTGATCACACTAAGGCTATTGTTTGTTTAATCTTGAAGCCCCAAAGCACCCCCCTCTCCATGTGCATGTTTATTTGATTTTCAGCTATTGAATTCAGTTAAGTTCACCATTTAAATCCTTGATTCACTCCAAATGTTCTTATTATCAGCCCACTCATGGTTTCTCAATTAATAACAAGTCTTGAACAAATCATCTGACCTGTTTTGTGGACTGGTTTAGATGATTCTTTAAAAAAATAAAAATAAAAACACAAAATAATTTTTTTTGCATAGCTAAACAGTAAAAAAAATGATTGCACCACCAAAAAATATATGTTTTTAAATGGTAGTCTGTTGTCTCAAAATTATTCGTTTTTTCAGTAGTTCATGTGGAGGAGAATCACACTGTTCGTATTGCATTAAACAGCCTGCTGCTGGAGCTGAATGTGTCATTTTATTTGGAAAATATATGTTCAAAACATCATATTTCTAATAAGTTAAAAAAGTCAGAAATTAATCAAACAGTATTTCTCTTTCTTTAAAAAAGACACCCAATTATTAATATTAAATAAAATATGTTTGTTAGTTTTTTTAATAGTAGGCATTTCATTTGCTGTGGTTTGTTTGTTTAAATGGTTTTTTCTTATTATTGTATATGATTATTTATGGACATTTTTCCAACGTTGGGCAATTCTGGCACTGTGGACTATTAGAAATTAAACATTTAATTTCATTAAATGTGCAACAGTGGATATACTGTACATGCATCAAAATAATATCTCACGAACAAATGGAATCTCCTTGTCTTGCTAATGTGATGTATACACATACAGTTTTATACTTTTTACATAATTTGACAAAATTACAACAACCTTTGATATTATTTTTTTTTTTTTTTGGGGGGGGGTACTGAACTATTTAACTCTATTTAATTCTTTTTTTTTATCTGTTCATAATCATATCTATCATAAACAGCCACATTTAAACACTCTTATATAGATAATTTATTTATCTCAACCTTTTTTAAATGAGTAAACCCAGGCATGAATCTCCTTCTCCTGTGGACAGTGAAGTTGACTCTGCTCTCTCTCTCTCTCTCTCTCTCTGCAGGTGTGTATGCAACATTGATTGCTCCCACATCAGTTTTAATCCAGTCTGTGCATCAGACGGCCGTTCCTATGACAACCCCTGCCAGGTGAAAGAGGTGTCATGTCAGAAGCAGGAGAGGATTGAGGTCAAATACCTCGGACATTGTAAGGGTCAGTCTCAACTCTCAATCTATTAAACACAAATGTGTTCACCTCTGCTCCAGCCTGACAGTCTAATCACAGTCTTTCTGCTCACAATCTGAGGTCATGAGAAAATTTTAACCCTCACCAACTCTGTCTCACACATAACAAATCTTATTTGTTCTTAACAAACCTTAACAAAATCTTACCAGGTTCTAGAGCTTAAGATCTTTACCCGATCCCGACGGGACCTGATGGGTTCGGGGTTAATTTATATAATCTTACATGGGCTCGGGTCGGGCTCGGGCTTGCGCTCATCAACATCGATAATAAGAAATGTTTCTTGAGCAGCAAATCAGCATATTAGAATGATTTCTGAAAGATCTATTCACACTGAAGACTGAAATTCAGCTTTGCATCTCAGGAATACATAGCATTTTATTGTATATGAAAACAGAAAACCATTATTTTAAATTGCAATAATATTTTATAATATTACTGTTTTTACTGTATTTTTGACCAAAGAAATGCAACCTTGGTGAGCAGAATACTTCTTTCATGAATATTAAACTAAAAATCTTACAGTCCCCAAACTTTTGAACAGTAGAGTAGGTCAGTGTGTTATTTGTGTCTTTTTAAAACACATTAAAATTTTTAATACATTACGTTTCCCATTTAAGGAAAGAAAGCAAAATAATAACATTTTAGCAGCAGCAGTACTGCGGAAATTGAATGTTTTAATTAAATTCCAATATGATTAAATTGCAGAAAATACTTTACTTTTTGTTAAAAGTCCCTCTTGGATTTGATTTATAAATAAATTTTCCATTAAAGTTTTCTTAAAGAAATGTTTTCCTTAATTTTTTGGTAAATGAGAGCCAGGTTGCATTTTCAAGAACCTCTGATTTAAAATTCACTAAAAGTGTTCCATTAAATGAAAAGGCAGCCAACATAAATGTTAACAGCTCTAAGAACAATGTGTCGCTCCTTTCGTGTGATAAACGGAGCAGTGTGCAGGAGCATACTGAAACCAGTGAGTCTCTGGAGAACTAGCCTGCTTTATGTGTCCTCAAAAGGCCACCGTACCCTGATACCTCCCGGTGTGTGTGACAGTTTGACTGAGTGCTGTGACCTGCTTCATAGACCGTGTCAGAAGAGAGTTTGAGAGTGAGAGAGAGAGAGATAAGAAAAGAAAGAAAGAAAGATTGTGATTAATTGAGTAAACAGAGGAGGGTGTGGTGTCACTGCTGTATCATTGATCCCTCCATTGACTTACAAGGATCCCCTTCAAATGTGCTCTTACACACACACATACACACACTTACATTCTTGTCACCATTTAGAGATGAAACACTGTCCTAAATGGTCTTTTAAAGGGCTAGTTCATCTAAATATTACGATTCTGTCATCATTTACCCACCTTTATTGTGCAAAGTCTATATAATTTTAGAACGGTTTGTGAGGAGAGACAGAAATTGAAGACCTAATTGTTTGCTGAAATGGTTTTTTGTTTGACACAGCTCTCAAAGTTCATTTGCACATATAGAGTCCTAAAACCTGGAAGTTCCAGTTGTCAGAAGCATTGTGGTGATGTTGAAGTCATACAACCATCGTTTATAGACTACCATTTGTGTTTTACCTCTGGCAATTGTATTTAGTTTTCAAAATATTGAATACAAATCAAAATCATTCAGAAAAGTTGAGTTCATTTGTGAAAACTAATGGCTTTTCTGAAGGAAACCAGGATGATGCTAACTTCCAGGTTGGCCTACAGAATTCATTAATTAATGACAATTCATGTTAACAGAGCCCGGCACCAAAGCTGTTGTGAATCTATCCACCTGAATTCCTCTGTAACTGGCACAGATTTTCAGAAAATTACCATCATTTGACAAGTAATTTACAGACAGTTACATATGTATTCCGAGCATTTTATGTAAGCCTTGTTAATCAAATGACAAGGAATTTTATAGTAGTTTTAATATTTAGCCAGTCATCAGACTCATTCTGTCAGATGTCTATATTATATATATATGATGAACCTTTTGAATTCTTAATGGATTCTTAAAAGTTTCTCAAAAAATGTATCAAATGTGTTGCTTCAACAAAAGTGCATCATCAATAGAAGTTGTTTGCCGAATTGCAAACAAATGCCCACATTTTGATGGTGTTACATGTTAATTTGCCACTGTGCAAACCACTCAAGATGTTTTCAGTGGTTCAGTGGATTTTTTTAATGCACTTTTTTAAACTATTTTATGCCACTTTCATGATTTCATCGCAAACCAGCCCTTCACAAGATCTAACCTGACTACATAAACCTGATTGCCAAATTACAGTCTCTCTCTCTTGTCCGGGGTGTGTTTAGAGGAGAAAGACCAGGTGAGCGAGGTACCGTGGGGTCTTTACATCCCGTGTCCAGAGCGTTACAAGAACTACTGTGTCCACGGAGAGTGCGAGTATCCTAGCAACCTCTCACCCCCCACCTGCAGGTAACCGCACCACACGGCACACACAACATATCAAACTCTTCCTTCTCTCTCCCACGCGCCCACAGACTCTTTAAAGGACACTGTGAGATTGATTTTGGAGAAGCAGTGAGAAGACAAAAGTAGGGGAGAGAACGAGAAATGAGAGAAGATGAGAAATGATGAAAGATGTGCAAGAAAAAAAGTGAAGGAAAGAGAAAAAGAGAAGATAAATTGTGTGTGTGCCACCCTCTGAAAAATGACTCATTCCTACAAGCTGTGTGTGTGTGTGTGTGAGAGAGTGTGTGCCGGCTGGCAGGTGTCCCTTTAACTGCCTCTTCTGAGAGGTCGAGGCTCTAATTAAACAAGACTGTTTTTCCCAGTGTGCACCAGCTCCCCTCTGCACACTCACTCACACCAGCCCCACCGAACACCCCCCCAACTCACACACACACACACACACACACACACACACACCCACACACACACACACACACACACACTTCCATTGCTTTATTTTGTACCTATAAACACTAATTGCCTAATTATACACAAAAAGTGGCATCATCAACATCCTGCTGCCATTTGATTATGCACACACTCTTTCCCTGCCCACTACCATCACCTAATAAAAGTAGTTATCGATTATTGTATGCCCATCTTTTCTTTGCTTTAAACTCTAACATTGTTTGATCTTATCCATGTGTGTGTTTTTCAGTTGCCATTCAGGCTTCATTGGGCCGCAGTGTGACAGGAAGGACTATAATGTGATGTATGTGGTACCTGGTTCAGAAAAGACTTACATTCTGATCGCATCCATCATTGGAGTTCTGCAAGTGGCCATTATCTGCCTCTTAGTGCTTTGCATCACACGGTGAGTTTAAAAACACAAATCACTCAGATTTCTAGCTTTCTCGAACCTGCACAGCCATGCACTTAGCTTGGTCAATGTGCACAATCCAATAGTTGGGGTAAAAGGCAGGAATATTAGAGCTAAAAAAATAGACAGTGCTTCGAATGTTGTCTGTTTTCATGTGCATACTTTTATTTCAGTATGAAAATGAAGATGTAAAATGTTAAGTATTAATCTGCAAACAGCACAGAGTTTTCAATTACACAATAATCTGCACATATAGAAGCTCTAAAAGGCCACACAATATTATTTTTTCTGTCTTGCCTTTGAGATTCCCATAAAAGAAAGGTGAGATTGTTTTTGTTGTTGTTGTTGTTGTTGTTTCTTTTTTTTTGTAGAAACAAAACCGAAAAATAACACTAACGTATGGCCTCTATATAATGATACTATTTTAAAAAATATTCAAAAATTGTATTACTTGATTCATTCTTAATGTACAGTGTATATCTGTATTCTCTTATAAAAAAATTGCATTCTTTGTTGAAAATTATTTTACAAATAATGGATTTCTGTCTTTTTTTTTAGATGAACAGAATAATCTGTCATTGTTAACCTTTTAGAAAGTAGTTGTTAAGTTTAGGTATGGGGTTGGATTAAGGGTAATCAATTATTTTAAACTTTAGACAAGCCCCACCCCACAAGAAAGTAAACGCCTGTCAGTTACGCAAGGCTAAGTGATACCCTGTCATTGTATGGAAAGAATTGTATGGATAGTTAGTTTAATGATGCTGAAAATACAGCTTTGTCATCATCAAAGGAATAAATTACATTTTAAAATATATTACTTTGGTAGCATAAGACACTTCTCTCAAAAACAATAAAAATACCATTCTTTTGAATGTTCATATTGCAATGATTCTGGTCAAACTATATAAACTATATATATTTAATAATATATAATACAGTGACCCCAGAAAGTTTTTTTTTTGGCACTTCAGCACTTATTTTACAAACATTTTATGTGAGCGTTGAAAAACATTTTGGGGCCACTGTATATTCTTTATGAACTGCATTTATATATATATATATATATATATATATATATATATATATATATATATATATATATATATATATATATATATATATATATATATATAAACACAGTGTTGGGTTCAGTCACAGCTTTGTTGATTATAATGGGACGGGGAGTGTTCCAGTGTTGTCGCATTGCACACATCTTCTATATAATTTATTCAAAATTCAACAGTTTTGTTTTTCCTGCTGCTGAGAAGGACAGTGTGATTTCCTTGATTGCCTGATGCATAAAACAGCAAATAAATTCAGTAACAATTATCAGCTTGATCTAGTTGTGAAGCCAACACAAATAAATACTATAGCATGCAGTTGCAGACACACAAATTTATAAATGTAATTTCTGAAATCAGAATAACTCTGATAGCAATATCCAAAGAACATCCTGTCAAGTCACCTTTATTTATATAGCGCTTTAAACAAAATACATTGCATCAAAGCAACTGAACAACATTCATTAGGAAAACAGTGTGTCAATAATGCAAAATGATATTTAAAGGCAGTTCATCATTGAATTCAGTGATGTCGTCTCTGTTCAGTTGAATAGTGTCTGTGCATTTATTTGCAATCAAGTCAACGATATCGCTGTAGATGACGTGACCCCAACTAAGCAAGCCAGAGGTGACAGCGGCAAGGAACCGAAACTCCATTGGTGACAGAATGGAGAAAAAAACCTTGGGAGAAACCAGGCTCAGTTGGGGGGCCAGTTCTCCTCTGACCAGACGAAACCAGTAGTTCAATTCCAGGCTTCAGCAAAGTCAGATTGTGCAGAAGAATCATCTGTTTCCTGTGGTCTTGACCTGGTGGTCGTCTGAGACAAGGTCTTTACAGGGGATCTGTATCTGAGGCTCTAGTTGTCCTGGTCTCCGGTGTCTTTCAGGGCTGTAGAGGTCCTTTCTAGGTGCTGATCCACCATCTGGTCTGGATATGTACTATATCTGGGTGACTGCAGTGACCCTCTGATCTGGATACAGACTGGATCTGGTGGCTACGGACCAACCTGTCCTCCAACCAATACGCTCGTATAGGTCGTTTGTCCAAATCCCTGAAATATGACCCATCAGAGCGTATACTACAATTGCGCCCCTATCGCAGAGGGTTGTTTTCATATTAATGTTTTGTACTCTTTTATTTGCACTCTGATTTTCGTTTCGTGTAGCTCAGTTGGTAGTTTATTGCATTATATCTTGATATGTAATCATGCTAGCATGGGTTTGAACCCAGAGAACGGATGTGCACGTAAAATGTATATGCTCAATAAATCAAAATATAGCATGATTTCTGTGAAGGTTAGGTTTAGGGGTGGGGTTAGGCGGGTCATTCGAACGAATAATCCACCTAGAAAAATATGTACGAATTACTGTGAGATCAGTGTAAAAAGTCCACACATTGCATTTAAATAAACGTGCATTTTGATTGGTAATTACATTACACGTAATTTCATGACGACAGACGCAACGCGATACTGTCATTATTTTTACGCCCGCTAGAGGCCGCTAAACTTTCAAACGTTAATATAGGTCGTAATAAGGTGTTTGCACAAACGACCTATATGGTCATTTTTTTGTTGGAGGACAGGCTCCCAGAGAACTAATCAACAGTTACTAATATCGATCAAATGATGAAACTTGACACGCATGTGACACGCACGTCACATGAAGTGAAAGGTGTTTCAAAAGTGCACAGTGTTCACCGCAGTGCCCTCCTTCACCTTACAGCACGTAACCCGTTTCTATAGCAACACACTTTCTAACCACAGCAATGACTTAGGAAACGTCTCTCTCTCATCTGTCTCCGCTTGCGTTCTCCCCATTTAATTTTCTCTAGTCCTGTCTTTCACTGTCTCGCACTCTTGCTCTCCTCTTTCTGTCGATGTCTTTGGCTCTCTGTGTTTCTGTCTAGCTAATCAAAGATGCTCAGACTGAAGCACTTTTAATCAAACACACTCCTGCAAGGGCGCAGAGTTGGCGTAGTGATTAGGTGATTGTAATGATTATCTGATGTGCATTGCATGCAGAGTGTAAGAACTACAGGGAGGTAGCAAAAGTAATGGTTCAGAGAGTGAAAATGCAAAGAGTGAGGAAGGAACATCAGGCACTCTCTCATGAGTGATCATTCAGGGTCTCTGACCTTTTAAAAGTGTACGGCGCACAGTAAGGCTCGGCCATTTTTCCTCTGCTGTGCTTCTGTAGCGCTCCTTCTGTAAGCGGGCTTTCTGAGGCCTCTGATGTATTATGGTTGTTTTGATTGTTGCTTTGTCCCATAACAAGGCTTCCTGGGATACGCGGGGCTGTGGAATGGACCATGTTGTCACAATGGCTCTGTTGCTCTCAGTGTTTCCTACCAAGGGGGAAATTGCCACCTCACTTTCATATAATGGGATTCGACTACAATCTATTTAATATAACTCTCCAAAAGTAGCCCTGCAGGATTCTAAAGGAAAGATTTTCTTGATTAAAGACAGTGAAAGGTTTGCCAGACAGACACAAGAAGGCAGCGATAATGCAGGGATAACTTTTGCCATTATAGTTTCAGGGGATGTACATGTGAACTTAATAATCATCAAAAATGGAAGGATGATAACAACTGTCCTGATATCAATGAAGAACAACCCCTCACTAAAGGAATGAAACAAAACCAAAAGTGGCATGATCTGGTCTGCCAAATCATATGGTTCAACCATAGACTGTAGAAAATTGAAGCCCCAGAATTATCCGCTGTGATTTGGAGCTGGAGTCTGAGAAGCAGTGATTATGAGGTGGATCCATGGTATCAAAGTCCCGCCCAAAGTCCCGCACATCCAATCACATGCTCACAATCATAAAACCACACACTATTTTAGATAGCATCAATTAACTAGTTGTAAATAACTAATAACTTACTATAAAAAACTAACACTTGAACATACAATAGTACAAATTACAGAAACCATCTTTGGGGGAAAAAATATTTGAAGAGTCATTGTTTTTTATTTTATTTATTATTATTATTTATTTTGTTTGTTTGGTTGGTTCATGTCCTATTAATTTACATGGACAACACAGGATTTATGAAAGTTATATCATAGAGAGGACCCATGCAGACCCTCCTTAGTGATCTTTGGTAATTAATAATTCATTACATTTGTAAAATAATAATAGTAATTCTTGATGGTTGCACCACATGACATGACATTTTTCAAATAAAATGGTTTACACGACCATTTAAAGGTTTGTAGCCGGTGTGATTTAAAACAGCTGTAATGAAAATTACTTAAAGGGGGGATGAAATGCTCGTTTTCACTCAATATCCTGTTAATCTTGAGTACCTATAGAGTAGTACTGCATCCTTCATAACTCCAAAAAGTATTTAGTTTTATTATATTCATAAGAGAAAGATAGTCTGTACCGATTCTTCCCGGAAAAACACGAGCGCCTGGAGGCGTGACGTGTGGGCGGAGCTAAAGAATCACGCGCGCCAGTTGCGTTGAGAGCGTTTGAAAGCTGTGACAGCTGAAACTGAACGAGAGCAGCAGCAGCAAGGACTCGCTCCGAGCGGGGCTCGAACCCGGTTCTCCGATGGGAGGCGGACGCACTAACAAGGAGGCAGAGATATTTTAAGCAGTTTTACTCACCGCCTGCGGTTCCAACACACGATCGTGACCCTTTTTCGTTGGGATTGCATCATCCTTAAGAAATAAACGATACGCAAATCCGTCGTCAAACTGGGCTTTGTTTGTAAAACAAGCATTTTAGAAATACAGGGAACAAACACTTGCACAACTCCGTTGATGCTCTGTAAAAATAAACTCCATCCACTGGTCCCTTAATGCTGTTTTTTCTTTGGTAATCTGTGCAGGGTTGTCTTGCCCTGGCAACCAAAAACACACTCCTTTTGTGACATTTCGCGACGCTCTCGCTCTGATCAGTGAATGTCTGTGCACAGCCTCTCTCTGCTCTGCTATACGGGAGCGCGCGCTCTTCCGGCAAACGTGCCCTTAGGACCCATATAAGGAAATTCCGCTCCATCTAACGTCACACAGAGCCATACTCGAAAAAAACTTTCCGAAACTTGTGACAAACCGGAAGGAGTATTTTTGGATCAGAAATACTCCTTCAAACGTACAACTTAATTTTTGAAACTTTGTCCATGTTTAGCATGGGAATCCAACTCTTTAACAGTGTAAAAAACTCATGAAATAGCATTTCACCCCCCCTTTAATATTGTTGGATTTTTTTTTATTTTTTATTTTTTCAGCTGATGAATGATAGAAACATCCAATCAAAATCAGCCTGTTTTTAAATAGCTTGAGTATTTAAAGCATCAGACGACAAAACTGCAGTGCACTTACAATAACTTATAATAACAGAACATGATCCTCAGTTGGTGTGGATGCTAAAATTGTGTTCTTTATAGTTATTGTGCTTGGTATAAAAAGGCCTTTATGATGTTACAAAAACATCAATTTCAAATAAATAATGTTCTTTTGAACTTTCTATTTAACAGTGAATCCAGTTTCCACAAAAATATTAAGAAGCACAATTCCCCCTTAATGTGTTACATATCACTGATCATGAGAGAATCTCATGTGGTACATGTCTCAAAGTCAGGATAATTATGGTTCAAATATGCTGCAGTAAAAAAAAAAAAAAAAAACCTTGTCTTTATATTGGAATTTCTCAAAAACATGCTGCTATTCTTGCTATAATTGCTATTTATTTTCTTAATTTACCCACCATTGGCAAAAAGTTCATTTGAGGCTGTGAATCTAATGCTTTAAGACTTGATTACTTTCTTCAACCTGTTCAGGCAGTGAGTTAAAGGTTCTCTACACTGTGTAAAACGTGATGTTTGCGAGCGAGAGGATGGAACTAATTAAAACAGGAACAGCTTTGGTCTGGTCAGGAATCAGTGTCCCCTGCGGACCCTGCTGCCTCCGAGCAGATTTAAGAGCTAGGGGCACACTCTGCCCTATGCAAAACATGACATTTAATAAAGCAACGAGGAAAATATAATAAAGATTCCCTGTGGTGGAAGGTTTCCCCTGCTGAGCTGCTAGGGAAGAGAGAGAAGCTGTTAATGAGACAATTTAAACCACAGCAAGTGCCTGTCTGTGGCTATCTGATCTCCATCCGTCTCTCTCCATCCCCCTCTTTCTGTGCATTTTATATATTATGATTAGAGCTGTCAGTTTAACATATTAATGTAGTAAAATTAATTATATAAAAAAAAACAACCTGTTAAAAATTCAACACGTTTAATCATGCCCACTGACCCCTATGTAGATTCTGTAATAAGGAGCATAGATCAATAATATAATAATAACAGTCCTGTGTGAAAGTCTACCTCAGACAGATTGACAAAATGCAATTGCAAAATGGATTACTTTCTAAGCTGTAGGTCACTTGCAGGCTTTTTAATGATATGGAGAAAAGGAAAAAGCAATATATTGATTCCTTAAGTTCTGTGAAAATAATGCTTTAAAACTTGGTAGGTGATTGGTTTCCTCAACCTGTATAGCCAATTAAAGTTAAAGGTTTTCTTCACTGTGTAAAACTTGATGTTTGTAATTGTAAGTAAGAAGATGGAACTAATGAAAACAGGAACAACTTTGGTCTGGTCTGGAATCAGTGCCGTCTTCTTCATTGTCACTGATTTCTAAAGTCGGTACATTCTGGTCAGAAAGTTTATCATTTTAATATTGATAAATGTAGTTATTTGTGATTTAATTTGATTGCTTTAGTCTAAAATCGGATCTTTTTTTTTTTTTTTTTTTTTTTTTTATAAAAGCTCCTGGTTTGCTGTGCTTTTTGTTAAAGGTGTGGTGAAATGCTCGTTTTCACTCAATATCCTGTTAATCTTGAGTACGTACAGAGTAGTACTGCATCCTTCATAACTCCAAAAAGTCTTTAGTTTTATTATATTCATGAGAGAAAGATAGTCTGTACTGTTTTTTCCCGGAAAAACACGAGCGTCTGGAGGCGTGACGTGTGGGCGGAGCTAAAGAATCACGAGCGCCAGTAGGCTTTTGCGTTGAAAGCATCTGGAAGCTGTGACATTACCGTGAGGAAAAACACATCCAAAACAAACCATGGCTAACAGTCAGATTCAGCCGTTTATTTATGATCCAGAATCAGATCCCGAGGCTGAAACTGAACGAGAGCAGCAGCAGCAACGACTCGCTCCGAGCGGGGCTTGAACTCGTTCACCGGCATGGGAGGGGACGCACTAACAAGGAGACAGAGATAATCTGTGCAGGGTTGTCTTGCCCTGGCAACCAAAAACACACTTCTTTTGTGACATTTCGCGACGCTCTTGCTCTGATCAGTGAATGTCTCTGCTCTGATCTACGGGAGTGCGCGCTCTTCCGGCAGACGTGCCCTAGGACCCATAAAAGGAAATTCCGCTCCATCTAACGTCACACAGAGCCATACTCGAAAAAAAACTTTCCGAAACTTGTGACAAACCGGAAGGAGTATTTTTGGAACAGAAATACTCCTTCAAACGTACAACTTCATTTTTGAAACTTTGTCCATGTTTACCATGGGAATCCAACTCTTTAACAGTGTAAAAAAACTCAGTATGCATGAAATAGCATTTCACCCCCCTTTAATAATAATTTATTGCTGTTGCTATTATTATTATTGTTATTATTATTATGACGATAATGATGCTGGTATCATGTTTATTTTACATAATATATTCATCAGTTCACATTTTACACCTTAAAGCCCCTCGTCAGACAGACAGTGATAGTAATAATAATAAATTATTACTAAACAGAAATAAAAAAATAAGTATTACTATTGCAGACTTCTCTGTTATGTTTATCAGTTAAGTATCATTTTTATAACATTTAATGATTTTTTAAACCTTTAAGTATCTCCTTTTTTTGACAACTGACAGTTATTATTATTGTTAATATTATTAAATAAAAATATTAAATGAATTAAGAATTATTACTGCTATCGTAATATCCCCCTGTACAAAACAAGTGAATATATATATATATATATATATATATATATATATATATATATATATATATATATATATATATATACTGCACAGCATTTGCATTCTGATTTATTTTAATTAATTGTGAAGCCCTATTCAATCTAAGAGTGAGGAACATAAACTTCTTTTTTTTTTTTTTTTTTTTTTTTCATGTTTCCAGAAGATGTCCACGTGGGAATCGGATAGCACGGCAGAAACAAACCGTTCCACACTTCAACTCTGAAAACACCCTGCGGGCCTCCACCAGACTCATCTGACGAACCCTTAAACACAGAGTGACATGTGCTAAAGACAGCAGAGAAAAGGCCCCGGGAAATTGTGGGAAACATACCCCCCTCCTGACAGGTGTTGCTAGGTGTGTGTAAGAACTGAGACGGGACTCCTGGCAGTGTGCAAACCTTATCGTCCCTCGATTCCTTGTGGATGCAAACAGGGGACAGCCTCATGGGACGGGCCTGCAGTGGTTTTCCAACTGGCCTGCAGCCTTGAGTCAGACTCAGTGGGAAAGAGAGCAGGCAGTCAGCTTCATCAAAGCGTCAGACCGTACAGCCAAAAACAGCCCTTCCCTGGGGTTGCAACAATCTGGAAAGAGAAGTGCTTGTGGAAGGATGGATGGATGGATGAATGGATGAATGGATGGATGAATGGAGAGGTGTGCCACATGTTGCCTTGTATTTGTTGTCTATGACACCATCGAAAAAATGAGCTCTCCGGGGCTCTCTTTGGTAATGTATTATATATTTCCAATAGGTTATAATACTTGTGATGTTTTTCTTTGTTTTTATTCGCTGTAATGTAAATAAATAATTTATATCATGTGATTTGATGAATCAATGTGTATGATTTTGACTTCCACAATTTACAATAAGGTTTCATTACTTAACATGAACTAACAATGAACTATACTTCTACAGCGTTTATTATTACTCTTGGGTAATCTCAACGTTTTCTAATACATTTTTAAAATCAAACGTTTTATCTGTTAAATATGAATGCAACTTTATTAACTATCATTAACAAAGATTTATTAATGCTGAAAAAATACATTGCTCGTTGTTAGCTCATATTAGCTAATACATTAACTAATATTTATATTAAAATTGTGAAGTATTACCAAAATTGATTTTGTTAACTTGCCTTTGTATGGGTCCACAATATATTGGTACCACATTGGTTATCAACTGATATTAAATATGTAATTATGCATGCTCATTTGCAATATTTTTACATTTAGGTTACCTTTGCCACCATCTTAAGGTCACTTAAAGTAGAGTTTTGATACACTAATATTTAATATTTAGTAAATTTCTAAATTAATATCCATTTTCATTATGTACATTATACATAGTACATTATGCATTATTGCTAAATTGACTATAGAATGATGGATAAAAATGATTGATTTCAGATTTAGTCTTCTATTTTTTTATCCTGACAAATGGATATACAGTATTAAATCAAGCAAGCAAGAAATACTACTACTAAATAACAAGCTCTTACAATCTCTTCAGCAAATTTGTTTTCCAGAAACCTTCCTACAACCATTCCTTCCTGCAAATCTCCTTAACCTTCCAAGTTTGAAGGTCTTGTCACTTGTCAAAAATATCAATACTCTCACAGATTTAGAACTACCCAGCACTCTGTTGATTAGCTTTAGGACTGAGATACATCCTTTCTCGTCACCTTGTTTTTCTTAGCACAATCTGACACGATCAGGAAAGGAAAGTCTGTCTGTCTGCCTCCTTCGGCCCAAAGGGAGTTGTAGGCGGATGAAGCCCAGCAGCCGGTCGATGGCTGTGAGCCGCGCCCATTACCCAGCAATCAATGCTGCCACAAGATCCGACAGCAGAGAGGCTGTCACAACCTCAATCCGGCTCTCTCCTACGCCTCTGAGCTGTCAAATACAATCACCACCAACAAGTGTGTGTGTGTTGTACTGTTACCAATGCCCTCTGTGACCTGAGGTAACTCATGGAAACAGATCCAACAGTCCATGGGAGACAGAATGGCGTGCATGTGTATGTGTGTGAGCAAGCTTAGCTGTATAAAACTACAAATGATGCATGAAAGAGGATGTTATGATTCTTGTTGGCATTATGACCAATGACCACACGATAGCAGTGTTGATTCAAGGAAGTGGGTGGGTGGGTGGGGTTGTTCTTCAAAAGTCTTCTCTAGAAATGACAGGAGAAAATCAAGATAGCTGTTTTTTCCTGTCTGTTTTATGTGAGAGGCCATTTAAAAAATAAAAAAAAAACACTGTAAAGGCATCTGAGAATGCAAATTATGTCATTTCCTCTTCATTGTGTCACTTAAATTGACAGTTCACTATTGTTACAAAACTCAAAGACAGATATAAAGATAATTTAAAGCAAAAGAGGAATTTAAATAAATGCTATTTCGTGGAAATGGTAAAATAAACACATTTTGCCATAGCAAAAGTTTGTTACTAATATTTAATTATTAAGAATATTTGAAATATTGTTTGTATGAATTGCTGTAGAGATTTGAAAATGCTGTATAGACCTTATGTTGCTCACACCCCTTTCAGTGCTGCGCTCTTTGTCTTCTGTCTTCTGTTTGTATTTCCACAGTGTAAAGGTAAGTTTGTACGAATTCTAAAGACATCTACACACTTGTACTCTGACACTTAAAGTCTAAATACAGGTGCTTCTCAATTAGAATGTCTAGAAAAAGTTCATTTTGTTTCAGTAATTTAACTCAAATTGTGAAACTCAGCTATTAAATAAATTCAGTTCACACAGACTGAAGTAATTTAAGTCTTTTTTCATTCATTCATTCATTTCATTGTGATTTGGCTCACATTTAACAAAACCACACCAATTCACTATTTCAACAAATTAGAATGTGGTGACATGCCAATCAACTAATCATTTCAAAACACCTGCAAAGATGTCCTGAGCCTTCAAAATGGTCTCTCAGTTTGGTTCACTAGGCTACATAATCATGGGGAAGACTGCTGATCTGACAGTTGTCCAGAAGACAATCACTGACACCCTTCACCAGGAGCCACAAATATTCAAAGAAGCTGGCCATTTACTGAGTGCTGTATCCAAGCATGTTAACAGAGAGTTGAGTAGAAGGAAAAAGTGTGGAGAAAAAAAGATGCACAACCAACCGAGAGAACCGCAGCCTTATGAGGATTGTCAAGCGAAATCGAATCAAGAATTGGTGTGAACTTCACAAGGAATGGACTGAGGCTGGGGCCAAGGCATCAAGAGCCACCACACACACGTGTCAAGGAATTTGGATACAGTTGTCATATTCCTCTTGTTAAGCCACTCCTGAGGCATCTTACCAAGGCTAAAGAGAAGAAGAACTGGACTGTTGCCCAGTGGTCCAAAGTCATTTTTTTCAAATGAGAGAAAGTTTTGTATTTCATTTGGAAACCAAGGTCATGGAGTCCCGAGGAAGGGTGGAGAAGCTCATAGCCCAAGTTGCTTGAAGTCCAGTGTTAAGTTTCCACAGTCTGTGATGGTTTGGGGTGTAATAACATCTGCTGGTGTTGGTCCATTGTGTTTTTTGGAAACCAAAGTCACTGCACCCATTTACCAAGGCATTTTGGAGCACTTCATGCTTCCTTCAGCTGACCAGCATTTTTATAGATGCTGATTTCATTTTCCAGCAGGTTTTGGAACCTGCACACACTGCCACAAGCACCAAAAGTTGTTAAATGACCATGGTGTTGGTGTGCTTGACTGGCCAGCAAAATCACCAGACCTGAACCCCATAGAGAATCTGTGGGGTATTGTCAAGAGGAAAATGAGAAACAAGAGATCAAACAATCCAGATGAGCTGAAAGCCACTGTCAAAGAAAGTGGGCTTCCAGACCACCTCAGCAGTTCCACAAACTGATCACCTTCATGCCACAAAGAATTGAGGCAGGAATTAAAGCAAAGGGAGGTCCTACCAAATATTGAGTACATATACAGTAAATGAACAAACATTTCAGAAGGCCAACAATTCACAAAAAAACAATGTTTTTATTGGTCTTATGAAGTATTCTAATTAGTTGACATTGTGATTTGGTGGGTTTTTGTTAAATCATCTCAATGAAAAGAACCAAAGACTTAAACTACTTCAGTCTGTGTGCATTGAATTTATTTAATGCATGAGTTTCAAAATTTGAGTTGAATTACTGAAATAAATGAACTTTTCACGACATTCTAATTCATTGAGAAGCACCTATAAATATAAATAGTCTATGCTCTACTAAAATGTCTATAAAGAATACAGTGTCAGCACAAAATAATATTTTTATTATAATCCAAGTGCACACACACAGTAGTGAGTAGTGAACATAAACACACAGGGCCGGGTTTCCCGATAACGATTGATCTTAGCGCTTAAGAACATTTTTTTACGAGTAAATTTATGATTTTTATTGTTTCATGTGCGTTTCCCAAAAGTACATGTAAAGCAAACACACGTAACTATGCTTTAAGTGATACTTAGGAGTCGCTATCTGTTTGTCAAGTGCTGAAATGTCACCTTATAGAATGGCTCTTAATTGTAGTACACAATTGTTTATTGACGTTAACGTAATGCTGCGTTCCAGACAGACAATTTGGATACAGGCTAATAATTATAATACAATACAATATTATATTATATTATAGTGTATAATATTATACTTTACATAATAATATATAATACACTTTATATACAGTATAGAGAGAGAGAGAAAGAGAGAGAGAGGGAAGTTATTTCCCGGTCCAATACATTGCTGGTTCAGTAAGTAATTGACATATTTTTTCCCCACGTCTTTGAAGCATTTCCTACATTATGTTACTTCTTTTATTCATTTTTCCCGCAGTCATTTAAGTTACGTGTATTACTATTTTTTTCTGCCCTTTTTAATTATTTCATTTATAATTAAAAAAATAAATAAAAAATAAATAAAACGAGTCATAAAGTGTACAATAAAGCACAATCAAATTCTTAAATTATAATCACATTGCACTTGAATCAAGTTAAATGTGTAATCTGCCGATTGTCCTGCAGGTATTTGAGTATTAAAGAGCTACTGCTGCTGCACAAATAGCATATGAAATAACCCGTGGGAGATCTATACAGGTGAAGCTGGAGGGTTTCAGAAGAACTCTAGCGAATGCTAACCAGCTATCTAAATGTAAAGCAACAAGCTTATTGGCTATTAATGCAATATGAATGCTTGTGCCATCTTTCTCTAAAATAAAGGCTGCTTTGTTTAATATTTTATCACTTAAGTGTGGCTTGAGTAAAATACTTTTTCAGGCACTTCTCATCAAAACACAAAAGAAAGACTGCCACGAGCCTCATGTAATGAGCAAATTTGTATCTGTGAGGGAGTGTGAAGCCTTATAAATAAGCCTGGTTACCACAGGCACTTTTCTCTCACAATTATGAATAATCTAAACCGGTGCTGTGTGTGGCTGTGGAATGAAGTGTGTTTGTGGCGAGATCGAGGCTGAAGGTAATCCGTTACTTCCATGACTTGATCTAAGTATAGATTCTTAAAATTCCTCCCTCATGTCATTACCAGGTACACCAGGATCCCTTCTTCTCATAGGGTTGCCAGAGTCTGGCTGTCAGCAGGGAATCTCAATAACAAGTACAGTAGACACTCCACAGACACAGGTTGTAGGGATATCTACTTCTAGTGTAAATATACATTTATGGGGAGGGATGGGTTTGGTCTTAAAGGAAAATAACTGTAAAGGAGGGAGCATGGGGTTGAGGTCAGAAAGAGAGAAAAAAATTGAGAAAAAGGGTAAGAATAAAAAGTTATTAATAATCAATAAATCCAAGGCAAAGATCTATAATGCAAAGATTAACTTCAGACACAGGGATTTATAAAAAGTGAGAGATAAAATGAATAATAAAATAATCAAGTCAAAAGGTTTGAAGGGGCCTTTTTGCATCAGTTGTTTAATTATTTATTGATTGTGTTCTAAAAAGGGAGAGGTATAAAATATGATACTGGAATTTTTTAATATTGACATCTTATTGTTTAATAAACTACATGCACTTTGCATTGCATTTTCCCTTGGCGTATTAGACATGTCATGAAACGATTTCCTGTAAACTGTAAACAATCTACAGTTTGTACAAATACTGTACAACAATATAACTTCTGTTACAAAACTCAATATGTATCCATAGTTTGGTTTAAATGGCTGTTAGAAAACTTATTTATACAAAATATTTAACAATGAGATTTGTGCTGTGGGTATAATTTTGGGACTCCATATTAATCCAGTTGATTTGTTTTACCATACCACTCAGGAATTTTTTTGACATTTTTATTCATTCACATCAAGATTTATTGTTCTGGTATAGTGCATGTTGTAAATACAGCAAAAAGTATGTTTCTTCCTTGGTGACCTGTTTAAGGCAGCACAGGTATAGATCTCCGAGCACCCATGGAAAAATATAAGATATTCTCAGTTAACTTTAACCAATAAAAATTTATAAAATAAACACACAATTGGGATTTTGTGTCATTGGCGGAAAACACTGGCAAAAACATATATTGGTACCTGTGGAAAGCAGCCATGCCTTTTAAGAGACCAGGGCAACAAGTAAACAACAGTCACACAGATTAAGACATAAGGGCATAATGGACATGCAAAGTACCTTTTCATTTTCCACATTTGTCACAGCAGATCTTAATCCTATGCAAATGATAATATGAATCATGTTTTAGTGTGGGCTGAGAAACACTGCACAAAATGTATAACTCACTTACAATACAACAACTCTAGGAAGCTCTACAATTGAAAGAGAGTCCATGAAGAAACTGATAACCACAAAATATTATCATGTTTCCACAAGTTCAGCCATAGCCACAACAATAAAAAGTGAACCAAACCAGTACCTTCCTATACACATTTCTAGCATTGTTTTTCGCCAAATTTAGTTTTGATGTTTTCAATAAACTTTGTATTTAACCTGGAACATTTCTTAAATTTGAAGTATTTTTAAAGTTTGTGTAGGTTATTTAGTTAATAACCACTGATCTATATTAGAAATCATAGTAAGAACATACATAGTAAGATGCACCATTTCCAGTGGCTTCACAGTTTAGATAGAACGCATCCAGTCATATAGATCAGTGTTAATAACACTATTGACGTCAACTGGTGATAGCCTCTCTTCACACATTAGTTGGGTACCTTTATGTTGTTTACTTCCTCAGCTTCCAGTTTTTGCACAATAGCACATTATTCAATTACATCACAATTTGGCATTTAGTTTTGGGATGATTTCGAAGTATCTTCCTAAATGCTTCAAAAACACATAGATACTCTTTGAATCCCATGAGTAAAAGGGGAGTTCATATGTACTGAACTTGTGTCACTTCACTGTAAGAGTTTCCAAGGAAGCAGCTGTGGTATTCCAGACAATCTGGTCTTGTTTGTGCTGCACTTATGCTCTAATGTTGCAATTACATATCGTTTTCTCCAGGGGGCGACAAGTCGTTTCTAAAAGATATGCAACCTGAGCCATTTGCCTTCAAGTGTTTTTGAGATATTCCCATACAAAACAAGAGATCAAGATGCAAGTTCGCTGGAATGAGAACAATGGGGGGAAAATTGATAAGGCAGGAATCCCCACCCTTTTAATGTAATCCTAATAGACAGAATTACATCTCTCGCCCTTTCTCTCATCCTGTCTCTTAATTCCTCTTTTTACTGTCAATCAAATGCATGTTAAAAGTACTATTTGATAACTAAGGAAAGGTTCTAAATCACCATGTTATTTACTACTGCATGAGCCTAGTGCTATATAAGCACATACATGCCTGTCAACTGTATGAACACAATATGAACTTCAAAATTCATGCGCTTGTATGCTATGAAAATGTTATATCTGTTTTAGCATGTAAAGTATCCCCAGAGTAGAGGTCAGAGGTCCATGAATGGACTCTTTTCCACTTTCAGAAGTATGTGTTTCCACAGCCATTGCCCTGCAAAGGAAAAAGGAGGGGAAATGACATCATGGAGGCACATATAACAATGCAGAAAGAAGGAAATGGGAGCAATTAAGACATTCTGTGTTAGCGTATATAAGAGGCAAACACCAAAGAAAATGACAAGGAGATTCCACACAATTCTTTAAGATTTAATAATTAATTTCATGCTTGCAGTCTTTTTATTGTCCACTATATTTCCCTGCATAGTGAAATGTAAAAGCAGAGTTTACCAGTTCTGCTGCTAAGTTTCACCAGGAAAAATGCCTCCACTCACAATGCCTGAGAACTGTTTGTGTGACATTTTTTCCAGAATAAGCTTGGAATGGCTACACCTGTAAAAAAAATACTCTTACAAAATAAATACAGGCAAAAACATATACACAAGTTCTTATTATCCACACAGAAAACTCCTCTAAAGTGTTGCTTAGCAAATATTTATTTAAAGGGAAAACATACACTTTTGTTTTATCTTCCTTTCTGTATCTCTTTCCCTCTCTCTCTTTCTTTATTCACAGATGAGCTGATCCTTCAAACATGACTCTTAATATTATAGTGCTCACTTCAATATAAACACATCAAAACCTAGAGAGCCAGAGAGAGTTAGGGGGAGGTTCTACATGTGAAGAGAGTTTTTCATGTTCCACTGTACACACCCACATACTCACACTTGACACATGCAAACACATAACTCCCTCACCAATAGGCCAGGCTAGCTGCCATGGAAACCAAGCTCCACCCCCATAGGGTGTGGACGGTCTTTTTAAGCTGTGGGGAAGCCTCTACACTGCTCTTCCAAGAGAGAGAGGAAAGAGTGAGTGTGGCTATCTCCAAAAAGGGGTGGGAACGTTGGACCTGGAAGTTGAAAAGTATTCCCAAGCCTGTAAACAAGAATCAAAGCTGTAAGAACGTGGTTGCACTAAAATCCACTAGGACTGGAACTCAGTACTGCCGGAGCAGCTCACTTGAAGTTGAAGAAAGGTAAAAAAAAAAAAAAAGAGACAATTTTCCTAAGTAAAGTTATCCGTCAAGACCAAGAGCAGCTTCAGAATGGGAGAAGATGCAGTGCAAGCAGAGAGGAGCAGCATGGTAAGCTCACATGAGAACCAAGAGCTGGTGGTGCCAAGTCCCAGCCCCACTCAGTCTTCACCTACACATAGTGGAGAACCTAGCAGCCCTGGTCCTCTGACTGGGGGAACTACAGGCACTCTCACCAGAGATGGAGCTTCACCAACAGGTCAAGTGAATGCCATCACTGTCTTGACACTTCTAGATAAGCTGGTGAACATGCTGGATACAGTGCAAGAGAACCAGCATAAGATGGAGATGAGACAGGTCGAGATAGAGGGTGCGGTGACGGGCATCCAAAATGATATGACCAAGCTCTACAAAAGTCACACTTCCACCTCCAACACGGTCGGCAAACTCCTGGAGAAGAGTCGTAAGGTCAGCGTCAACATGAAGGAGGTCAAAGACAAGATGGACAAGCAGGCCGTCCAGGTGAAGAAATTGGAGGCTAACCATGCTCAGCTGATCAAGAGAAACAACTTCAAAGTGCTCATCTTCCAGGTAAAAGTACAGTGTGTTTAAAGGGGAGCAGTGGTGGGGTGTTTGATGTGCTCAGATGAGGACATTTAATGATTGCATTGTGTGGGTGATCATTGCTGCATGTCGGTGTGCACTGAACCGAGTTCAGCAGTCTCCAACTCTTATAACAATCAGGGATATTAACTGAGTTAAATGAATCTAAATGTCATTTGACAAAATTACCTAATAGTTGAAGAACAGATCACATGCCTCCTTCAGGGTAGATCCATTTCTGAAGCAGGGGAGAAGGGTCATAGTTCAGAGTGTAAAGATGAAAGCAATGCTTCAGAGGGTGTGATGTCGCTCAAGGGCATTGTGAGGATGGATGGAATGGAAGCAAGAACTAGGTGGTCGCCTCTTATCTCTGTCTCTCAGGCTAATGGTTTAGGGTCAAAAGCTGAGACAGACTACCCAAACTGTTTAGTGTTTCTGGGATGTCAAACCTGGTCAAATCCGTGGCTTTATATGTGGATGTTTGAGCACCTGAAAACAGAACTCCTTGTAAGTCCATACAAATTTTGAACTTGACTCAAAGTATTAACCTCTCAAATACCCAGCTAGAATTTTAGACATCCCAATACTTCAGAAAGAAATCAGCAGGATTCCAAACTAAGAGAGAGCTAGAGTGCTCGAGAGAGACTCAATAGGGGACGCTTGTTTTGAAGCTTAGCCAAAAGCTATTATTTAAAGCACAATAGCCTTGAATAGAAGGTGTGTCCAGAGATCAGCTACAGTGCAGCATAATGTGTATCCTGTTGTCAGAAGACCCATGCTGAAATGTGCTATGCTACAGTGGCTAGCTGCTGTTTACTGCAAGACCTAAATCAACCGAATGACTCAGTGATTCCAAAGTCAGAGAGCACTGAGAGAGGCCTTCCATTTCCCTCTCTCTCTTCCCAGCTGTGTGGTTACTGCAGAAGTACATGATGTAGAGAATGAGGGAGGGCCTAGAGAAACACATTTTTAGAAAGTCAGCTTTCCATCTCTGTGCGAAGAGAGTGTTTAAACTTAGACGGGGAGGTAAATTTCCTTCGATTAACTAGTGTGAAAGCAACCCTGTGGTTTCTACAGTTGCCGTCATAAAGTGCCGTTTGTTAAAGCTGGCTAAAATGTTGTGTGTGTGTGTGTTGCTATGGCATCTGCCTTGTTTATTTGGAGGGAAATCTGATTGGAGGGTATGACAGTTGAGATTTCCCCCTTTGTCCAAATTATTTCAGGCTCATTATTTGCAGAAAGTGATTTAGTTTGCATTTGCAAAGCAGTCCAGGGATGTCTGGTCAGCATCTGATGGAATATGTAATCCAGCCATGGGGTTCTTATGGTCTCCTGATCTGTCCTGTATCATAGTTAGGATGGGTGGCACTGTGGCAGACACAGGGGCAAACTGTTCCCAGAGATTTAGCATTTCCACCAAACATGCCTGACAGACCCACACAAACATTCTTGGACAATCCTTGTCTTATTTTCTATAATGTTCCTTCATTAACCCCACCCCACCCCACCCCTTCCAGTCTCCCATGGGGTTGCTGGGTTTGTTTCTAAGGAATGATAGGATCTGACCAGTAATGTGACTATCTGTGACTACTGTGACTACTTGGCATAAAAGTCATTTGTGCCAAGTTTTTCCACACCTATATACAATTGTCCACTACTAGACAAGCTTGACCAAAACTTTAGTATAGCTACATCCAGGTGTTCACCACACCCTGCCTGCCTTTGTTTTTCACTTTTATCTTCCCCTGCTGTTGTTGGATTAGGGGTGCTTGGCTGGCTCCCCCTTTAGGCAGACTCACAGGCAGGAGAGACAATGCTGTTCTTGCATTAGCAGAAACTCTGGCTGAAATGCTCACATTCCAGAGGTGGAGCAAGTCTTTCCCACTTACAAAATGATATAAATAGCAACCCAAATCAATTAGAACTCCATAAAACATGAATCAAGACACTGGTCACCACATTCACAACAGAGAAAATGAAGAAGGAGCTTGTAAAGTTTGTTAGCTTATGGGGAGATTTCCTGGATTTAGCCAAACATCATTTCATTTGCAATTATTTTGCATGATGCAACGTTCATAGAACATATTTAACTAATTGTCCCTGTGTTTTTCAAAACTTCACATATGGATTGTGTTATAGCTGCACAACATTTACAAGTTCTCATGACATAATGCTCAATTTGTATTTTTTATTTTCATGCTTAAAGCAAAATCTATAGTAGGAAACCACAAGATGGAATATTTTTACTACTAGCCATTCGCTATGACCTAATAAGGCTATCTGTGCCTCTCCAGAGAGAGAGGGGGAAAGAGGGGGAGAAAAGTGTGAGGGCAAAAAGGCCTGTTGGCAGAGAAGACAAGAGAGTTTGTTTTCCGTTGTCCATCAAAAAGGCATGATCTCTCTCCAAACTCATCTTACTGTTAGTGTTCCCATTGGTGTTAAGATGAAAATGCTAAAAGATGAGAAAAGGGCTTCAGTGCAATTGAACATTTGCAACATAGCTGTTGCTCAGTAATATTCCAAAAAAAGAAAAGGGGAAAAAAATGTGTATGTAAAATTACACAAAAGTCTGGAACTGTTTTTTTTTAAGCTACTTATTCACTATAACTAACACAAAAGAAATACACATGGGAACTTTAAATAAAACTGAAAAAAAGATAATTTAATAAAATAAAATAAAAAAATAACAAATTATGCTGAAAACACACCACAGTTAGTGTATAAGCTGTAATATTTTGTTGTTGTTGTTGTTGTTGTTGTTGTGAGGAAACAGCAAAATGACATTAACACTTCATTCCTGAGAAATAAATCATCAAAAGGTTAGTAGATTAAAAAAGAAACACTATTTTTCAAAATATGTAATGTGTGAATGTTGCTGCCACCACCAACTGTTACAGTAAAAAATATAAATCAAACTTCATTTGAATAGAACTGTGAAAAGTGTATTTGGTGAGCTAACTTGTCCATGTATGAGAAAACATAAATGTCAGAGGTGTAAAATATATTGTTGAACTAAAAAGAATCAAACTGCATTATGATGAAATAACAAAACTGTATTTTAAAAAATTAAATTACATGCAAATATTTACACCTCTAGCGGGTATGTGGCCTCGGGGTCTGACCTGCGTAATTCCACTGGATAGGGTTAAATACTGGGAGAGCATGTGAAATGTGTTATATGAGAGGAATTCAACATGTTCATATGCATAAGACCAGTAACAACTACTAGATGCTCATAAGAATCATTTGTTTTAGGAATCAAGCTATACTTATCACATGTACTGTGTTTCTGATGTGCTAAAAATGTTCATAAAAGTAGTTTGTTTGTGAAATTTACTATATTCATGATTAAAAGAAAAAAAAAATATATATTTGTATTCAGCCCTACACAATAAGTCTTACTTCTGTCAAAAGAATGAACAGACATATTAAATGATAAAACACTTGTCATTGTAGCATTTATTCCGGACATTTAAACACCCAGCATGTTTATACTTATCCTGACAGTTGTTCAATCTACTGCCTGCAGGTGCTCACCTCCTTTCTTTAACAGCCAGAATGAAATCAAATGAAATGCAAACAAGTCATTTAAATTCATATTTGACAATCAAATCCAAATTGAGCACATGCATACAGAAAATGTATACACTAAGAAACAAACACTCACTAATTAAAGAAGAAGAAAAACACAAAAGCACACCTGTGATAGCTCTATATGCTAAATAATAAATTATTGAAGCAGATGAAGGCAACTGATATTACTTAGTGTCTGAAAGAATTGTAAGTTAACACTGGCTGGGCCTTCCTGAGCTGGACATACACTGTAATGATCTACAAAAACAGACTAGGTTTACAAAAGCTGAAAGAACTCTGGATCTTTTGTCCTATATAAATACACACACACACTCTAAAGAGACAAAAGCTGTTATTGTGTGTGTCCTGTGACAGGGAGCAATGCCAGCACAGAGGGAAAACTACACACTCATGATGCCATGGTAACACATGGGGACATACATGCTGGGACAAACCAGCCCAGAACCAGACTACACATCAACTACAAAGGAAACTGCAACGAAACCATACCCTTTCACACTGATCTTTCACCAACCTCTTCTTTCAGGATAAAGGTCAAGTAATAAGCCCATTTAGGCTGATACAAGACCTCTGATTCACATCAGGGTCCCGATTACCCTGTTAAAGTTTATTCTGCAATAATGACTTACTGACTGCACATTATTCCACTTATTACAGTGACTACTTTGGGAGAAGAAGAAAAAATACTTGTGTACAAGAATACTGAAATTATAACATTATGTGAGAAGAAGAAAACAGATTGCAAAATGCTGAGACTGATTTAGGATCAAGTATTCCAGAGAGCCCTGTAATGCACTATATAGACATAGGATTGAATCGCATTTCTGGAACTCTGACAAAATAACATTTCTCAGTGAATAATTGTAATAATGGCAAATAGCTGGTTTGAAGAGATTTGCTCATGTCATGTAAACATCTTAATCCATGTAATTCCTTAACCTGATCGCCGCCAATTATGTAAACTTGGTTATTGTTGCTTGATTTTTTTCCAGGGCTGATTTTTTTTAGAGAGGGAAAGTCTCTTCTACTCAGCTCTTCCAACCCATCCTGCCCCAACAATTTATTTCCGCCTCACATTTTACACACACACACAAAAACACATGCACACTCATATAACAGTACATTCCTTTGCACAAACAAGCAATGCTGAACCAATTAAAGGGTTAGTTCATCCAAAAATGAAAATTTTCGTCAGAAAATGTATTTTTAATTCTTCAACAAATTCTAACTGACCCTCTGATGTCACATGGACTACTTTGAAGATGTTTTTCTTCCCTTTCTGGACATGGACAGTATACCGTTCACACGGCTTCAATGGAGAGACAGAAAGCTCTCTGACTAAATCTAAAATATCTTTAAGTGCGTTCCAAAGATGAACGGAGGTCTTAGGGGTTTGGAACGACATGAGGGTGAGTCATTATTGAAATAATTTTCATTTTTGGATAAAATAACCCTTTAAGCTACAGCTTACAAGTACAAATTAAACATCATGCATATTATATTACAATATATAAGTGTGAACATATTTTAAAGATATATAATTGTTAGATTAGATCAATATATTTAGGAAAACAACTTTGTGATGATTCATTACTTAAGCATTTTTTTTTACCTTTTAAGTAAACGGTTACCCAAAACGGAAAATTTGCTGAAAATGTACTCGTTTACCAATGGATCCTCTGCAGTGAATGGGTGCCGTCAGAAAAAGAGTTCAAACAGCTGATAAAATATCACAATAATCCACATGGAATGAAACAATTTACTGTTTATGCTTATAAATGGTGCTCTGCATATTTCTCTTCTGATTCAGATTAGATTACTTTTTCACTACTTGTATTTTAGCAAGATGCAATTGTTTGAAATGAAAAACATCTTGATGGACATAAACACGCTGCTTTCCACATCATAACATGTTGATGAAACTGGATTGGTCTGGATTACTTGTGGTCATGTTTTTTTATCATCTGTTTGGACTCTCATTCTGACAGCACCCATTCACTGCAGAGGATTCTTTTGAAGAGCAAGTGATGCAATGTTACATTTCTCAAAATATTTCCTGATAAAAATCAAACTCATTCTCATCTTAATGGCCTGAATGTGAGTACATTTTAAGATTTTGGGGTGAATCAATTGAAATTTCAAATTTAAATGAAAATAAATCTATAATGATTTATCTGAAAAAGAGAAAGTGACATTTCTAGTTAAGTGTGTTCGATTATTGCCTCATCTTGTTGGGTTGGAATAGAACACTATTATAGAAAAAGCTGAATTGCCATCATGCTACAAAAGAATTAAAAACAATGGTTAAGTTAGTAGATATTTTACTCTTTGGTTAGTTATTACCAACACTCCGAACATACATTACTCTCTTTTCTCTCATTCAGTGTGTTGCAAAGATCACTGTTTATTTTTGATTGAGACAGAGAATGAACATGCATTACAAATACAGCCACTTACAACTTTCTCTCTACTCTCCACACCATGCACCCTTGAGCTAATATTTACCCCCAATACTTCATAAGCCCTCAAAGTGACGCATATGTCAAGTGTGTTTAGAACATGAAGTGAGTACTGGGAAAACAACTGGATAGCATCTGTGATAACACTATAACTGACAGCAAAGAGAGGAGAGATCATGGTACAGAGAGGTGCCTGCACTTGTGTGTGTATATCTGTGGGCATACACTAACCGACTGTCAAACATTTGGACATATCTATATAATAAATGAGACATGTAATGTCTCTGACCACGGACTGTTTAACCTCCTCCCCTCCGGGAGGCGTTTCAGGAGCCTCCGGACAAGGACCACAAGATTCAGGAACAGCTTTTTCCCTAAAGCTGTCTCCTTGCTGAACTCTGCCCTCTGACACCCCTCAACACCCCCCACACCACACATAGACTCCTCCCCCTCTTCAACACTCTGATTTATTTATTTATTCACAACAAGCAAAAAACAGTAACTTGTTATTACTTGCACTACTGTCTGTTCATCCAGGAACACTGTATAATCCATTTGCACATTGTAATATTTTCTATGCACTTTACTATCCATTGCAATACTCTAAATTATGTTCATAGTTCTGCCTATAGTGTACATACACTTTTACATAGCCCATCTGTATAGTATGCTCATAGTACACCTATCTGTATATCGTGCTTATAGTATTTAATATCTGTAAATTATGTCCATAATACTTACCTGTATAGTTATTGTACATATTATAGACCTTTATTCTGTACTTACTGCTTATTGCACTTCTGGTTAGATGCTAACTGCATTTCGTTGCCTTGTACCTACATGTGCAGTGAAAATAAAGTTGAATCTAATCTAATCTAATCTAATATACAAATGGATCAACAGGAATTACTGACATAACCATGTTAAGTCAAAACAAATATTTTTTTTTTACTTTAAAGTGAATAACTGAGCTGCTTTTCACTAATTCATCCATTAATTTTTTTTTTTTTTTTTGAAAATTACATTTAATAATACAGATAATAGATTTCGTAAAGAAATTCATAAACAGTATAATTTTGAAGTCATTCATAATTGTCAAGAAACTAATTTCAATTATTTAAGCCTATAGAGGCCTTTAGATCGAAAGGTTTTTAATTGGACATTTTACTGAAAATTCTGTTATTTATTCACAGTCATGTCGTTCAAACTTGTATGACATTCATCTGCAGATTACAAAATAAAAAATTTTGAATAATCAATGAATGAATGGAGAAAGGACTTCTCAAGTTTCAAGCATAAAAGTACCATAAAATTGATAAAAATTGATAAGCCCATGATATTCTTTTGTGCCTTTTTGTTGTCTGGAACTGACTAATTCTAAGTAACAGCAGGCATAAAGTAATGCATGCATTTATGTGTCTAGGACCACATCTGGTCAAATAAACATCAAATAAAACCCAGTTTTTTTTCTTGCACAGAGAGTGCAGGCACAAAGCGTGCATTGTGTGCGCTGGCTCAAACTCACACTGTTTACTAAAACATTCTCTCTAAAAATGGACTCCGATAATAACCATAAACCGTAACAGAAACTGTATTTACCCCTTGTGAGATCTCCTTATATTTTCATGCGTATATGAGAAAACATATTACCTCTGCTACCATAAGTGCCAACTTTGCCTGGAGCGAGAGGGACCGGTTTAGTATGCAAATGAATCAGAGTATCATTTGACAGAATGCTCAACGTGAGCTAATCATGATCTTTACTGACAAAAACATATTTTAAGAGAGTCCAAAAATTTTTAACACAACTAGAATATGAAGACAATGTAGATGTAGAGGAAGTTATAGTCATTTACAAGTAATTTTCAGATCTCGTACCTAAAAGGCAGAATGCATGGAATGAACTGTTTGGTTCCCCACTGAGAAAATGACAGGAACTTGTGTCTCTGGAGGCTCTAAGGAGCAATTCTTCAACCTGTTTGTTGCTGATTTATTATATTAAATAACTTTGGGGGATATATGTTAATTTCTGTTTTTGCTATCAGCATAATCTATTCATATTAAGTAATTTAAGATTACTGGTTAGTAGGTTAACCAGGTTAAATCAAGAGAAACTGTTCACTTTAAACAGTACAATTACGCAAGCTCCTGTCAGACACGTGTCAAAATGTTAACACTCCACTTTCATTCTTAGAGGCTTTCCTACATGCTGGGAATTTGTGAGTTACTGACATTGCTGTATTATCTACAGTTATAACTAAAAAGTGATTTAATGACTGTTGATAGACACTCTTCTTGCCACGCAGGCTAGTCCAGTGGCTCAGCACCTTTTTATATTGGCTATTTGAGCTACGGATTGCCAGCTTCAGTCTTGAGGACAGTTCTTGAAAACTTGCAAATAAACAAATGTTAACAAAGAGCAATAGCGGCATCAGAGGCATCCAAACAAAACAACAACTCTCAAAACAGCACTGACTTCTTTGAGTTGAGTAAATTGTGCCATAAAACCTATTTCTAAAGCTTTGCCAAATAAATGCATGAATAAATATCATTACTTTAATGCAAAGCATTTTCATTATTTCATTCATTATCCTTATTGTATTTTATTTATTGTAATCGAGGGGAGAAAAAAAGCAGTTTTGTCTAAATTATTAATTATATGCCATGGCATTACCTTTAATATATGTCAATTTAAATTGAAAATAATGATTCTACTTTAATAATATTTAGAGAAAGATGATGTCACAGTGCAACCATTTTAATGATCCTAAAACAGTTTTTTTTTTTTTTTTTTTTTTTTTTTGTGGTGAAATGTGACCTGTTAAATTTGTAGTAGGTTTACTACTAATGATAAATATTTCTAATTGTAACCCTGAAGGAGGATAAATTGTGTTTATTTGTTCTTGTTATGGTTACAATTATAACTTGGTTTGATAAAGAATTGCATTAATTATTGTCTAATTCATAATCAAATTTGCTATATCAAATATCACAGACAATATCACTGTTATAAAATACTTATTATATCTATTCTTTTATTTTTTTTTAAAGCTGATTCGTATTTTAATTTTTTCAGAAGTTCCTCTTTAAATGCTCAAGTGAAGCATTTAATTTGCCTTTTGATTCTTCTGATTCCCAAAATGTTATCATTTGGCATCACTACCAAAAACCTCTAACAATTCCATCACAACAAAAAGTGACTAATACTCTACTTTAACATCAGGAGGGAAACAATACAAACCTAAACTTTGCTTTCATTATCCTTAACCTGTTAAATGTCACCCCGTCCCGTATACAGGATGCCTACGTTGACTATACTATATTACAATAAAATCTAATCTAATCTTGACAAACTATATATCGTTGGAAAGGTCTAAGACTCCCAAATATATATTTTACCAATATTTTTTGTTAAACATTATGTAGGAAAAGTTATAGATGAATTTATGACAAGAGTGCACCCTCAGACATCTACATTACAAAAGGAGCTTTGACCTTTGTTTAAAAAAAAGACTTCCTCGTTGCCTTTTTCTCTATCACATTTTAGAAATCATCAGAAGTTATATATCACTTGAAAACATAAAATCTCAAAATCCATCCTTCAAAACCCATTTTAAAATCAGACATTGCATTACCATGTAAATGGTACATCAAAATCATGTTACAAAATGTTTTCAGTCAAGAATTATAAAAATTTAGGTTTGTATCATGCACATTCATGTCTATCTTCAAAAACGTGAGTGACAGTTAACAGGTTTTAAATGCAAATATACAATAACGAACAGTGTCACTCTGTTTTCTTAAGCTTTGTTTCTAAGTCAAAGTTCCAAAGTTTACTAATTGTTTACTCTGACCAAAGACTGATGGAGCATGGCAATTCTACGTTAAAGTTTGTTGGGAGTTGGCCAGATTCATACTTAAACTGTGCCAGCAAAATTGTACCAATACCTTTGATCTATATTTGCCGTCCAAAGTAAAGCTCTTTCGTGGGTGGACAGATCTTCTAAATCCCAAAAGTGGTATTTCAGCCCTGGTTTAGCATGTTGCATATATCCTCAGGGATTACTGTCAGTCATAATGTATCCTTTTTGTTAGTTTTCTTGTTAGGTCAACTCTATTCCTCCACTTTGACAGGCAACCCTCGCACTCACAGAGCTTCAGAGGCCAGAGTTACAACAGCAACACCTTTCTATCATGTTTGAAGCGCAGATGTGAACATTAAGGCTCTTTGCAAGCAGTATACCAAAATAAGAAATATCAAGGCATGCTCAAATTCAGTGTTTGCACAACATTCTACTAATGTACCTTCATCTGTTTGCTTTTTGGAGGCAGCTATGATGCTTCCTTCTCTGCTTATTATATCTCAGCTCTGTGTGTGTGCTTTGGCAGCTGAAAGAAAGAATAAAATAGAACCTGATGAAGCAATTGACCCTTCGCTAACACCTCCCTTAGTTACTGTTGCTACGTCTGACAAGCCATGGCGCTCTCACACCACACATTAAGTTATTACGCAGTGAAAACACATTGCAGAGTAAAGAGGACACTGACACTGCTGCGGGTGTGTGTTTGCTGTGTGTGTGCACTTTGGATGGGTTAAATGCAGAGCACGAATTCTGAGTATGGGTCACCATACTTGGCTGCATGTCACTTGACTTCACATCACTTCACGACATGCCGACAGACAAGACAAAGCTTTTTAGTATGAAACAAAGTCTCAGCTTTAACACTTTGTTTTTTCTAAAAGAAATCCAACCGATAAATAGTTTTGTGTCTCTTTAATGTATCGTGACTCGAAGCAGCGTGTGAACTGATCATCTCTTCCTCTTTACTAGTTATAGCATAAAATAAACATGAACGAACATCAGAAGGTATCTTGTTTCAACCTCAGAAAGACGTCAATACAGACCATTTTTTCATGGCTAAGTCCACCGATGTTAATCTACTACGACTAGTTTGTTTGTCAGACAACATGACAGATTCAACATTATGATTGGTCAGTTCGCCTGTCAGTCAAACTCCAGGCGAAGGGTCAATTGAGATTCATAAATGATAATTTCAATGAACGTCAATTTAAATTTCCATGATGCTATTTCTGTTGAGACATAAGCAACAGTTTAGTTCACATTAAAAAAAAAATAGTGCAATGATGTTTCCTTCATAGTTTAGCCCTAAAAGAACATATATGCTAAAGTAAGGAGCTATTTGCATTCATATATTGTGTGCTTACATTTCAGGCTGTATGAAAACAGTATAGTTAAAGTGATTAACTGGGAAATTTCCTACATGACATGACCTCATCTGTATTAGAATTTAGAGTCTTATCTCTAAGAGAGAGGTTCTCAGGCTCTACTGCGCATTTCTGACATGCCATGGAACTTTCTGATGGGTGGGAGGCAAACAGGACTTCTGTCCAGGAGTCCCTATTGCTGCACTCCACCACAAATGCTTCCTGAACCTCATCCTACTCCATTTCAAAGCCCTACACCAGACTTCCCTGCGTTCTCTCTTTTTGCAGTTGCCCTTCTCTCTCTCTCTTTCTGTCCAGGCTGTCTTCCAAAACTCAGTGGAAATTCTGATATGAGTTGTGTAGGGTCATGCCTGGCCTTCCTTCCTATCGTCTCACTATTCTTCAGCCTTTATGATTGTCTCCAGAAAGGAAAAGTTGGTCTGTACACAATGTTTTTAACAACAGATTTTCTTGTCTCATTGTGTCATTTTAAAAAGCATGCATCCACTACTCAACTTCTCTGCATATAGTGCTTTATATTACAAGCTGAGCATGATAACCTTGATGATGTTTGTGACACTGTATATTCTTTTAAAAGACAATTTCTTATACAAAACTATAATAAAATCTGATTGTGTGGTCAAGGATGTTGACAGCTCTTTGACAGCTCACTGTACTTCTAAGTGCAACAAGTACTTAATTAGTTTAAACCCCTTCATAATGTCCCCTGCAAAGTCAGACAAACCATTGGCTGAAGGTATCCATTTTAAGAAGAGTTTTCTTTCTCTCTCTCTCTCTCTCTCTCTCTCTCTCTCTCACTGCTGTTTTGACTTTTCAGAGAACCAGAGACATTGGCTTGTTCATGTTCATTTTAAGTATTCCATTAGATTCATTTGATTATCTCTTAAGCTATGGGCCTCACCATGAAGCCTTTACCCTTTTCTAAAAGGCATTTTGATTATATTACAGTAAGACCTTCTGAGAGGCATTAATAGAGTATGATGTTATGTAGAAATGATTAAAGATATCTCCCACAAACACATGGCCGCTCTGTGTATCATCAACATTCTTACACTCCAGTTGTCTAGAGTGTAACAAATATTTTAGGAAGCAATTTCAGCACTGACTTGGGTTCTTCTATGGTATTAGTAACTGGGAAACCACTGCATAACAAAGATTTTGAAATCTAAAAATTCTGAGCACTAGTTTTGGCAGAACTGTGTATTAAAGGGTTAGTTCACCCAAAAAATGAAAATTTGTCAATTACTCACCTTGAAGTCATCCTAGGTGTATATGACTTTCTTCTTTCATACAAATCCAGTCAGAGTTATTTTAAAAATTGTCTTTGATCTTTCAAGCTGTTTGATGCCACTCAGCAGGTGTTCCACTGCATTGGTTCATGAGAAGTTGAATAAAAAGTGCATCCATTAAAAAGATGAACAAAGGCCTTTGTAGCGAATCAATGCTAAAAAAAAAATATCCATATTAAAACATAATTATCACTTTAATCTAGCTTGCGCTCACTGTTCTGTGGAGGTCAGCATTGCACACACTTTGGTGAGTCTCATGAAAACCAACGTTTGTTAACATGGGCAAATGAAGCAAAGTTTCCTTAATTTAGCAAAGGAAAACCAGTCTCCTTTTGGCTTATATTGAAATCCTCCGACATTCTTCTTTTACAAATCCTCATTTTGTGCTTCTAATTAGTTATCGCTGTTTTCTCTTGATCTCTCCGCTGCGTTTTCATTTTTGTATGAACTAACCCTTTAAGAGCAATCATATGTAGTGTGAAAATAATGCTGTGTGAACTGAATAATTTATTAGATCTTTTCCATTTTTTGTTGTGCAGGAGGAAAATGAAATCCCTTCGAGTGTCTTTGTGAAGGAACCTGAACCATTACCTGAAGTGGAGGAGGAGACCCCGACCATTGATACCAACCGTTCTCAAGAGGAGGGCCTTCAGACCATCGCCCTCTCCTCAGATGAGGAGCAGGGACCAGAAGAGGAGGACGATGAAATTTTGGCTGCTTTGGACCTCGAGAGTGAAACCAGAGTTGAAAAATCTCGAGCTGAGAAAATCAAGCGCTCCAGTCTGAAGAAAGTGGACAGCCTGAAGAAAGCTTTCTCCAGGCAGAATATCGAGAAGAAGATGAACAAGATCAGCACCAAGATTGTGTCCCCAGAGAAACGTGAGAAAATCAAAAAGAGTCTGACACCAAGCCACCAGAAGAACCCTAGTGCCAAGAGCTCCTCTTTCAAGGTCTCTCCTCTCACCTTCAACATCAAGAAGAACCGCAGTGGGGATACTGAACCAGAGGCTGAGGCCTCAGCTCAATCTGAGAGCGCCATTGCCTCCATTGAACTGGCCCCGATTGAGAGCCCAACTGAAGACCTGTCCTTCAAAGAGGTCCACACCCAACTTGCACCAGCACAGGAGGAAGTAAAGGCAGCTGTGGAAGCAATGGAGAAAAAGAAGGTTCTCAACATACTGAATGGCACAGCCGAGGTTGAGCTGTCGATCACAGAAGTAAGCGAGGAGTGTGCTCTTTCTGCGACCCTGCCCCAGGACACCTTCCAGATAGAGGTGTCCCACAGTTCTTTACAGGGAGAGGATGAAGAGGAGGAAAATGGAAAAGAAAGAGTGCAGAGTGAAGACAGCCCTCTAGCAGAAGCTGCAGCTGCAAGCCATGCAGAAAGTTTTGCTGTAGGCCAAGCATCCTAATGTCCTGACCCTCCATTCCTGCCCCAGGACATCCTCCTTAGCTGAAAAAAACACTCTCTCCCTTATCAGTGTCAGCCATGCCTGCCATGAACCCAGACGTCTGCCCTGTCCGCGCTGAATACAGACTTACAATACAGTCTATTCAAAGGCAAAATTCATGAAATATAACACTTGCTTTAAAATCTTATATCGCTGTTGTTAGTCCCTAGTCTTTAAGCAGAAATGAATGTGAAAGCAGTCTTATCAGTTCATCTAATCCAACTTGTTTGTTACAAACCTTCCGCTTGTGTGAAAACTACTTCAGCTGGTATTACTACACACTCTGTTTTCCTCTGGTGGTGCTTAACTGTCAGCTGAGAAGGTTGGCAAAGGAAAACAAATCGCTTACAGCCAAAGATGTCAACGGACGCCAAGTGCACTCCATCTATCTCATGGTTTTCATCCAACGCACTTCTTCTGGAACAGCCTGTGCACACCTGAAAGTGATATTGATTTCATGCAGCCTAGATTATTTTTAATCTTGGTCCAATTTGGTTTTGTTTTGGAGATTAAATAGTACATATATACTTCCATGTACTATGTCTGTGTTGATCGGAAATGTGTAATGTACTCAATTTTACATTTAGGTTTTCATCAAGTGATACTATGTACATTTTGAACTCATAAATACAGAGACCAAAAGATGTGTGAAAGCTAAGTGGGAAGCGTATTGTCCTAAAAAAATAAACTAAAAATATAAATACTGAATTCTATAATTTTGCTTTATAGTGACTAATGAACATTTAGATAACCTTTTTCTGTCCTGAGCACACACCATGCTCACACAGATTTGCTTTAAAACTTAAATGCAGCATATATGCGGGATACTGGTCTTCCCTGAACTTCATATAATGTTTGTCTCAGGCCCTAGTCAGGAAGCATTCCTGCTTTGGATATATGGTTCTTTTCAGAGACCATTTCTCAAGCTCCCGTTGGCATGATGCTGGCTGAAAATACAGGCACTGTGAGGCAGGTCTAGATTACAGACATATTTCTGAAAGTGATGAAGGAGACGGTCGGTCCAGTTGAATGCAAATAAGCCAGAGAATTGTGGAGATCTGAAAAAGTAAAAAAAAAAAAAAAAAAAAAAAAAAAAAGTTTGGAGTGTTGAACTGAAGTTTCAAAATGTCAGAAATGATGAACCCAATGGGCTAATACCTTCATCATTTTACAATAAATGCAATTTACTTACTAATTTATATTTGTGCACACTTCAGCACTAGCGATCATGCAAACCCAGAAATAAAATGGTGCTGTTAGCGAATAAAGTAATTAAAAAAAGGGGGGGGACAGCACTGACTAATATTTTAGCAATGGGAGTATTTCTCCCTAAAAGATTGTTCCATATTATAATATAAAACATAGTAACAAGCCGTTTGTGATAACATTTTACATTTTTTGCTTTACACATAAAGCAATTAGAGCATGTCTTAGCCTTGTGTGGATGTCTCTTTCAGATGTGAAAAGGAATGAGGTTTTACTTTTATGGAGTCTTTAAAAATATAACAAACTTTAGCTAAATTTTGCTGATGCTTATAATCCCTGATCTGTATTTGCATATCCCTTAAGATGTCAATTGTGTTGATGACTTCATAATATATAAAAGAGCTATATGTTGCCTTGGTTATTATATTTTAAAAACATTATGATTCATGCCAAAGAAAAGGCTCAGTTATAGAAGACCTAACGTTTCTGTGACACCTGTTTACCAAATGTTTATTGAAGCACGCTCTGTTCAAGTTATTCTTCTAATTCAAATAAATAAAGATTTCAAACATGTCTTTTTGCATCTGTCTTTTTCCTTGGAATCATTAATATGCTTTTAAAAGTCCTTACAGAAATAAACTCTAATCTACAGGAGAGGCTTTGATTTTAAGGCCAATACATTTAAAAAAATAACATGTCGGCTTCCGATCGACATTTCATAGTAAAAAAGTGATTTATAAATTCATCGTCAGTACATTTAGGATATCTGTTTCAGAATATGCATATTATCTATTTTTTATGTCAAGGTCAGGCCTGTGTTATCTCTTGCACCTTGTTTTTACCAGATAAATGGTCAAATCAAATGCACACCTTCTATGACTAACTCCTATGCACTAGCGCCATCTGGCGTTATTCACTCAAGTAAAACAGAAAAAAAAAAGAAAAATCAAGCGATGTAAATTCTAATGAGACCCAAATTTCTAACTAGACCATTTTTCAGAATGTTTGGCTATTCTATAGTATAAAGTGATGTAACTTATGTTTTCCAAATAATTTTGTTTGTCCTATGTTTGTTTATTAAATTTTTTTCGAGAGGCATTCTAAATATGAGTTTTTCATCTAAAACAGTTTAACATTTTACATTTTCTATATTTTATTTATTTCATCCACCACTTCATTTACACTGATCAGTAGATCCAGCTGTTCTATTGTATTAACCTTATAGTCATGGTGGCCGAGAGGTTAAGGCGTTGGACTCGAAATCCAATGGGGTTTCCCCGCACAGGTTCGAATCCTGTTCGTGACGATATTTATTTCTGCGAAACATCTACTATTAGTTTTATTTAACAATTTAAACCACGCCAAACGGTCGAACAAACTGTGAATATGTTTATTAACTTTATTTCTTACCAAAAAAATGACAATATTCAGCTGTACAAACATGTGGTTTCATTTATTTCCCTGTTTAATATGTTAATATTGGGTGAGTTGTTTTTCAATTTTGGGGGGTGTTCCGACCGACATAAAGTTGGTTCGACGTTTGACGTTGGATGTTAGACAGATATTCAGACGAGAAAAAAATCAATAAATTCTTAATGGATGAGTGTAATTGTATAAAACATGGCTTATCTGAAAAGCAATAGAACGTAGAACTGAACACACATCGCAGTTTAAATTCTCCTCGATTTGTTGCAACCGCTAATATATAATATAGAACTGGATTGCTCATGACGTCATTAAAGTGAAGCCGCCGCGCCGCCATATTGGTAGTCCCTAGTGTGCGAAAAAATTCCATTGAATTAATAGGAATTTGTATGATTTTAATGAGAAAACATCACCTAACAAGTCAGTGTTTATAAATATGAAGTATCACTGTACATTATTACAATGCGAACACCCTAGGCATGTAAATGGTTATTTTTTAAATGTCGGGAATTTCCCCTACTTATTAAAAAGCTACGTTCATTACAGTAGTGAGCATCATGAACATGATAAACATCAGACAGACACGACCTCAACATATACAACAAACTACAAAGTGTTCGTTCTGAAATCTGAATTTATTGAGAGAAATAACTGACTATATACAGTACGGATTTAAGAAATAAATACAAAGTTTTTTTCCCAGATAGTGTTTTTTTTTAAATTTCATTATAGAGAAATATTAACAACAAAATTGTATAATTCATTGTAATATATTAAAATCCGTTTCTGATACTAATACGTTCGTTTAATAATTCCTGATTAACTTTGTTCATAAAGAAATAAGCCATGTTTGTGTTTGATCGGTTACCTGTCTCGTCAGCGCGCAGCAGACACACCCACCAACACGATTTAAATATATCGCTTATCCTGTCCCCAAAGACCGTAAACACTGCAGATAACATCTGAAGTAAACATTACTTTATTACACATAACATAAAAACGAGTCCCGTTTGACTGATCAGCTTCAAATCGAGTTATTTTAGGACAGCGGTTTGAATGTAACTCAATAGAGCTCGGGCGTTGACGTCATGGAATGGTGCATTGTGGGTAACGGCGGCCATTTTAGAGGCATCGCAAAGCAGGTTTGTAATAAGATAATAGCCAGTCTCCAGAAAAAGTTATAGAACGTGACAAAAAAAGTTGCCTATACCTATACGGACAAACTTAATAATGAAGCCAAACAACGCTAATTAAAAAAAAAAGAGGTTGTAGGCGGAATCGATCCCTATGAACACATGAAAGTTTACCAAGCCTCAGTTTCCCTGATAATTTATCCTACCGGGTCTGTGGAGTGAGCGCTTACACCTCCGATCAATTTAAAAATGTCACTTTCACTTTTTAAAAAGTCACTGGAGGCTCACCTGCAGATCATAAATGGATCTGCAAATTAAACGTGGAGAAAACAATCTTTTTCACTAAGGAAATGTTAACATTAACCAAGCATCAGTGGTGACACACACACACACACACACACTTATCAGATTCTGCGAGCTATGAAGCTTGTCTATGCGGGTTTGTTACACTTCAGGAGTAATTACTCACCTATCATACTTGCAAAAATCCACTGTTTTCCTCCGGTAGTTCTGTAATCCGGTATAATATTGACGAACATTCACCTCAGACACAACCCACCATTAAGAGTCATTCTACGAAACGGGTGCCCTTTGGGTCCGCAACATTTGATGAGATGCATAAGGCACAAACATGTCCCAAAATGTGTTTACAAAGCTTAAATGTATTCATTCAAGTGTTCTTGTTAACATGATATATGATAAAAATATATTTTTTAAAGAATAACATACTATTTTAATCATTTTGTTTTAGTTCATAGCCAAGTTCACATGTCCGTGTTGACCAACATGACATTTTCATCTAAAATATCACCAAATAAGTTATGTATTTTTTTTAAACATTTATTATTTTCAGGATTTTGTGCATGTCCCTTTTCACATAAGATATATTTTATTCAAAATAAACCTTATTTTTTGTTATTTGTGTGCGTCCCTCAGTTTTACTTACCACCCCGTCACACTAACTTGTTTTATCTATAAATAATGTACTGTTGCTTTAAATGACATCAGAGGGCGGAAGTGACATCATTGTAGGCTTCTTTGCCGCCAAGAACAAAAGCAGGCAAGTACTGACATTCCTCTGCAATCTTTATTTGTTGATTTTTCATGTTAGGAAGGTTCCGTCAAGCTTAAACCAACCACCCCATCACGCAAAATAGAAAGGGAAAACTGATTTTTATTTTTTATTTTACATTGTTAATGCAAAAATATATATATTTCAGATAGAATGCATGTATGCTAGGTGAGGAACTTGACCACATGGGAGATCTGCGGCCATTTTGGGCTGAAATTTACCACCCTGTCACATACCACCCCATCACATGTTTTATTATGACGTGGTGGTAGGGGATGTGACGGGTTGGTTCTGCTTCCCATTTGAATGTGTGGAAATCAAGGATTCTAATATAGGCTAATCATTTTTTTTTCTTCTGTTAACTTAACCCTGTTTTGTTCATTCACTCACTCACTATATCACTCAAACACTTATTACTCACTATGTCTTACACTCACTCAATCTATTTAACTCACTCACTGTCACTCAATCACTATCCCTATCACTCACTCAAAAAAATCCTTTACCGGGAAGTTAGTTGCATGTGCTCCACGCAAAACCAGCTAAGATGTCAGTGCTTCACCACACAGCATTTCTCTTTTAACAAAACACTCCAAAAGGTTCCAACAGAAGCAATTGCTTGGGATAGTGAAGATCTCATTGGGAAGTGGTGCTTGCTTAAATATGATAATGATCTTTATCCTGGGATCATCATGGAAACAGATGAAACACATGCCCTTGTAAAGTGTATGCACCGTGTTGGAGCCAATAGGTTCTTCTGGCCTCCAAGAGATGACTTCCTCTGGTATCTCTTCGATGATGTGCTTGAAATCATTCAAACACCACAGCCTGTGACATCCCGCCACATGGAAATACAGAGGGATGTGTGGATGCGACTCTCCCTGTCACTGATATGATGCTCTTTTTTTTTTTTTCAGAGCATCACCAATGTTTTCCATTAAATCTCCAAGTTTAATGTTTCCCTCCCCAGTTGTATAAAGTTTAAAACAAGCATATCATATAGATAAACGCATTGTTCATACCACCCTGTCACAGTGAACCACTCCGTGACATCAGTTACCACCCCGTCACAGGGTCATTTTGTTACAATTGTATGTAAAATAAGTGAAATTTTACAAAAATTAATGTTGAATGATGTTGTTGTTGTTTGAACTAATCAAATAAATGTAACTTTATTGGTATTTTTTAAGTGTATTCGTTTTTTTAGTACAAACAATGAGGCCATTGAAATGTCAAATTCATTTTTCAAGATAAAAAAACTAAGAATAAAAAAAAAATGATTAACTTACAGACTTTCTATTGATGGCTTCCAAAAAAGGGACATTTTACTATTAGGAAAACATTAGATTTAAAAAATAAATTTCTTGTTTTACTACTCTACTGGCATACATATTGTCCGTGATGGGGTGGTACAAGAAAGACTCCCTTGCCTGAATAAAAAGCATAATATTATTAAGGATTTTGTGCCTGAGGTGGGAAAATATGTTTTTTGGAGGATTAACATATCTTTAAAGTTGTAAGAAAAAGAAAAAAAAGTTTGTTCTTCATGAAAATTTGGAAAACTGCAACATGGAAATGGCACCCGTTTCGTAGAATGACTCAAAACAAGACGCTTAACTTCCTATTTTGAAGTTCGTTCCAGTTTTTTTTTTTTTTTAAACAAGTTGTTCAAATTTGTTAAATACAGTCAGCACAAAAATATCAAAAAGCAAATTAAGTTCAGGATTGGGTCAAAAGAAAATGTTTAAACAAAAAATACAGACACTAAACTGACTCCCTTACTGGCCAAAAACTAGAGAAAACGTAATGTGTTTGTGTCTGAGTTTGTGTGTGTGTATGTGAGAGAGAGAGAGAGACCATACACAACATGTCTCACCATAACTATGTATTATAATATTATCGAAGGTGATGGTTTCCCTCCGTACAGTGGCGACCCAAGCCATCTGACGCCTCTTGGTGATTTCAGACACCTTGTGTTTTTTTTCCAAGTAGGAAAATGTTGAAAACTAATATGATTCACGAGGAGTTTGCCCTGTCGATCATGAAACCGATTACAGCAGTTCACAATACAGCAATACTGAACCATTTTCCAAAAAATAATCAAAATTAATGACCAAATGACCAACGTTACCTAATGCCTACTATACAGTACATCTACTTCTGTACCGCGATTCCCACAATGCATTGCGACGTGACGCAACGATCCCGACCTCTATGGTGCTCTCTGCTGGTAGGGATTAGTAAGATGGCGGATCGAACACTTCCGGTGGCTTCACTGCCTGTTGGCAGCAAGGGGCAAGGAACTCGACCGGAAGTTGAAGTCGGGTGGGGGCTGCCATCTTTTAGCAGAACTTCACTTGCGTTAGCATTCCCATTGACTCCCATTCATTTTGGCGTCACTTTGACAGCGAATAACTTTACATCTGAGGCGTTTAAAGACTCTGTTTGTCCATTATTTATTTCTAAAGATACACAACAATGTATAAAGGGCTCCATTACCTTCTATGTTACATTATGGCCCCGTATAAACAGTTTTTGTAAAAAATAGGCTAACGATTGCATCATAACCACTCGACTCTCTGTCGCATTACCGTACAGACAGGAGGAGAAGCTCGCAGGCAATTAACTTAATATGGCGTACTGGCGTTATATTTTAAAACACTATTCAAAATAATTAATCAGAATACTTACTCCTGCTCACTCACGACAAAGAACTCCCCGCTCAAGCTTGCCGTCTCTGCAAGATTAACGATGGCAGTTTGCACGTACAGCTACTAGAAGATTTACATCTGCAAGACAGGTTGCTGACGTCGTCAAGCTTCGTTTGAGTCTGCGCGTCAGAAACGGAAGTGCTAAAAAACGCTAAAACTGGGCTTCATTTGTCTCAACTGAGTTCCAGTGGGGTCGCTGTGTCAATTTCTTTTACTGTCTATGGTTGGCAGTTTAGAACGCGATGAGCGATCCAGTTATATATATAGATCAGTGGTTGCAACACATAAAGTATTCAGCAGCAGCGCCCTAGCACTTAGGCCATCTAGGGGTGTCTACAAAGTACATGACAATGAAAAAACGAAAATGTTTCCCATCGGAATGTTATTTCATAGTTAACAAATCAAGAACAATTTGTGCACCCAAGGTCTCTGAAAGAAATAAAGACAAACACTTATAGTTCTCACTTGAATTTAAATAAGAAATATTGTAAACAATGTGTTTGATAGTGGTTATTATTATATTATTACTATTAAATTTTTTCTCAATTGCTAAAACCCAATTTCTGAAACCTTGCTCCATTTTCCGAAAACACTGAACACAAAACCTCTGATTCCTCTTGCAAAATGAAACTTTCACCTCAAAACAGTTTTACCTGTGTTCAAAATCAAACACTGCTCTCAAATCATAAACAAATTGATCAAAATGATATACACTATCAAGCAGTCCGTAAACAATACAGCAACAAATAGAAAATACATTGTTTAGATTAAAAACGCATCTCTTTCACCAAGCATTCGAATAATGTATCTCTTAAATTGTGACTGCAGATGTATCCGATCAAATGCGCATTCTTATTCTTTAGCTTAAACTAATTAGTTTTACTTTGTTAGAACAGCAGCTATGCTAATGATGGTTCTATTTGTTTCTATGCTTTGCTACGGGATTGACATCCCTTGGTAACTAGGATTTACACCAGCTCCAGTCTGGATCCAGAACATCTGAGAAGAGATGATGCCGACCCCTCAGAGGACCTCAGATGATGCTAACCCTGAATCAACAAACGGAACTAACAAATATTGCTACAAGTGTGAATGAATCATATAATATAACTGTAAAGTTGCTTTGTAACAATTTATATTGTAAAAAGCGCCATACAAATAAACTTGAATTGAATTGAATTTTTCAAAACATAGTTCTCAGGGAGAAGTAAATTTTTAATCTCAAAACAAAGTAAAAAATTTTCTGTCAATTTGTCTTTTGATGAATGAAAACACATTGTATCATAGTAGGTAAAAACTATCAGAAATGACTACTCTGCTTTGCTCTTTGCTTGTTGTTGTTGTTGTTGTTTTGTTTTTTTTTGGGGGGGGGGGTTCTTTCTCCTTCTACCCCTATTTATACAGTACTGTACCCTGCATCTCATAGACTTGTCCTTGGTCTCTGTGAAATTGTAATTATTGTTCAAAATCTATAGACTTTTCAACCATTCAAAATCTATAGATCAGTCAGTACTGTTCCCAAATGAAAAGCACAATGTTCAGGGCCAAACAATTTGTTCATTGTACAGTATACAGCCTACAATGTACTGTAATATAAAATCAAAAATCAAAGGAGTAAACGTGATGATCAATGTGCTTCTTGTCTTTGTGCTGGGTCAGGCCAGAGCACTTCATCGATGTCACAAGCAATATTGTCCCTTCTGAGTCAACGGGGGAAGAAGCCTCTTGCGTGCCGTATCCAGCCCTGACATGATTCCTCACCTAGCAATCCATGGCTTGCAGCAGATTTACTCTTGTATAGGGTTGTCTCATAAACCTTACATCTCCAAGAGGAGAAAAACTCCTCAATCGTATTCAGGAAAGGCGAGTATGGAGGGAGGTACAGGTTCATAAACTGGGTTGTTGTTTTTTTACGGTGGATTTTACTTGTACTGTGTGCGTGAAGTAACACATCTTCCCTGAGGGTTCATAAGCTGTGTCATTTTAAAACCAACAAACATTGTGAAAAGATGATTTGGCTGGAATGGAAAAATCAGTACTTTTCTTTACCATCATGTAATGTGTTTAAATCTGTGTCATTGTAAATAATGTTGAAAACTTTACTAGGTTGAGAAATCAAACATCACTTCCCCCTCGGGCTACATACATCTATTTTCTGAAGAATTTAACATGTGACTGCAGGTTACTGCATAAAACTCTGAATATTAAATACATGTTTTTTTATTCCATTTGATATGATCACAAAATCTCTGTTTGCTGAGGCAAAACAAATAAATAAAATAAAATGAAAATACTCTAAATAGTAATTTTGTAACATTCTTGATAGATTAAACAAACAAACAAACAAAAAAAAAAACACATGAAAGTGACATGACATACAGCCTAGTATGGTGACCCATACTCAGAATTTGTGCTCTGCATTTAACCCATCAAAAGTGCACACACACACAGCAGTGAACACACACCTGTAGCAGAGGGTAGCCATCTATGCTGTGGTGCCCAGGGAGCAGTTCGGTTCCTTTCTAAAGTGAACCTCAGTCGTGGCATTGCCAGCCCGAGACTAGAAACCCATAACCTAAAGGTTAGGAGTCTAACTCTCTAACCACTAGGCTTCCCCATTGGCTAACAACATGACTGCCCCATACAAATTTCCTCAAAACATAATTTTAGCATGTTATGAAGGTGATTGGCTATACCGATTAAAGGGAACTATGCTTGTGTAAAAACAACATTTTCACTTCCTTGTTCTATTACAAAAATTCACTAAATGGAAAATGTTGATGAGCATGCTTTTGTCTGGAACAAACTCTCAAACCACAGTCCATTTAATTTACTTTTTCCACTTTTACTTATAACACTACTTGAGGCCTCTGGGGTCGTTTTTGTGAATAAATTGTTTTTTAAAACTGCTTCCTTTTTCAATCAATCTGTCAAGCTTGTAAAGGTTCGACCTGTAGGTCCTGCAGGAGGCCCAGGATTCGGTACACTGGGAGTGCTGCCATGAGCTTCTGCTTTTACCTGTAAGAGATAAAAATACACACTCATTTATATGTGCTCAAACTGTTCATGCCCTCTAAGCAGTAATTTGGCACTCACGTGGGTGTTGTTTATTTGATTGATTTTAGTCAGCACTTCTGGGTTGGGCTCACTGAAAATCATACGGAACCTTTGATACAGTAGATGCAAGAAAGTGCTGGTTATTGTCATCATTGTAATCAGCTGTGAAGGCCTACTCTCCGATCTTCTGAAGGTCCCCTGTTCTCCAAATATCCTTTTGCAGACTTTGAAGAGAGATGCATATCTGAAAAAAAAAAAAAACACTATAATAATAAAGAACAAATCAAAACCTTCTAGATAAGATGCATGTAAGTAATATCATCCATAATAAACTGTCACCCTCGATTGAGTCAGATGATGTCTCCAGTTTGTATCAGGCTGCCCAATTCGTCCCACATTGATATGGTAATACTTCTGGTCCTGTCAGTTACTTTACATGAACGCACTTCGTGTCCATCTTTTGTCTTAGATACTCGACCAGACACATTTTGTTAAAAAAGCACATAGATGGATCATGATTGAAATGTGCATTAGGTGAGCTCTTTCTGGGAATTAGTTATTTCCATTAATCGTAATAATTAAAGGTTATTTACACATAAAAACAACTCATAACTGGCCTATTAAAACTAATTTACAAAAACAACTCTATAGCTCTCTCCAGAATTGTTCACTTATTCACATGGCGACATATCAGCAAGTATTGAACGACATAAAGTGAGCCATTTCGAATGCTGACTGGAGAACTGCACAAGTCGATTCAGTTTCGATTCGTGAACAATTTTGTTTAGAACCCTTAGAACAGGACGGGTTTGTGAACAAGCTTAACCGAATCACAGAAAATATAAAACTCATAAGTACGCTTTGTTCTCTATATTTTCTCTTTAAATACAAGGTTTGTATGATATTGTGTTACGTCCATAGGGACATAAGTGATTTTTTTCTTTTGATTACATTAACCATTGGGTTTACTGTGTGTGTATGCAGGGACGAACTGGGACTAAAAAACAGCCCTGGACTTTGACTAGGCCCGGCCCAAAGCAATTGGCTTGCGTAAACTCGACAACAACAACAATAACGCGAGGCATGAGTGTCACAAGACTTTAATTGTGGCTCATGATACTATACCATCCAAATTACAGCAATAGCACTGATGTTGACTAGATGTTGAGCTGGAGTGGGTGTCTTTTTCTGCTCTTGGTCTAAACTCAACCTGAATAAACAAACGATGGAATTGATTATTCCATGCGGTCTTAAAATGAATGTATTACTTAATTATCTTATTTTATAATATAATATATTTTAAAATACACCATTACAAATGTAACTTCTGTATTCAAAACTGGAAACCAGCTAGATAAAAAGTTTTTAAGCATTAAATGTAATGTTACCAACATTTTTAAAAGTAAAAGCACAACATATTTTTAATATTAGCTACTGGATGTGTCATTTTACAGCTAAGATGTTGAAGTTTAGCTGTTTTAACTACTGTAATCATGTTTCTGCATAAAGGCGCGCGTACACGGTGCGATTTTTGCTGTCGTACGAGTTCGCATGCGATTGTGTGGAAATCGCGTATTCTCGTATGGTCGCGGCTCGTATCATTTGCGATGAATTACGAGCCGAGCAGAGTGGCTTACGAGCACTTCCCGACCTCCCGATCATTTTTAAACATGTCTAAAAAGTTTGTGAGCTATCGGTTTGAATTTGTGCCATTTGTGCGGTTGAACGAGCCGATTTGTTTATTTATCTGAAGTTGACCAATCACGAACTAGGAAAACCACAGAAGAAGAAAGACGAAGACGGCAGCGCCACGGTGAATGTGGACTATTGACCAGGAGGATAAACTCACTGAAGTCTGACAGGAACAGCGAGCACTGTATGAGGTTTCTAGCAATGTGTTCCAATGCCTTTTTAGTTCTCTCTCTCTCTCCCTCTCTCGCTCACACACGCATATGTAGTTTACAGGGACTCTCCATAAACGTAACGGTATTCTACTTTAGATCCCCATACACTACCTCTATCCATCACGAAAAAATGCATGTTTAAAATTTCTATTAAACACCGTATAGTATTTTTTAAAGCCATTTGGTTTACGAGGGCATAGGAATTGTCCTCGCAAACCATGTTTACATTTTAATACCCATTTCAGATATTTATAAACCATATACAAGAACACACACACAGGGTAACCAAACGTCCTGGTTTCCTATTGCTGAAAAATAACCTGTACATTTAGGAAACAGTCACGGCTCGTATCAATATTTTATTTGCAGTTATGAGAGCGGGACAGCAGTTGGATTGGATATGTGTGCTCTCTTATCACTCTCGCGGTACTTTAATGTCATACAGTGATCCTTCTGTGCGTGCAGTGGTGCTTCAAGTCGAACGTGTCTATCAACTTCGTGCGATTGCTTCTGGAATTCGCAGGTTGTAAAATCGTGTTGTATATCATCTCTTCCGTACGATTTTCAGATAAACTCACTCGTGCCGTGTGCGTGGACATACGATCTTCCAACCATCCGAATTCGCACCGTGTACGCCCGCCTTAACTGTCTGGCTCACTTCACTGCTGCTTATATTTTACTGCGAGGTGCTGCTGCTGGAAAATATTGCTATATATTTCAGTTCGTTTGGGATATTTAGCGGCTTCAGTTTTTTACCCGTGTCCACGTTATGCATATTGTTTGTTCGTTTATTCCTACTCTTCCACTTTTTCTCCTTACTTGGCGGCCATGGCCAGTGCAGCTGGCATCCAACTTACATTGCTGCCACCTACAGTACTGGAGTGTAAAACAGATTAGTGGGCAAAAAAAAAAACAGGTGATGACTGCATGCTTGGCGGGTGGTGGGCCGGCCCGCCGGCCGTCCTGGAGTACCGGCCGTTCTGTGATTCTCCAGATCACACAGATGGCCAGTCCGCCCCTGTGTGTATGTGTGTAGTTTGTGATCTTGTTTCTTTCACTCCTCCTTCCTCTCTCTGCTTGGCAGGCTAATGAGTGCCACCTGACTCCTATTTAGCTCATTAGCTGGAGTATAAAGGAACCTCCAAGAGCTGCAGTCCAGTGTGAGAGGCTGAGGTGTTCCATCCTTGCAACTGCCATCTTCTAGTTCCAGTGTTTGGATTTTAAGCTCTTGTCTACTTAAGTGTTTGTTGATTGCTTCACCTATAGTGTTAAAGTGAAGTTATTGAGAGTTGCAGAGTGTCTGTCATTTTTAGAAATGTAGAAAAAAAGATCTAATTTTTAATTTTTTTTTTAATTTTAATTTTAAATTCCGTACTATAGCATTACGGTCGGCGGAGGTGAGCAGGAAACCTATTCCAGCTCCGCGCTCGAGATCTCCCTCTGTTTCTTCTCCTCCTACACCTGTAATCTCACACACAAGGAGTGCTCAGGAATTTGATGTCAGCAAATACATCAAGCTTGTGCCTCCCTTCCGCGAGTCAGAGGTTGATGCCTACTTTGTCGCTTTTGAACGCATCGCAGGAAAACTTAAATGGCTGAGTGATATGTGGGCATTATTGCTGCAGTGTAGCTGTACAGGTAAAGCTCAAGAGATCTGCGTGTCGTGGCCAATTGAGCAGTCTCTTGATTATAATATCCTTAAAACTGCTGTTCTCAGGGGCTATGAACTAGTTCCTGAAGCATATCGCCAAAAGTTTAGAGTCCATGCAAAGTCAGAGAGACAGACGCATGTAGAATTTGCGGAGAGAAAAGAGTAATGTTTGAAAAATGGTGTCTCTCCAGTAAGGCCACTACTTTTGAGCAATTGCAAGAATTGATCTTACTGGAGGACTTTAAAACTTGTCTTCCCGAAGGTGTTGTCGTTCATTTAAATGAACAAAAGTAAATTCGTTGTTGAATGCTGCTGTATTAGCAGATGAGTTTGTTTTGACGCACCGCAATGTGTTTCCGTCTGCCCGATTCTCAAACATGCCGTTTACTAATAAAAACACTCTACGAGATTTACCATGTATATCCCCCAATATGGCAAAAAGTAACGGAAATAGGGACAGGCCTGCTTCTTCAGGTGGAAGAGACAAACGTTCCTGTTTTTATTGACTTGATGAAGGGCATCTAATTGCTGAGTGTCAGGCTTGGAAAAGGAAAAACACTGAGACTAAATCCAAAAAGGTGGCATTAGTGCAAACCATGTCTGAAATTAAGGATGAATCCATTCAAACTTTTCTTCTTTCTGGCACTGTTTCCTTGTCTGACACTGCACATCTATCTGTTGTGATTTTGCGTGACACTGGCTCAGCACAGTCCTTTGTCTTAAAAGAATTACTGCCCTTCTCGCAAAGCTCGTACACTGGCACGGATGTGTTAATTCGTGGTATTGAAATGGGGTGTGATAGTGTTCCTCTCCATAAAGTACACTTAAAATCTGATCTTGTGAGTGGATTAGTTAATCTTGGAGTGCGGGAGCGGTTGCCATTTGAAGGGGTGGGTCTCCTACTGGGAAATGACCTGGCAGGTGGTCAAGTGTTTCCCAGACCTATCGTAGGGAACGAAGGTAAAGCTGATGATAATTCTAGTCTTTCCCAACAGTTCCCCTCTACATTTTCTGTGTGTGCATTGACCAGAGCACAATCAAAAAAATTTGTAGATGTTGTAAATCTTACTGACTCATTCTTACAAGTGCCCGTTGAACCTCTAAAATGTGAGTTAATGATAATTAATAATAATTATTATAATAATAATAATTCTTTACATTTATATAGCGCTTTTCTAGACACTCAAAGCGCTTTACATAGACAGGGGGTATCTCCTCATCCACCACCAGTGTGCAGCATCCACCTGGATGATGCGACGGCAGCCATATTGCGCCAGAACGCCCACCACACACCAGCTTACTGATGGAGAGGAGACAGAGTGATGAAGCCAATCAGCAGATATGGGGATTGTTAGGAGGCCATGATGGTCAGAGACCAATGGGCGAATTTAGCCAGGATGCCGAGGTCACACCTCTACTCTTTCCGAAAGACATCCTGGGATTTTTAATGACCACAGAGAGTCAGGACCTCGGTTTAACATCTCATCCGAAGGACGGTGCTTGTTGACAGTATAGTGTCCCCATCACTACACTGGGGCGCTAGGACCCACACAGACCACAGGGTGAGCACCCCCTGCTGGCCTCACTAGCACCTCTTCCAGCAGCAACCTAGTTTTCTCAGGAGGTCTCCCATCCAGGTACTGACCAGGCTCAGCCCTGCTTAGCTTCAGTGGGAAACCGGTCTTGGGCTCCAGGGTGATATGGCTGCCGGCATCAACCGTTCAAACGGTTCAGCCATCACTGGCACTGGGTGCAGAGGAGCAACGGGGACCTTCTGATTTGGTTTGCCAGACCTCTGACATATCTCACAAATGATAAAGCCTAAGTTTGGGGAAGGTGTTGATGTAATTAACCCACATGAAACTCTTGGTGTTGACCGAGCTCAGCTAATTGCTGCACAGAAGGCAGATCCATCTATAACTTCATGTTTTGATGCTGCCCTTGCCTGTAAGAAAGTGCCCGAAGCTAGAATTGCCTACTACTGTGATAACGGGGTGTTAATGAGGAAGTGGAAGCCAGAGCATAGTGATTCTGATTACCAAGAAGTTCATCAAGTCGTCCTTCCTGCTGCTTATCGTCCACAGGTGCTGAAGCTTGCCCACGAAAATGTACTTGCAGGGCATTTAGGTGTCAATAAAACCTTTCACCGTATAACCAAGTACTTCTTTTGGCCAAAGTGCAAGTCCTCAATAGCGGAGTTTTGCAGAACTTGTGAGATATGTCAGAGGTCTGGCAAACCAAATCAGAAGGTCCCCGTTGCTCCTCTGCACCCAGTGCCAGTGATGGCTGAACCGTTTGAACGGTTGATACTAGATTCACTGCCAAAAACCAAAAGTGGTTACCAATATGTGTTAACCATCATGTGCACTGCAACCAGGTTCCCTGAAGCAATTCCCTTGCCCACAATTAAATCCCCTGCTGTGATTAAGGCTCTTGTGAAGTTTTGTACTATATTTGGGTTACCCAAAGAGATCCAAACAGATCAAGGATCAAACTTTACCTCAAAGAAATTCAAGCAGATGTTAGTTGAAATGGGAGTGTCGCACCGCATGTCAACTGCATATCATCCTGAGTCACAGGGGGCCCTGGAGCGATATCATCAGACCTTAAAAGCCATGATTCGAGCATATTGTGTTGAAACTGGAAGAGAGTGGGATGAGGGGCTTCCTTTCCTTCTGTTGGCCACTCTTGAGTCTGTACAAGAGTCAACTGGGTTTAGTCCTGCCGACCTTGTGTTTGGCCACACGGTTCGTGGCCCGATGAAAATGCTGAGTGAACAGCTGCTTTCTGAGAATCATTCGCCTGTGTCCGTGTTAGAATATGTCAGTTCTTTCAAAGACCGCCTGCATTGTGCCTGGGGCATTGCAAAAAGGCATTTAAGTGTTACCCAAGTAAAAATGAATTCCCGCTATGACAAGAAAAGTGTTGACCGTAAGTTCAAACCTGGTGATCTTGTCCTGGTCCTTTTACCCATTCCAGATTCTGTGTTTGCAGCAAAGTTTTCAGGCCCATATACTATTGAACGAAAATTGAGTGACACTGATTATGTGATTGCCACCCCAGACCGGAAAAGACGTAAACACGTCTGTCACATAAACATGTTGAAAAGATATCTGAAACGTGATGAGGGAACCTACGACGCTACTCCAAGTGTTACCCCTGTAGCTGCGGTCTCAACTGCCAGTTATTGTCTTGCTGAAGATGGTTTGGTATATAAAGTTCCTGTCAGCTCATGTGGAAAACTTAAAAATTCAGTGATTCTGCAAAATTTGCCTAATACTCTTCCCTATCTTACAGTCTGCCAACGTAAAGAACTTCTTCAGCTAATATCCAGGTACCCTTCACTGTTTGCTGATGTACCAGGCAGAACTTCAGTGCTGACCCATGATATTGATGTGGGTGATTCCTTGCCAGTAAAACAGCATGCCTACAGAGTGAACCCAAATAAACGTGCAATAATGAAGGAGGAGGTGGAGTACATGATACGTCATGATATTGCCATGCCCAGTCAGAGCCCCTGGAGTTCCCCCTGTTTACTGGTACCAAAGCCAGACTCATCTTTTCGATTCTGCACAGACTATCGCAAGGTGAACAAAATCACCAAGGCGGACTCATTCCCGTTGCCTCGAATGGAGGATTGTGTAGACCGGGTGGGCTCCGCTAACTTTGTATCAAAATTAGACCTCCTTAAGGGCTACTGGCAAGTCCCCCTAACTCCCTGTGCTTCTGAAATTTCCGCATTTGTGACACCAGGTCATTTCATGCAGTACAATGTTTTGGCGTTTGGGATGCGACATGCCCACGCCACCTTTCAACGCCTGATGCAGAGGGTCCTGGCAGGTGTCACGCATTGTGAGGTCTATATCAACGATGTTGTTGTTTATTCACGCACATGGGAAGAGCATGTTAAAACACTTAAAAGTTGTTTTAATAAGTTGGCAATAGCGTCACTAACTTTAAATGCTCCCAAGTGTGAATTTGGAAAAGCAGTGGTCACTTATCTGGGAAAACAAGTGGGTCAGGGATGTGTGAGACCTGTGGTTGCCAAAGTGGAGGCTATCTTACAGTTCCCTACCCCCAGCAATAAGCGTGAGTTGCGCCGATTTCTCGGAATGGCTGGGTACTATCGAGGGTTTTGCAGAAACTTCTCTGCAGTAGTTTCTCCACTCACTGATCTCTTGAGTAGTAGCCGAAAGTTCATCTGGGATTATGAATGTTCGCTAGCTTTTAGTGCAGTGAAAGACCTGTTGTGTAACGCACCTGTACTTCTAGCCCCCAACTTTGAAAAGTCATTCAAATTGCAAGTGGATGCCAGTGCCACAGGGGCAGGTGCAATGTTATTACAGGAAGATGAACATGGTATTGATCATCCGGTGTCCTATTTCTCGAAGTTTGGGTCCTATCAGAAGCAATATAGCACCATCGAGAAAGAAGCTCTTGCTCTTTTACTGGCACTTCAGCACTCTGATGTTTACAAAGGAGGTAGTGCAATCCCTCTTCTTGTGTACACCGATCACAACCCCTTAACTTTCCTAGCCCAGATATCTAACTCGAATCAACACTTGATGCGATGGGCATTATTTGTTCAGGAGTATAATCTCGACATTCGTCATATGAAGGGCTCTGAAAATTTGATTGCCGATGCGCTGTCCAGGACCGGTGGGACTGAAATTTAAGTGATGCACTTTTTTTTTTTTTCTCCAAGTCTGGGGGATAAAAGAAAAAACTTAGTGGTGGGGGTGTTACGTCCATAGGGACATAAGTGATTTTTTTTCTTTTGATTACATTAACCATTGGGTTTACTGTGTGTGTGTGTGTATGTGTGTAGTTTGTGATCTTGTTTCTTTCACTCCTCCTTCCTCTCTCTGCTTGCCAGGCTAATGAGTGCCACCTGACTCCTGTTTAGCTCATTAGCTGGAGTATAAAGGAACCTCCAAGAGCTGCAGTCCAGTGTGAGAGGCTGAGGCGTTCCATCCTTGCAACTGCCATCTTCTAGTTCCAGTGTTGGGATTTTAAGCTCTTGTTTAAACTCTTGTCTACTTAAGTGTTTGTTGATTGCTTCACCTATAGTGTTAAAGTGAAGTTATTGAGAGTTGCAGAGTGTCTGTCATTTTTAGTGTAACTGCTTAAGTGGAAGTGGAATATTTTTCTTGTAGGGAGGTGGATGTCATTTATTTTAGAAACTACCCTTTTTCTCCGGTTTTTGAGTTAGAGAGGAAGTCAGGGAAGTATCTCTGTGCTTTTTCTTTCTCTTTTTGTTTGGTAGGTAAGTTAACACTGAAAACCTTAGTAACTTTTTGTTTATTGTTTTGGCCTTTCCCCTCCTGAAGCCTTATATTTTTCCATTCTGTTAAATATAATACCTCTGGTTGTTTGCTCAAACTGTTGTTACTGAGCTTTCTTGTGTGTCAGCCCTGGAACTTGGAGACGGCAGTTCTCTCAGTCTCTCTCCACCGTTTATTTGTTACCCCCCTTTTCACCCCTAGATCTCTGTTTTTAAAGGGGTACGTAACAATTGTTCTAAGCTTACTTGAACATACTGGCGTTTTTAAAAATTAGGATAATCGTGTAGCACACGTTTCGCAAGTTTTACAAGTTTTACAAGTTTCCAGGAAGATGAAAACAAAGTTAATGTTTTTCAATCCAGGTTTAAAGTCTTTAATCAGACACACATTTTCGTTTGACGCGTTTGCCATTCTAAAACAAGAGTAATAAATTCAGTTAAAATTTGCTGAAACTCAAACTGCCAGCCACCTCAGACTAGGCCTACCTTGTGTTTAGATCACTTATTGTGGCAGGCCTCTATTAATACGTCGATTCATTTTTGCGGAATTTCACCGATATAAAGTTGGTTCGACGTTCTGCCTCGGACATCTTCAATAATTATTTAACGATTTAGCACAATGACAAGAAAAATACTGTGCTGTAATTGTTTTCAAACGTAGAAGAGAACACACCTTGTGTTTTAATGGTTTTAATCTGCCTTAAGGGATTATAACTGATAGACCTTTATAATGTAAAAGTGCAGGAAAGGGACTATCTGCAAAGCGCAAAACGGAGAGAAAAATTCCATCTAAATGCTTCACTTGTGAAATGTATAAATAATAAATGTCAAATCAAAGGGGTGTGTCTTATTATGTGTTCATAAAAGAACATTTAGCTGTTGGATTCATTCACATAACTGTAGCATAACAAAAGTTATTGAATTCAGAATTCAGAAGTTTAAATAAATTCATTTTGAATGCATTTTGTTTATAAATTTAAATGGGCGTGTCTTGTTATTTGTTCAAAGAACAATATTTACAGCAATCTTTTACTATCACATGTAAATCAGGATGCATACTAATGAATTAAATTTGAACCCACACCAGTGATGCGCGGGTCAATGTATTAATAACCCGCACCCAACCGACATTTTCAACTAACCCTCCGGCAACTCAGACCGCAAAAAAAGGAAAATAAAATATTGTACCCGACCCGCTTCCTGACTCGCATTTTTAAAATGTAGTAAATGCTCATCATATGGTCATTGGGCCATAGACGTAGGAACTAGGCAAAAAAAAAAAAAAAAAAATCCTTAATATATTCTAATTTTGTCAAGAATTATAAAAAAAAAATCGTCAATAAGCTCATCATTTGTTCTAAAATAGTCTATTTTTATGTTTCTGTTCAGCAGACATGAGGTTCGGGTTTCGCATTTCTCCATATACGCTCCGTTCACTCATTCCGTGGGGTCTCGCTCAACCCAGAATGGCCTGCTGCCTCCAAAATATGCAAGGAGACATTTAATTGTTTAGTAATAAACTTTGTGTTTTCTGTGTCGCTACAAAGATTAAGTTATACGATGCTGACTTGCCATGAATGCCAGAGAGAAATGCACATTATGGATAACATAATCAGAGATAGCCTATTTATTTTGGTTTTAATATTTTCGTTTAAAAGTAGACATTTCAAGCTTTCTGTAATAGATAGCCTTATATTTCTCAAATCTGTGAGGCACACGCTGAGTTTCGGCGCCCTCCAGGTCACATGCAAGTGATTATAAAATACGGGCAATTGATTGATAAAACATTGATCAAAATTAAGATACAATTTATAGAAAATGTACTCGGTTACTAACGTAACCTCGGTTCCCTGAAATACGGGAACGAGTACTGCGTCGAAGACGCATATGGGAAAAACCCCTTTTTTCTCCTGAACTGAAGCCTTATTCAATCACGCAGTGAAACTGCACAGCCATTGGATCGTGCAGTGCTATTAAAACAAACCAATGGCTTGGCAGCGGTGCTGCACGAACCTATGGCAGCGAAGCCCGCCAATATGGGCGGGGAATCTGGCTATATATTGGCCGCTTCGCCACAGGAATTCAGGTTACTTCGACTGAAGCAACGACTGAGTTGTGCAGCCTTTTTAGCATGGCAAGGAACGCAGTACTCGTTCCCGTATTTCAGGGAACCGAGGTTACGTTAGTAACCGAGTATGTTCCCTTTCAATACTTCTCTCGTACTGCGTCGAAGACGCATATGGGAACCCAGTTCAATCACGCCATGCTAAGAAGGGAGGACGACCAACGCAATCAAACTTGATTTGTTAAACCAAGATATAACAATAGCAACTAGGGGCAGAATAAGCTCAATGAGGTTACGTCTGGCCTAGCCTGATCATCCCGTGTTCGTATCGCCTCAGTAGCCAAGGGACCGAGTGCATACGAGTAGAGTTTGAGCCTTGGGCAAGAATGGCCAAGAGCATGCAAATGAGGAACAAGAAGGTGACCTTCACACAGAAAGTACCCTAGCATGAAGCGCCGGGACGTCTAGATTGTAAAATCTAGCAAATGTGGACGGCGAGCTCCAGCCAGCCGCCTCACAAATTTCTGTGATAGTCACACCACTAGACCATGCCCAAGACGAAGACACTGTTCTCGTCGAATGGGCTCTTACTCCAATTGGGCTTTGCAGGCCCAAAGAAGAGTAGGCTAGCTGGATTGCATCAAAAATCCACCTTGAAAGTCTTTGCTTAGAGACCGGTAACCCTCTGGTGCGGTTTCCAAAGCATATGAAGAGCTGTTCTGATCGTCTTATTGGCGCAGAACGCTCTATGTAGACTTTTAGGGCCCTCACTGGGCAAAGTAGATTCAGCCCTGGATCCTCCTCTGTGTTTTGTAACGCAGAGAGGGTGACCACTTGTGCTCTAAAGGGTGTGGAGAGCACCTTTGGCACATAGCCATGCCTCGGTTTCAGGACGACCCTCGAGTCGTTAGGCCCGAATTCTAGGCAATTAGGGCTTATCGAAAGTGCTTGCAAATCACCCACACGCTTAACAGACGCTAGTGCCAATAGCATAGCGCTCTTTAGCGACAGGGCTTTAAGGCCTATGGACTGTAGCGGTTCAAAAGGGGCCCCCTTCAGGGCTCTCAGCACCGTGGGCAGGTCCCAAGAAGGGACGGTGGGAGGGCAAGGCGGATGAAGCCGTCTGGCACCTCTCATAAATCGGACGACTAAGTCGTTTCTGCCCACCGACTGGCCTGCTATAAGGGCGTGTGACGCCGCTATAGTTGCTACATAGACCTTAAGCGTGGAGGGGGATCGTCCCTTCTCCAAGAGCTCTTGCAAAAATGACAGTATCACTGATACGTCACAAGAGGTCGGGCTTTCACCATGGTCTGAGCACCATGTGGAGAACACAGACCATTTGGAGGCATAGAGGCGTCGTGTAGACGGAGCTCTAGCCTGTGAAATTGTGTCTAGCACACGCTCAGGGAGTCCCGCGGGCTCCCGTCGAGCGACCAAAGGTGCAGAGACCACTTCTCTGGGTGTGGATGCCAAATCGTCCCGTCCGCCTGAGAAAGGAGGTCCCGTCTCAGGGGAACGGGCCATGGGGCTGCAGTCAGCATCTGCGACAGGTCGGCTATCCAGTGCTGATTTTCCCAGAATGGGGCTACAAGCAGAACCCTGCATCTCTGGTCCCTGACCCGCCTGATTACTTGGGGAATCAGAGGGACCGGAGGAAAAGCATAAAGAAGACGGTTGGGCCAGTCCTGGGACAACGCGTCCTTGATCTTGGAAAAATATATTGGGCAATGAGAGTTGTCTTTTGAGGCAAATAGGTCTATTTCCGCTCTGCCAAAGACATATTTATTTCTCCCATATCTTCTGAACTGTCTGCAGGTGGAGTCTCCACTCTTCTGAGGAGACTCCGCTTCTTGACAGCATATCCGCGCCCTTGTTCAGCTTGCCCGGAAGATGCACTGCTCTCAGGGACCCCAAATTGCTTTGGGTCCATTCCAGCAGTCGCGACGTTAGTCTGAAGAGACGCGTCGATGACAGCCCACCTTGGTGATTTATATAAGAGACCACCGTCATGCTGTCCAATCTGACCAGCACGTGGTGGCTCTTTGGGTCTGACAGGAAGCTCTGGCAGACTCGTTGAACTGCAATCATCTCGATGCAGTTGATGTGAAGCCTGCTCTCCTCTTTCGACCATTGGCCGAAAGCGGGTTTCCCTTCGCACAGCGCGCCCCAACCCTTGTTGGACGCGTCTGTGGAGATCACTTTCCTTCTGCAAACCATACCAAGTGGAGCACCCCGTTCCATCCATTGCATGTTCCTCCAAGGGGTCAGGGCCGAAATACAGTCCTGACTCACCTTGATATTCAAGCGTCCGTGACGCCATGCATGAGGTGGAACACGTGGTTTCAGCCAATATTGGAGGGGGCACATACGAAGCAGCCCGAGCTCCAGCACCGGCGATGCCGCTGCCATAAGACCCAGCAGCTTCTGGAATGTCTTTAGGGGTCGAGAAGCACCTATTTTGAAAGAGGCCGCAAGTCGCTGTAGAGCCGCAGCGCATACGAGGCGCCAGAGACAGCCCAAAGGGGAGGACCTTGTATTGGTAAGCCACGCCCTCGAAGGCAAATCTCAAGAACGGCCTGTGACGGGGGGCTATCTGGATGTGAAAGTAAGCGTCTTTCAGATCCAGCGAAAAGAACCAATCCCCTGAGCGTATTTGCGAGAGGATTTGTTTCAATGTGATCATTCTGAAGCGCCGTCTCATGAGGGCACGGTTCAGATGTCTTAAATCGAGGATGGGGCGCAGCCCGCCATCCTTCTTGGGAACTAGGAAGTAACGGCTGTAAAACCCTGAGTCGCGGTGTGCTGGGGGAACGATTTCTATAGCTCCCTTCACCAGCAGATTTTTCACTTCGGCACGAAGAACGTGAGCGTTCTCGTTGTGCACCGAAGTGGTGACCGCCCCGCGAAAGCGTGGTGGCCGTCGTGCGAACTGAAGGGAATAGCCGTGTTTTATTACTCCCATGACCCAATCTGATACCCCGGGAATGGCTTGCCATTGTGAGGCCCGGATGGACAGAGGTTGTATTAACTCGAGTGATTGACCGCCGTGGGGGGACATAGCACTCGTGAGTGTTGTGTGAGGAAAACTGCTCGTTTTGTGAAGGAGTGTGTTTTTTTTTTTTTTGCACTATAACAGCGCTTTGCTGTCTGGGCGCTAACAAGGGCCCATTGTTTGCAGCAGGAACAACTTCGTCGACATCTGGAGATGGACGGTAGAACACACGGGGCAGTTTGGGGGGTGGTCCGGCTGTGGCGAGACTTAGCCCCCTCCTCTTTCTTTCCTGTCGATCAGGATGACGGCGGCGGCGCAGGGTCCAGCACTATCTTGGGCCGGGGTCCCATGCGCTTAGGATGCTGATACCGTCTGGTGGCCGAGCGAGAACGGTGTCGAGGCTCGGGTTTCACCGGCTGGGCTGCGGTGGTAGCAGCTGGCGCTTGCTTAGGAGGCTGACGAATCGGCACCTGTCTGGGGCGACTGGCAGCAGATGAAGCGCGCTTCGGCAGGAAGTGTCGCATTGCCTGGGACGACTTCTGCGCCTCTGTGAAACGCTCGGCGAATCCCTCTATCGCCGGGCCAAAGAGGCCGCTGGGGGAGATCGGTGCGTCTAGGAACTGGGCTCTGTCAGCATCCTTGATCTCCGTAAGGTTGAGCCATAAGTGACGCTCCAGGACGACCAGGTTAGCCATCGAGCGCCCAATGGTGACGCTCCAGGACGACCAGGTTAGCCATCGAGCGCCCAATGGCCTGGGCGGTGCTCTTGGTAGCACGCAGCGCCAAGTCTGTTGCACTTCTCAGCTCCCTGAGCGTGGCGACATCTGGGCCAGACTCGTCGGTGGCGGCGAGAAGTTTGGCCTGGAAGACTTGCAGCACCGCCATAGAGTGGAGCGCCGCGGCTGCTTGCCCTGCCGATGAGTAGGCAAGCCCGGCGAGTGCCGACGTCGTACGGCAGGGTTTGGACGGATGGTTGGCCTTGGCTTTCCATCCAATAGCTGCTGGCGGGCAGAGATGCACGGCCACAGACTCGTCCAGCGGCGGCAGCCGTTCGTATCCTCTTTCATCAGCGCCGTCAATTGAGGTGAGGGCGGTTGAAGATGAAGTACGGAGGCGCGCTGAGTAGGGGGCACGCCACGATTTAGTGAGCTCGTCGTGGACCTCCGGGAAGAACGGAGCAGTTCGCTGACGAGGGGCTTGCTGGCCCCCCGGCAGAAACCATTCATCCAGACGGCTACGGGCTGGTTCCTCTGGAGGAGACCAATCCAGACCCAGCTCATCCACTGCCCTGGAGAGAACGCGGATAAGCTCGGCGTCCATCCCGAGTTTCGAGTGGTTTGGTTCAGATGACATCGAGGGGGCAGGGTCCGGCGAGCCCGACAGCTCCTCAGCATCTGAAGCGGCTAGAGACATGCTGTCCTCTAGCAGTTCCTCCTCAGTCCCTCCAAACAAAACCAGATCACTCGCGGCAGCAGAGGGACACTGGTCTGGCTGTACAAAGAGGACTGGGGAATCCCCTCTGGGTGGAGAAAACGAGGCACGCGGGGGCTGAGCCGGCGTGAGCTCGCTTTCATCCTGCTGCTTTAATCCTCTGCCCCGCCTTTTCTTCCTCGCCGGCTCGCGGGAGGAAGAAAAAGGGAGGGCGCGAGGAGCGAGATCGCTCTCTGAAAAGAAAGCGATTCGCGAGCGCAGAGAGGCGATATTCATGTTCTCGCAATGAGAACATGAATTCCCCGCGAGTGCTGTGTCAGCGTGGGGTTTCCCCAAGCACGCGACACACTCACTGTGCCCGTCATCAGCGTGCAAAGGGGCTCTGCACGAGCTGCAATGACGAGACGGCATTTGCAACAACGCTGTAGAAAAAGGATCTTTTAGAGAAATTTGCTCTTTCAATATATCTCACCGGATGGCCGCAGGGAAGCGATGTATCTGCGGTGGGGACCGGCAGTCGCGTTCCAGTGCGAGGCGTGTCAATGGCGAGCAGTTCAGCGGAGATCAGCGAAGCGATGTGACGTCGTCACTGAAGGAGAAATAATCTGAATTCCTGTGACGAATCGGCCAATATATAGCCAGATTCCCCGCCCATATTGGCGGGCTTTGGCGGGCTTCGCTGCCATAGGTTCGTGCAGTACCGCTGCCAAGCCATTGGTTTGTTTTAATAGCACTGCACGATCCAATGGCTGTGCAGTTTCACTGCGTGATTGAATAAGGCTTCAGTTCAGGAGAAAAAAGGTTTTTTTCCCATATGCGTCTTCGACGCAGTACGAGTGAAGTATTGAAAGGGAACGAAAATCTTTATCTTAACAATCTGATTTTCTACAAAAAAAACAAACATTTATTGTTATTATTATCATCATTATCATTATTATTATTATTAATATTGAAAAGAGCTGAGAATATTTTTTCAGGTTTATTGGGGGGATAAATTGAAAGAACAGCATTATTACATTTGTTACAGTCACATTTATTTGTTACATTTATATTATTTACATCAAGCTTTTGAATGGTATAGTATTGTATATTGTTACTGAAACTTCATAATGTTTCACTTGATTATACATTTAGTCAGGAATTATATTTTTGAAAAAGTCTAACTAGTAAAATGTTTACAGGTTATGTGAAAACTAGTACTACGAGTAGGCTATATACATAAATAAAAAGAGACTTAGTACTCACGTTTATGATCTCTGCTGAATAAAGCACTTCATCCTTTTTTTCTGAGGAAATCCATTTCTCAAATCCTCAACCACATCACATCTTTTCGGGGTTCATTATGTCTTATTCCTCTCATCGCGAAGCAAACAGTAAAATAAAATAAAAAACTTGAACAGTCTCGCTGCTTTTTCTTCTGTGTGTGTGTATTCAAGCCGCGCGCTTCAGTTTGAATCTGAATAGCGCGTTCAGCGCGGGGGCGTGATCACAGTAAATATAATGAAGGGAGACTTGAAAAACTAGACATCGCGTTGTTTTCATATGGATTACTTCATCACAGAATATCTGTTTTGGCAGCACTTGTTTAGTTTAAAATCAGACATGTCAAGCTTTCTATAGATATCTCTCTCATGTCTCTTCTTTGAGTATTCACGGAGTTACAGTTCATTTTAATGACGTGTTTGTACATTAGCCTACGATCACGCAGACAGCACACCTGGTTTGTTATCTTTATTTTAAAAGTGCACAAAGTTCTGTTGTTATTATGTCTGTATTCAAAAAAGTAGACCCTTTACAGATTCGATTGATGTATTAATCTTATCTGTACAATCAAAACTGAAAGTGTAATTTAAGTTCTTTTCGTGGAGAAAATGACTCATGACGCGTATATGCGTTAATCGACTCCAGAGGGTTAAAAAGAGTTTTCTATAAAACAAAACTTAATGAAGTCGTTAAAATCATGTTTTACCAAAAACAGGTCTTCACCTTTTCTCGTGCAGCTTTCATCTCTACGTGCAGACTGAGTCATCTTCGCACCAGTTATTCAGCCAATAAAGTGTAGGCCTATGTATTTCAAAATTGTGTCTAGTACTATATTAATTACAAAGGTTTATTCGCATCCAGGGGCGTGTCTAGGGGGAGGCTAGACACGGACTGTCCCTCTGATGATAAATAAACATTTAAAAGTTGATTGTTTTGTGCATATTTTTCCATCAGTAGCAGATGAGTCTGACCCAACAAAAATCCAGTTTGGCGCTGTTTGACAGTGTGCGCGCGCTTTAGGCTTAGGGGCTCAGAAAAAGTGCATCATGTGAGAATAGAACGCCAATGAAATGTTTACCTGGCAGAGCCTTAGAGCAGTGGCGTGTCCACAAGGGTGGCACAAATGAGCTTTGCCACTCCAGTTGCCACCCCAAAACAGCGTATGGGATCGAAGTGCATTGAGCGGAACATCGTGATTTTGACTGAAACAGGGTTTTTTGAAAGTCAGAGAATTCTGCGACTTGCGACTACGACTTTGAGGTCCAACGCTAAAGTGCCCTCGCGGTCCCGTCTGCCCCCTGTCCTCAATTTCTGCCGAGGGTAGTATATTAATATTTTTGGTTGTGGACGATAAAAATGTCTCCACGATCTGCTTTTGAAGAAATATTGTTGCATTGTGCCGCAGCGCACATTCTATCAGCTGCATTTCTGGCGCCACGGAATTATTATAATACATTAACATAAGTTAAAGCAGTTGCATCTGCTTTAAATCCTTACTATTTATTTAAAAGTTTAATTCGTGTGCTTTTCTGACGTTCGGTTCTTCTAAGCACAATCAAAGTGCGGCACGAAAACGAAAAAGCCCTTCAAACTGTGCCTGATTTCTAAGTTATGTTCTGTGCTAATACTGTCGAAACACACAAGGTTTATTTATAGACTAAGTTGGATATGTCTAAAATGAAAGTAAACCACTGAAAGAGGATGCATGTCTGTATGCATGCAGGTCTTAAAGGGACAGTAGGCTACATGCTGCCGTGTGAATTTAAGGGATAGTTCACCCTAAAATTTAATTTCTGTCATTGTTTGTACGACGCACCAGTTGCACCTCCTAAGGACGGCCCTTGCTGAATTATATGTTACTGATCACTTAACAAAGTCTGTGCCAATGGCGTTTGGATCTCTTTGGAGAAAGTAGTCTCTTTCTTTTTTTCAGGACGACAGGATGTGGTTCTCTGCTGTCTCCAGCTAAGCAAGAAATCCACTCCCACTTGCAGCATCACAAAAGTGCTCCTTTAAAGTTGGGGGGAAAAAACAGAATAAATTCACATCCATTTATCAAAGCTATTATCAACAAGTGAAATATCAGAGACAAGTATCACTTACAATACAATAATAGTTTACTCAAAACATTTACCCCTAAAATTCTGTCATCATTTTTTTTTATCTTCATGTGGTTCCAAACCTGTATGACATACATATTGTACATGGTGTCTGTGGAACGGCATGAGTATAAGTATAAGTGAGTAACAATTCAGGTGAACAATTTGTTTTAAGGGTTATTTCGTCCAAAAAATAAAAATGACGTCATCATTTATTTACCTGACTGATGGTCTCTTTGCATGAATGTGCATTCATGAGACTCTTTTAGCAAAGCAATTCAAGTTGTGAACAATCAAGATGAATAAAAACAAAATAAAATAGAATCTATATGCAGCACCTTTTTTCTCTGAGGCAAATACATCTGTTGCGCTCATTGCAACAGGAAGTGATCCCGTTCATAGGAAGTGATCCCGTTCATCTGTCATTTTGACTGTCATGGCAACCGAAGCTCCAGTCCAGAGTCACATTTTTATTAATCTTGATTTTTTTTTTTTTCAGAACTTGCGTGCAATTCAGAGTGAACTGAACTAATAGTGTTTCATGAACACACAGTCATGCACAGAGACCAACAATCAAGTCAGAATGTTTTTTAAGTATTATGAAAAAGTTCAGTACGTTTCTCACCAAACTCTATTGTATACCTGCAGAACACGTGGAATATACAACACATAATACATAAGACCACTCTGTTATAATTTGGCTTCTATTTTAACAGCTTGATGTTATTCGCCATAGACTGACATTATATAGACAAGCACATTTGGGACATTTTATTTAAATCTCCTTTTGTGGTCTGAGAAAGAAACATATGACATAAGACAAATTCAAGGGTGAGAAAATGTGAACTATCCCTTTAAAGAAAAGCATTTAACTCACTGTAAAAGTAAATATTTTGTTGTAAAAAGAAGTCCGTCTTACTGAAAGATTCCTGAATTCCATGCTGATCTCAATGAGCTGAGGCGGCGCTCTGTCTATCAAAATTAAAATGCATAAATGGGGCAGCAGATAAATAAATGACAGTACAAGCACACCAAAAAAAATCATATCTGATCTGTAGTTCATGCTACCCATGTGTCTCTTGTGAGAGCACAAATTCACTTTGAATGATGAACAATTTAACTCATGAAGTATATTGAGTTTGAGTATATTGAAAAGTTATTTACAAATATATACAAATGAATATATATGATAATATATCAGTTTACATTACATATGAAACAAACACATCATACATACACACACACACACACACACATACATATTATATATATAATATGTATGTGTGTGTGTGTGTGTGTGTGTGTGTGTGTGTGTGTGTGTGTGTGTGTGTGTGTGTGGAAAGATCACACCAATCCAATATATTGACACATCAAGGCACACAGCATTCAAATATCATTATTACATAATATTATTTTTTGAAATACCTTACTTTACAGTAAATTAAGTAAAACACTTACTTTCAGTGTTTTCCTTGTTAAACCCAACATCCCCCTCTGCTCCACTTCGAGTGAAAGAATCTAACGTCATCTCTCTGAGGATAGTGTAGAAGCGCACAACATATTACAGTTTTTTACAGACGCTAGGACACATTTCTCAATTCTTAGGTCACTATTGCAAAACTCTTCACACAGTGAGCACAAAAGAAGTCTATGTGGGCTAACTGAGGATCAATTATCATTGCTTTGGCACAAAATGCATTCAATGACCACATCTCTCAAATTTCATGAATTCTTTTCTCACTCAGACACAACAACTGCCAAAACTCTTTGTACGTACAGGCCAATTTGCACATGCTGTTTTCAAAACTCTTAAACTTATGTTCAAAACAATAACATAATACAAAACTGAATAATACAGCAATTTGCTATTTCTACAGTAATATTTTAATGAAATATATTTTAAATCTTAAAATTAAATGCTATAAAAACAATTGGACAGTTAGTAAATTAGCATTACTATTGTATCTGTATCAGTGGATAGTGTGTATACAAATTATTGTATTTTGGAATTTGCAAAAAAAAATTTTTTAAATAAAATACACAAAATAAAATATTGAGGGATTCATAGTAACATATATTGAATTATAAACAGAGATATGTCCTTGTTTTACACAAAAAAAATATTGTATAATGCTACATGTTGTTAGTGTTTTTTAGGTCATTGTTTTGTGGGTGACAAAGTGTGTTTGTCGGCTGTCAACCTTTGCTAGTGTTCTGGAAGAGTGAGTTGATTTGAGACCTGAATAAAGTGTTTTGATAGTTGTAGTGCATTTTGAATGTGAAATGAACTGCTTTGCCAAGCTGAAAGTTGGTTAGGAGAACTGTGTGAAGAGTTTTGCAAAAGTGACCTAAGTATTGAGAAATGTGTCCTAGCGTCTGTAAAAAACTGTAATAGCTTGGACCCAATTTTTCAACACTTAGTTCACTTTTTCAAAACTCTTCACATAGTGATCACAACTGCAGTCTGTGCGGGCTACACTTTGGATCATTTATCATTGCTTTGACAGAAGTTAAACTCTGCTATCAAAACCTAACATTCCTTTGTCAAAGTGTAACTCTGATGACAAAATGACACATACTTGCATCATATGCATACACTTTCAGATCAGGGGGAACACACTAGTCTACTTTATATAAAACACTGCAGTCTTTGATTTTCACTGTTTATTCAGAAGGCATATTTTCAGGAGGCACATTTTCAAACAACCAAAAAAAGCAAATAGGCCTGCTCAATATTGTACATTGTAGCACTGTACATTGCAGTAACATGAATTCAGATAAAGCAAAATATATATATATATATATATATATATATATATAAAACACTATACTGTAAACACAGAAAATCATGGCAATTGTGCATTCGTGGGCTCATGGATCCCGCCGTCTGTTGGCCTCATCGACATCGCAAGAGATGTCTTCTCCCGCTAGGCACCGGGGAAAATATCCCCTTGCATGTCGAAACCATCCATGGATTGCTGTCACCTGAATGTCACCACAGTTCCATTACCTGCAGAAGAGACATGCGGCGTGTGGGTGGACTCTCTGCCCAGCTTCCCTCACAGTCAGGCCATGGTTGATGACATGGTCCACCAAAGTTGCTCTTATATCATCAGAAATAGGGGTCCGTGCATGGCCTCTTCAAACCTCCTCCTCTTCCTCTTCCTCCTCCTCCTCTTCCTCTTCCTCTTCCTCCTCCCCCTCCTCTTCCTCTTGCTCTCCCTCCATCCATGCTTGCAAAGTTCTTGAAATGGCTAAACTGAGGGCTTTTTGTAGCTGGCTGATAGGTGTTCAGTTTTGCAAGTAAGTGCCTTCAGTTGTGTATTTGAGTGGTAGCAATTACCCGATGTGTTTTGTATTTTGGATACATGTGTTTTCCAAATGGCACTCTGAGATTTCATTTTTGAACGAAGTGTCTTATGTATGAAATAGAGTGTAGTATGCAGGACCAAATGTGTTGCATAAAGGAGTAAGTGTGTTGCAAAATTGCAACTAGAGTGCAAAGCATCGGTTTTGTTTAAGGTATGGGTACATGTGTTTGAGGTATGGTAACAAAAGCTTCAAGTTGTGTTACTTTAGTCTAAGCATGGGTCTATAGTGTTTAAGCAATGGGCAAAAACTGTAATAGCACTTTGTAAAGAATCCTGTATCGTACAGGAAGCCAGTGTAAATTAGTAAACACAGGATTAATATGCTCTCTCTTCTTAGTACCCTTTAAAAGCCTAGCCGCTGAATTCTGAATAAGTGAGGCGGGAGAGAGAGGCCTGACTCACACCCAGATACAATGCATTACAATAATCCAAACGAGATGACACAAAAGCATGCACAATTTTCTCCAAGTCATCAAAAGAAAGGATTGACTTCAACTTAGATATAGACCTAAGATGGTTAAAACGATTTTTAAAAAAGGCATTAATTTGTCGATGAAATTTGAGCTCTGAGTCAAAAATGACACCAAGGTTTTTCACTCTTGAAAGATTTTTCACAGGAAGTAACCCCAGGCAGTCAGTGACATCATCCACACATCCCTTTTTACCAAATAAAATAAACTCAGACTTGTTTTCATGCAGTTGAAGAGAATTATTAGCCAACCAACACTAAACCTCATCCAAACATTCATACAAAGACTCAATGGATAAATGATACTTGCGCTTCAATGGTAAATAAATTTGTAAATCATCAGCATATAAATGATAATGAATGCCATGTTTATCAAAAATTGATCCCAGAGGGAGCATCTAAAGGAAAAACAAAACCGGTCCCAGGATTGAACCCTGAGGAACTCCACACATGAGAGGGGCAACAGATGAAGAGTAACTCCCTAAACTGACTGAAAAAGTCCTATCTTTTAAATACGAAGAAAACCATTCTAAGGCCAAACCCTGAATGCCAACATGGTCTCTAAGGTGATCAACGAGAATCTTATGGTGAACTGTGTCAAATACTGTGGTAAGATCTAAAAGTAACAGAACAACACAACTTCCAGAATCAGGGCCATGAAGAATATCATTAGTGACCCTCAAAAGAGCTGACTCCGTACTATGGTCGGTTCTAAATCCTGACTGAAATCTATCCAAAATGTTGTTCTTAACCAAAAAATCATTAACCTGTGCATACACAATCTTCTCCAGTATCTTTGGAATAAAAGGCAATTTTGAAATGGGATGAAAATTATTCATATCAGATTAGTCTAAACCAGTTTTTTTAAGAAGGGGCTGGATAACTGCATGCTTTAAACTTGGTGGAACAACACCTAATGTCAAGCTACTATTCATAATAGTTAAAATGGGAGACCTGGTGGGCTTCATGTGCACAATTATTTCTTTGAGTTGTGGCAGACAGACAGGCGTAAAACAAGTCAATTGATTTGGAAGAGCAGAGGGTACAATAACATCCTTAGTTACAGATGAAATCTGGGATCTGATTCTAGCAGTCTTATCAATTAAAAATTTTAACAACTTTTCACATGTGTCAACAGAAGGAGAGAGTAATGGCATAAAAATAGGATGGAGTACAGTGTTTACAGTAGAAAAAAGCACTCTAGGATTATGGCAGTTCTTCGAAATAATACCACTCAAACAACTCTTCTAAATCTCATAAGAAACCCGTAGATTATCTTTAAGCCATATACTTACAGCCTTCCTGCACTCTTGCCTGAGAGCACGGGTAGGCTATTACTGTTCAACCAGGGCTGTGACTTGACCTTTTTTATTCCTAATTTCAAACTTCAAGTCTGAGTTTATTTTATTTGGTAAAAAGGGAAGTGTGGATGATGTCACTGACTGCCTGTGGTTACTTCCTGTGAAAAATCTTTCAAGACTAGATAAGCTTCAAGTCTCTTATGGCATCCTAAAAGAATGTTTGACAACTTATCAGAGAGCTGTTAAGGATGCAAAAGCCTACTATTTTTCTACAGTGATCTCTGAAAATGCGAATAGACTGAAAGTTTTGTTTAAGACAATTAATTCGGTTTTAAATCCAACAGAAAACATTGTTCTGGAAGCTTCAAAAGAGAACTGTGAATTATTTCTACACTCTTTTACTTATAAAATTGAGCAAATCAAATGTGGAATTATACATGTTCCATTTGATCAACCTCAAACTACTCCAGTTACCAGTTCTCTGACTAATTTCGAACTAGTTACATCAGAACAAACAGCAGACATAGTCGCTAAGCTGAAGTGTTATAAGCTATTCGCTGGATTCACTTCCTACATGTCTTTTTAAAGAAGTTTTTATGACACTTAATGCCAGTGTGACAGCTATAGTCAACAGCTCATTAGCAAGTGGCATTGTGCCCAGTTGCTTTAAACATGCAATTATACATCCCCTTTTGAAGAAAGCTTATCTGGATCCGGCAATACATGATAATTACAGACCGATCTCCAAATTGCCTTTTATGTCAAAGATTTTGGAGAGAGTCGTCTACTCTCAGCTCTACTCCTATTTAAATGCATTTAATATTTTGGATACATTTCAGTCTGGTTTCAGATGTTTGCACAGCACTGAATCTGCATTACTTAGGGTCACAAATGATATCTTATTATCTATGGATTCAGGTTCGCCAGTGGTCCTAGTTTTGTTAGATCTCAGTGCTGCGTTTGATACAGTTGATCATGATATTCTTCTGAAACGTTTAGAATGCATGGTGGGCATTCATGGGACAACCCTTCAGTGGTTTTCTTCCTATTTAAAAGAAAGGACTTTCTCTGTGAACATGGCCAATTTCTCTTCTGCTTCGTCTCAGTTAAAATGTGGTATAGACAAGAACCGTGCATCTAACAATGCATTAAATTGTTTTAAAGATACTTGCAATTAAATGAGAGCAAAATGGAAGTCCTGATTCTTGGATCGTCCTTGTCCAGTCAACCTGGACTAGTCGTCGAACTAGGCCCGTTAGCATCGAACATACAAGACCCTGTGAGGAACCTTGGAGTAATTTTTGACTCCTCCCTTCTTTTCAACAAGCAGATTAGTGCCGTTGTAAAAAGCAGTTTTTACCAATTGAGACAAATTGCTAAAATTAAATCTTTGCTTTCCCCTTCTAACTTGGAAATTGTAATCCATTCATTTATTACATCTAGGTTAGATTATTGTAATTCCCTGTACAGTGGCTTGCCCCAAAATGCATTATCTCGTTTACAACTTGTTCAGAATGCTGCAGCCAGACTGTTACTTGGATTAAGGAAAAGGGATCACATTACCCCAGCGCTGAGAAACTTACATTGGCTCCCGGTCAAATTTAGGGTGGATTTCAAAATTTAGATGTTTGTTTACAAAGCCTTATCTGGCCTCGGTCCCAAGTACATCAGTGATCTTTTACATCCTTACTCTCTGAATATAGCACTAAGGTCCAATGACCAACTGTTACTGACGGTTCCTCGCTGCCGCTATAAATCTAAGGGTGACCACGCTTTTTCGGTGAGGGGTCCGAAATTGTGGAATAGTCTTCCTCTCTATGTGAGGTCATCTTCATCTTTAGCCATTTTTAAGTCGTCCTTGAAGACATATCTGTTCTCTGTAGCCTTTGAATAGATTATAAATTATGTGTTGATGTTGATAGAATTATGTGTTGTTGTTTTTTAACTGTTTTTAAAAATTTTATTCATTTGTAAAGCACTTTGGCTCAACCTCTGTTGTTTTTAAATGTGCTATATAAATAAAGGTTGACTTGACTTGACTAATTTTCAAAGGAGCCACAAGATCTAAAATATCTGAACAAGTAGAGTTAAACTGATTGACCAACTGTTCAGGTTCCATACAAGGAGACTCAATCAAGGTAATTTAAGGAGAAACTCCAAAAGCTTCTGAAAAATTACTAGCGGTACAAGGAGTAAGAACACAAGAAGCAATAGAAGAAGAAACATTCATAATCTGAGTACTACATGGGAAAGTAGGGCTAAAAAAGACAGTCTTGTGGTCAGAAAAAAAAAATAGTGTCTGCAATTTTCATCCCACTAACTGAAAACCCCAAAGACAATACAAGGTCAAGTGTATGACCACGCTCATGTGTTGGACCAGAAACACACTCTAATAAATAAATAAAAAACTTACTAACATGGGGCTTTGAAGGGCTTAAATTGTTTAAATTTAACTAATTAAAAATCTGTTTCAACCATGGTAAACAGTTGATGTGTTGTGGGGTGTAATAGCGTTTATACACATAATCGCCATGAGGAAAAAAAATTAGAATGGGTTAACTTTCCACCGCTTTCCTACTTGGAGGCGCGACTACGGAGACCATAACATCTGAATATTTACTTTATATAGCTTAAGTCAACATTGGACATAAGGGAAATTTCCTGGCTTACTAATCTAAAATACGGGAAAATTTCAACATTCATCTTTCTGTTGCTATCCCTCTGCTGACAGCAAAATTCGTAATGTTACTAAAAAACTGCTGCATTAACTAAGGGATTTGTGAAGCTAGGGCTAACGTGACTTCGCTTACAGATTGGCATGAAATCGTGCTCTCACAACAACCACGCTATATTAAAAAGACCAACATAATGCTAAGGTTGCTTTCAAGTAAGCAAAACGATGTTTTGAAAACATATGTTTCACTGGAAGGGCAAGGGGTATCAACAGGACAACAGTACAGAGACTGACAGGTCCGATCGAAGGGCTAACGGGATATTTTACAGGAAAATACTAAAACGGGAAGACATCAGCAAAAGAGCTCAAATACGTGAGAACCCCGGGGGAAAAAATGGGAGGGTTTACAGCTACTAACTACACTTTTAGTGTTAATGTCTTGTTAATGCTGCCAACTTAAAAGCATATGAATTAGTAACGGAAGCATACCAGCAAATATTTAGGACCTTATCTAGTGAGTTCATGACCAACTTAATAGTGCTTGAACAGTTTAAGAAACTCTGTTCCTGCTTGTATTGCAACATATATAAATGAGCAGAAAGCTGACACAGCTGCTAAAGCTGCTGAGTTAGCTGATGATTATTTTGATGCATAAAAGTAGTTTTGTGCTGCCATTTTCATCTTTGAGCAACACTGGTACTTTTGTGCTTATTAAGGGAATTGGGTTAAATGTTTTGTCTGTTCCTTTACACAAAGTAATGTTATAATCTCAACTTGCTTATGGAGAGGTGGTGGTTGGTGTGCGGAATAAATAAATGAATAAAGGAATAAAATCAAGCATAAAAAATCCTAAACATACCACAACAAAGAAGAAATTACAAAACATTATCAAATGCTAGCGAGAAGATTTTACAGACAGAGGAAGGTCATTCCAAAGCCTTGGAGCAGCAACAGAAAAGGCCCAATCACCTTTGCATTTTAAACGAGATCAAGGAACCATCAGATATAATTGATCATTTGAACACAAAGACCTATTAGATTGATGCAAACTGATTAAATCTGAAATATACTCCGGTGCTAAACCATGCAAAGCTTTAAAAGCATTTAATAGCACTTTGTAAAGAATCCTGTATCGTACAGGAAGCCAGTGTAAATTAGTAAACACAGGATTAATATGCTCTCTCTTCTTAGTACTGTTTAAAAGCCTAGCCACTGAATTCTGAACAAGCTGTAGGCGGGAGAGAGAGGCCTGACTCACACCCAGATACAATGCATTACAATAATCCAAATGAGATTACACAAAAGCATGCACAATTTTCTCCAAGTCCTCAAAAGAAAGGATTGACTTCAACTAAGATACAGATCTAAGATGGTTAAAACTATTTTTAAAAAATGCATTAATTTGCAAATGAAATTTGAGATCTGAGTCAAAAATGACTCTTGAAACTCTTTTTCACTCTTGAAAGATTTTTCACAGGAAGTAACCCCAGGCAGTCAGTGATATCATCCACACATCCCTTTTTACCAAATAAAATAAACTCAGACTTGTTCTCATTCAGTTGAAGAGAATTATTAGCCAACCAACACTAAACCTCATCCAAACATTCATACAGAGACTCAATGGATAAATGATCCTTGCGCTTCAATGGTAAATAAATGTGTGAGTCATCAGCATACAAATGATAATGAATGCCATGTTTATCAAAAATTGATCCTAGAGGGAGCATCTAAAGGAAAAACAAGACCGGTCCCAGGATTGAACCCTGAGGAACACCACACATGAGAGGGGCAACAGATGAAGAGTAATTCTCTAAACTGACTGAAAAAGTCCTATCTTTTAAATGCGAAGAAAACCATTCTAAGGCTAAACCCTGAATGCCAACATGGTCTCTAAGGTAATCAATGAGAATCTTATGGTGAACTGTGTCAAATGCTGTGGTAAGATCTAAAAGTAACAGAACAACACAATTTCCAGAATCAGCGCCATGAAGAATATCATTAGTGACCCTCAAAAGAGCTGAATCCGGTTTGCTCTAAATCCTTACTGAAATCTATCCGAAATGTTGTTCTTAACCAAAAAATCATTAACCTGTGCATACACAATCTTCTCCAGTATCTTTGAAATAAAAGGCAATTTTAAAATGGGATGAAAATTATTCATATCAGATTAGTCTAAACCAGTTTTTTTTTAAGAAGGGGCTGGATAACTGCATGCTTTAAACTTGGTGGAACAACACCTAATGTCAAGCTACTATTCATAATAGTTCAAATGGGAGACCTGGTGGGCTTCATGTGCACAATTATTTCTTTGAGCTGTGGCAGACAGACAGGCGTAAAACAAGTCAATTGATTTGGAAGAGCAGAGGGTACAATAACATCCTTAGTTACAGACGAAATCTGGGATCTGATTCCAGCAGTCTTATCAATGAAATTTTTAACAACTTTTCACGTGTCAACAGAAGGAGAAAGTAATGGCATAAACATAGGATGGAGTACAGTGTTTACAGTAGAAAAAAGCACTCTAGGATTATGGCAGTTCTTCTAAATAATATCACTCAAACAACTCTTCTAAATCCCATAAGAAACCCGTAGATCATCTTTAAGCAATTTACTTACAGCCTACCTGCACTCTTGCCTGAGAGCACGGGTAGGCTATTACTGTTCAACCAGGGCTGTGACTTGACCTTTTTTATTCCTAATTTCCAAAGGAGCCACAAGATCTTAAATATCTGAACAAGTAGAGTTAAACTGATCATTTAGGCCATCCTTAAAAATACTTTGGTTTGCAGTCACACTAAAAATTTTTTAAAAGGGTCGGTAGGTAGGTCTATCTTTTTTTTCAAGTTTCAATGTAAAAAAAAAAAAAAAAAAAGTAAATATTGGTGGTGGTGATTACATAGGTATGTAAGGTACCTGTTTGATTTTAGAGACAAGTGTTCATTGAATTAAATTATACCCTGCTCCTCGCACTACTATTATATTCTGCCAGAGAGGACTGCAACTGCAATGCATCATCATTTGGATTACTGTGTTATTGCTCTGTGACACATCTGTAATAAATTGCTATGATTAAGTTTCATGTGTCTATCTGTTTTGTTTATCTTATAGACTGCATACTTTATGCACACACTCTATATTGGTTGATTTGTTCTTTATTAAAAATAAATAGAAAAATCAATGCAATACTTTTTTATTGCACAGTTACATGATTTGTGGGTTTTAAGTCTGATTTTCTATTCAGTTTAAAACACTTTATTGGCATAGTTTGTGTGTAAATTCCCAGGCATCAATCAGTTTCAAGCCAGAACCTGCCCACAACTGGCCCGCATGGGTTTCAAGTGGGCCGGATCTGGGCTAACACTATGTTGCTGTATGGTACCAAAGCATGTGACAAAAAAAATGGCGATCTTTAATCCAGTTCTTGGCCACGTCAGGACCATCATTCTTTGCGGCACTTGGGCAGATGGAAAAGTGATTGTTTGGCCTGGATCTGGGCCAGCAGACCTTTTTCTATGTGGGTGAGAGAGAAATAGTGCAAACTGCAAACACATGAGCTTCATCACTGTTTGTCACACTACTCCGTTCCCCTTTCAGGTTTGAACTGATGGTAAAACTAAGGACATTATTTAATCTCTTTACATTTATTTAGATAGATAAAGTTTGCGATTATGGAAAGTTATGGAAAGGGCCATTACATTTCTGACAAGTGCTCACGGCAGTGGCGTAGCCAGGGGAGGGGCCATGGGGGCACTGGCCCCTCCTGAAAACTGATTGGCCCCCCAGTGTGCCCCCACATTTCTACTGGTCTGTCACTCACAAATTCAAATTATAATCTTTCAGTTTAGTAAATAACTCATGATTGAGTCGCGATGGTTCTCAACGAGGACCAAGAATAGCGAGCTGCTGTTTTCCAACGAAAAAAGCACCTATTTTAAATAGCTTATGTTTTTCGATTAGCGAGTCGTTGCAGTGCAAGAAGTGTTTGGTACTAACGTTAACGTCTTTCGGTGTTAGACAGACCAGGTTCAATGAGGATGTTATCTCCTAGAGCAGACCACATGCAAAACATCGTTTTTTTACTGGTCAATTTTGAGATTTGGGGCTGTTTGTCTTCAGTAACATGTCTTCTTTCAGACTTGTGGTGAAAAAAAAAGTCCAAAATAACATATAGGTCTTTATTTTTCTACACCTTTAGTCTATTTGCGTCTGTAGATTCCTAATAAATTCAGTTGCCGTTCTAAATCACCATGGTGCTCCGCGATTGCTGTCTGCACCCTGGAAAGCTCTCTCTCTAGCTCTCTCTCCCTCCCTTCACAGAAGTTATTGACAAAACGTCATTTGATGACACCCAGAAACATTCTCAAAAAAATCATACATAATTATTTAATGCATGATTAAATAGCAAAATAAATAACTAATACTAAAATAACACTGGACTAATTAAGCTATTCTAAACTGTTTTATAGGATCCACATATTTTACATGTTAAACTAAAGCTACCTTTTTGAACAAGTAGCTTTCTAACAAAGTATGGCTATATGATATTTTTAAATCAATATGCTCAAGATTAATTAGCCTTGACATAAGTAGATTTTGTTTATTCATCAATGCAAATTTACTGCAACTGCTGCTATGCAAATTGAATGGGATGTGGATAATAAACAAAAAAAATTATGAAATTATATTAAATTTATATTAGTTTTATTAATTAATTAATTGTGTATTTATGTCTATGAATTATTAATGTTATTCTGCATTTATATAAATAAGGATATTATATATATATATATATATATATATAAGGCTATTATAAATAAATTATATTATTATTATTTGTGAGTTGTACACTATTCATACATTGGATTATTTTATTTATTACAGTTTTTCTTTCACTTTTGTAAAGTGAAAAGTTAATACAAATTGTATTTGATTTTTTTTTTTTATTTAGAGCAGTGAATAACTGCTATTAAAATATAATAGGGTATTACTGTTTATTACTGATTTTAAAGGTTACTGAACTCTTGAAATGATTTGGATATACAGTTCAAACAACACAAGATTGGCCCCTCTGTATTAATCGTGGCCCCTCTTGTGCCCCCCAGTTGAAAAAATCCTAGAATCGCCCCTGGCTCGCGGTGTTCAGCCAGTCACAATCCGCTGGGTCAGTTGGCCAATCAGAGCAGACCGCGCTTGTGTGTTTTTTTTTTTTTTTTTTTTACATTAAAGCATGTCAACATATTCTGTTACACAAAATAATGATGTTTAAAAAAGCATCACATGACCACTTTAAATATTTATTGTGGGATGAATACATACAGGATTTATATTTGGCTGACAAAAGTCACTGAAAAAAAGCACTTAAAAATGGAGAAAAAACATATAGTATAACACTACTTATAAGCCAGGTATTTGTGTCTGTGTAGCAATGATTGAAATTGATTAATTTTGATTGTTTAGTTATTTATGATTATTTACTTTCTTCTTTGAAGGCAGACTCTATATTTTGATTAATGACATTATTAAATGTAATCAAGACAATATAAAAACACCACAAAAAAAGGTTATGAAACAGACTTCAGATTCAAATCCTTTCACAATTTTGTCTAACAGAAATAATTAACAGTAATAATAATCATTATCCCCATAATCACATTCAGCAATAAAGTTCAGAATGATAATTAACAAGTATTATAGTCTTCTTAAATATAGAATTCTTCTCTCACACCTCCTTTATCAGAATCCCATAAGGACGAATGGACCTCTCCACGATCTCCTTCTCTTTAGCAGCAGAGGTGCCTTCAGGAATCTCGATCAGCCAGTAGTCCTTTCTGCCACACACTTTCCTCATCACTGGATTGATCCTGTTCTGCATTATGACTCTGTATCTCTTCCCGTTCTTTTTGGATGTAAATTCCTTGCTGTAGCCAGAAGCCTGTTTGATGTCATATGTTGAATAGATTCCTCTCCCGTACTGTTGTCTAGGACCTGCTGTGTAATGATATTTCATGATACCTGAAGCACCCTCAATGCTGGTTCCATGATAGGAGACAGGCCACTCGCCAGCCACTGAGTGACTCCTCCATCCATCCTTACCCAGCCAGGCGTTTCCATCAGGGTACTTGTTCAGGACTTTTAGAGCAAAACGGTACCATCCACGTGGGCGTTTATATTTCTCATTACCCCGCTTGCATACTGACTTGTCACGTAAACCTCTAAAATCACAATCAAAGCTTGGCTCGAAGAATTCATCCATGTTAACAAACATCTCTTTGCGCAGACTCATTTGCTTGAGAGTGCTTAATACATCAACTCTCACACCTAATGATGTCAAGATCTCTTGGCTTAACATGGCAGCTGTGATAAAATTGTAAATGTTGAGTTCAGGATTAGAATTCAGGGGTCCCTTTAATCCAGTGAGAGGCTTCAAAGTTGTTCCTGTTAGAGCAGAGAGCGCCTCCAGAACAAGATCTCTGTCCATTGTAGACATGGTTAGGGCAAGGTGCACACAACGTAGTAAATTAAAAGAGCTGTTTTCTGCTCGTCGTTTTGGTGAGAAACTGAGGGTTGCTCCTATATTTATATGAATCGAAAAGAGGAAGTGCATATTTGTGCTTTCGGCTTCGCAGACCATGGAAAGCAAAGTATTTATGCAAAAAAAATGACATTTAAATTTCCAGTCAATTTTTATTTCTAAATAACATGTCAGGGTGCAAGAATATAGATTTAGTTTAGTTAGTATAATTAAACTTTTATAACTCAAACTTTGCGGAGTCAATGCCTCAACACATCAGAGCTGGTTTGGCAGCACAAGAGGGACTTACAAGATATTAGGTAGGTGGTTTTAATGTTGTGGCTGATCAGTGTAATCCTTTGCTTCTTGTAAGTGACAGACATATGTGAACATTGAAACATTAAAATATTGCTCTACAACCACACCCTTAGTGTTACAAGAAAAAAAAAAAACAGGAAGAAATGAGATCTTTCCAAATAAAATCAAATACAAGTACACAAGGGTGAAGAAATAAAATAAATAATAATTTTAGTTAAGATTACTATGAAAAAAAACAGTAATAACATGTTTGCGATGGTTTAAAATGCCATTAAAAATTGGGTATTTCTATACAAAATGAAAACACTGTAAAAGAGGTTGTGGATTAATATTTTCATATCAAGCACTGATAGAATTGTATACGGTTTCCTGTCATTCATGGAAGGTAACCTTTATTTAGCTATATAGCGTGTTATACAACAAAGATTGTGTCAAAGCTTTACAGTGTTAGGCAGGAAAAATGTGTGCTAAAAATGCAAAAGGTAATCATTGCCAATATTTTGCATTTGGCTAAAATAATATGTTCTTTGTGTGGGTTTGCAAGTGTTTTGGTGGACTTTTAATAAGTTTTGTATATTATTCATCCTCTTCATATCGTTTCCAGTTTTCTTCAAACACATGAAGAGACAAACTGACCATAGGCAGGAACGTGTTATCTGGTGCCCTGACTTTACATTTTCTTAAAATAAGTTAAAGAAAGTTTGTAAGAATGTTCCCAGTGGTTCCAAATGGTACACGAGTTCTCTCTAGTGGTATGCAGAGGATTAACTGAATTAATGATTGTTACTTGCAGTTACATACAGACTGTTATTTATTTTTATTTTTTATCAAGTTATTTTTAGTTAAATTTTAAAAACTGTACTGAACTTAAACGTTAAAAAAAACTGTACTTAAATGTTAAATTAAAATATATTTCACCTAAAATTTTACTTTACTTAAATGTTAAGTACAGTACATTTTCATTTAATCTTTATTTAAATACAGTTTTTTAACATTTACTGTAAGTACAGTACAGTTTTTATTTAAATTTTAAGTACAATATATTTTAATGTAATGATTAAGGTTTTTTTTTTTAATGTTCAAACTGCCATGTATTTACAATGTTTAAAGTGGCTGACAATAATAAATATTCTTATTAGGAATAACCATTAGGACTTATGGGAGCCTTTGGTTTTATCTGATTGGAGGTTCTTGGCAAAGTAACAAGCTCAATAAAATCACACCTTTTTGAACTGCTTTAAGGACTGCTCCGCATGTGCATTTGCACTAATTGTTTAAGGTTCATTGAAAAAGAAAAACATTGTTTACACCCTTTGTAATAAAGATCTGTAAAGCTTTTTTAGATTTAACAAAACTGGAATACAGACAGACATTAAATATAAAAAAAGACTAAAACTGAATTAAGAATAATTTAAGGCTAAATATAATTTTTTTTTAAATATAAAACACAATTTAAAAAAAGTTATAAAACTTAACCTATTTCAAACATTGTTCAATATTATAATAGAACAAGTTATTAAGCAATTTTGAAACATTTATAGGCTGTATAAATGTCATTAATAATAATAATAAAACAGCATTAGTCGTTAGAAAATATCAATGTAATTTAAACAGTTTTAAACTGAACTGATTTAAGTACACATTTGAGAGAGTCACCACTGAAAGACTCTCTTTCATCTTGACAGTGCTTTTTATGCAGATGAGGTAGTTTACAGCAACTATCAAACTCCATATTCCACCCCTTTCAGCTTGATTGACTTCTCTGACATTAAAGAGATTCTCATCAAAGTGTTAGTCAAGGCAGAAGTCACTAGTGAAAGAGAACGATTCAGTTCAATCAACTTCTGTGGCATGTGGTAAAAATAAGCAAAAACTGAACTATTGTTTGTGGCTTCAGTGGATCCTGAGCTTGAAGACTTTGGAGAGAGGTGCTTTGGCACTGGAGTACATCAGGTATGAACCCTCTGCTGAGGTAAAGAACTCCCAGTCACTGCATCCAATAGTAGGCAACCGATGGACAGGAACAAAACCCTCATATCCCTGCCATCTATCAGGGACAAAAACAATAAAACTGAAGAAAAAAAACTATTTGCTGCAATATTCATTATAGTTTATAGCACTTATATACTGTAATCCTATCCTATATGGGAGCCCGTTTCTTCCTCAGAACAATAAATAAAAAAAATAAAAAGGTCACTTTTTATTAATTCTTAATTCACATTTTTTTCTTGCGATTCTGACTATATTTATTTTTGGCCTTTTTTTCCTTCCAAATTATGAGACAAAAAGCCGGAATTGTAAGCGATAAAGTCAGAATTGCAATATATAAACTCGCAGTTGTAAGAAAAAAATAAAAAAAAAATAAATAAATATATATATATAAAAATAAATAAATAAAACAATAGTATTGTTAATTATACTGTGATGAAAACACTAATAATAATAATAATAATAATAATAATAATAATAAACAGTTGTGAAATGTAAACTCAGAATTGTGAAAAAGCTTGTCAGATTTCTGTTTGCATATCTTGTCATTCTTGTAACTCAAGTGTAATAAATTAATTTTGAGGAAAAAAAGTTACAAATATTCCCTTTCTTTTAATCCAAGGTGAAAATGGCCTTCCATATTATCCTGATAATATTTAAGAAAATAACTATTGAACACCTTTTACAGATAAGTCTTATACTATAGGCTTACAGTAGTTGTTGTATATAAGAAAATATGATTTTTTTTATGTGATGCCATGACTTTTACAGTTTTACTTATCTCTTACATTTAAAGTGTGGAAGGAAGGATGGGATATATAAAAAAAGTTATATCGCTTTTTCCATGATTTACAATAGGAAGAGTTGACTCTAGTTCCCGAGGTCATAGCCTGTCTGCAAATTTTGTGCAGTTAAGAAATTTTAACAGAATATTAGATTTTACAAGTTGTGGAGTGTATTCCAGCCTTTACGCGTGGTGGTATCAACACAAATGTCTTTTTCTATAACCTTCCACAGAGCGGTTTACCCACCTGAAGTGCTGCAGCATTTACATTTAAAAGAAGTTGTGAGTTATGATCTGTGCATAATGTTTGAGCTCTCAATCATTACCTGTATATAACACTGTTCAAAGAGTAAGATGATCCATCGTAAGAGTTGGCTACGACTAAGAAGTGTTCATCTCCAACAGAAAAGAATTCCCAGTCCACCGCACTGCCATACATGAGGAAATCAGGTAAAAAAAAAAAAAAACATTAGATAAATATTGTTTCAACCCCCAAAAAACGTTTCTAGTTCTGGCCTTACCTGTATGTTACAATGTCTTGGAATTTGAGGAACATCTTGGTTGTCACATCAAGTGCATATATAGTTGAGTTGATGGTATAGAGGCTTGGTCCTCTCTCACACAGCATGTGTCCATTGGCAACAGCTAGGAAGACTCTGTTTCCAATCTGAAACATCTCCCAGTCTGTAGCCCCAAATGTCTACAGAAAAAAATTAAATCAAAAATATGCTGAGAAAGAAAAATAGATTTGGTCTGGTAATAATAATAAAAATAATACTTTTTCCAAAACACTCATGCTGCCATGACTTTTATCATTGGCTTTTTCGAGACAGAACGTCTCGGTTACATATGGTAACCCTCGTTCCCTGAAGGAGGGAACGGAGACGCCACGTCGGATGACCGATGAATATGGGATATCGCTTCGATAGACCAATCTACTTCGAGTGTAAACTAAACGAGCCAATGCACATTGGCATGCAATTATTGCATCCAGCTGCCACTGATCACTGCGTGAGTATAAGAGGGCAGCAGGTGCAATGCATACCAGTTTTTCGCTGAGGAGCCGAGCCGGGAACCCGGCAGCTCAGCGGCAGTACAGCAACCATGGCGACGGGACATGGCTTCTCCGTTCCCTCCTTCAGGGAACGAGGGTTACCATACGTAACCGAGACGTTCCATTTCAGTCGGTCACTCTCGACGCCACGTCGGATGACCGACGAATATGGGATCCCTATCAAAGCGCCGTGGGTGCTGCCCCTTCCAGTGCCCTGTGCGAGCCGCCTGTGCCCCTATTAGGTGTAGGCCGGGGCTCAGAACAAGTAGCTCCACTCACCATTGTCAAAGCACTACCTCACTGGGTGAGATTGGATAACACTGGGAAAACGTAACCGGTCCGCTTGGAGCCGGGACGCTGCGGAAGCCCCATCCTTCCCGAAGGAGGTCTCGGAGGCAAATACACATATAGCATCCGTTTAGGAGTATAAGGAGAAATTTGAAGTGATTAAAACCCTCTTGGGAAGGCAGAAGTCTGCCGGGGAAACACGGGCTCTAAGGCTATACCGTGGACTATACACATACGAGTACCGCTTAGGTCTCAATATGGAGCCCAGCCTTCCATTGTGTCTCACGGATTCATCATGAAGGCCTGGCGCCGGACGTTCCGCCATGTCCAGCTGCCTAGGGTGATGGAGGATCTCAACAGGGTCTACAGTACGGACACTCTGGAGCAGTTTTAGCAAGCCGACACTAACCGGGGCCTCTCAGTGCCACTACCCGTTTCAGGTGAGAACACAGGAGGATACCGGCTCTACACGAAGGCTAAAGAACCTAGCGAACGTGTTAGGGGTCGCCCAGCCCGCAGCTCTACAAATATCTGTCAGCGAGGCGCCACGAGGCAGCGCCCAGGAGGATGCAACACTTCTAGTTGAGTGAGCTCGCAACCTGAACGGGCAGGGCACATCCTGAGCCTGATAAGCCAGGGTTATGGCATCCACAATCCAGTGGGCCATCCTCTGCTTAGAGACGGCGTTCCCCTTCTGCCGGCCTCCGTAACAGACAAAGAGCTGGTCTGGAGTCCTGAAGCTTTGTGTCCGGTCCACGTAGCACCTTAATGCTCGAAAAGGACAAAGCAAAGCCAGGGCTGGGTCTGCCTCCTCCAGGGGCAGCGCTTGCAGGTTCACCACTTGGTCTTTGAAGGGTGTAGTGGGAACCTTGGGCATGTAGCCAGGCCGGGGCCTCAGGATTACCTGGAAGTCAGCCGGCCCGAACTCTAGGCACGAATCGTCGACCGAAAATGCATGCAGTTCCCCTACCCTCTTGATGGAGGCCAGTGCAAGCAGGAGCACAGTTTTCAATGGAAGAAACTTTAGCTCAACTGAATGCAAAGGCTCGAATGGGCCCTGCTGTAGTGATTTAAGCACTAGAGACAGGTCCCAAGAGGGTATACAGGGGGGCCGGGATGGATTTAACCTCCTGGCCCCTCTAAGGAACCTGATGATGAGGTCATGCTTACCCAAAGACTTCCCATTCACAGGGTCATGGTACGCAGCAATAGCGGCAACCTGGACTTTGAGGGTGGAGGGAGACAGCCTTCACTCCAACCCTTGCTGCAGAAAGGATAGCACGACCGCAATCGGGCATCTTCGGGGGTCTTCTCGGTGAGAAGAACACCACTCAACGAACAGGTTCCACTTCAAGGCATAGGCGTGTCTCGTAGACGGTGCTCTTGCTGAAGTGATGGTGTTAACTACCTCTTGGGGTAGGTCACCTAGAACCTCCGCGTCCCGTCCATGGACCAAACATGGAGTTTCCAAAGGTCTGGAAGTGGGTGCCAAATGGTGCCCCATCTCTGAGTCAGTAAATCCCTGACTCAGAGATGGGGCACCCTCTTGGCAAGAGGAACTGGCCAAGGAGGGGCTGTTGAGAGGAGCACTAGTTTGGGGAACCAGGTCCGAGTACGCCAATATGGCACTACTAGCAAGACTTGCTCCTCGTCCTCCCGGACTTTACACAATGTCTGTGCGAGAAGGCTCACTTGGGGAAACGCATACTTGCGTAGGTCCCGCGGCCAGCTGTGTGCCAGTGCGTCCATGCCGAGAGTTCCCTCGGTCAGGGAGTAGAAAACCTGGCAGTGAGAGGTTTCTGGAGCAGCAAACAGGTCTACCTGAGCGGCTCTGAACCGCCTCCAAATCAGCTGGACTGTCAGGGGATGGAGTCGCCATTCTCCCGGGAGCATTGCTCAAGACAGCTCGTCGGCTGTACGACTGAGCAGGCCTGGAATGTGAACGGCACGAAGTGACCTCAGAACCTTCTGACTCCAAAGGAGGAGGTGGCGGGCGAGTTCCGAGAAGCGACAAGAGCGCAGACCACCTTGGCGGTTGATGTACGCAACAGTCGCAGTGTTGTCCAATCGGACCAGCACAGGCTTGCCTCGTAAGAGACCTTTGAGACGGTTCAAGGCAAGGTGTGTTGCTAACAACTCTAGGCAATTGATGTGCCACTGCAGCTGCAGGCCCGTCCAAACCCCTGAGACTGCATGCCCGTTGTATGTGGCCCCCCAGGCGGTGGTGGAGGCATGCGTGTAAACCACAGCATGCCTGGAGATCTGCTCTAGAGGCACCCCTGCCCAGAGGAATGCAAGATCTGACCACGGAGTGAGGGTTTGGCGACAGGCCAGTGTAACTTGGACCCTGTGAGTGCCGCGCTTCCACGCCCACCTCGGGACTCGGCCATAAACCCAGTGCTGTAGCGGTCTCATATGTAATAGGCAGAGCGGTGTAAGTGCCACTGTGGCCACCATATGCCCCAGGAGCCTCTGAAAGAGTTTCAGTGGGACCGCTGTCCTGCTCTTGAACGTATTCAAGCAGGCTAGCACCGACCGCACACGATCCTCTGTGAGGCGTGCTGTCTGTTCGACCGAATCCAACTCCATACCGAGAAAAGAGATCCTCTGCAATGGCGAGAGTTTGCTCTTTTCCCAGCTGACCTGAAGGCCCAACAGGCTCAGGTGCCGGAGCACCATATCCCTGTGCTCGCACAACTGATCTCGAGACTGTGCTAGTATCAGCCAATCATCTAAGTAGTTGAGAATGCGAACACTCTGCTCTCTGAGAGGAACGTAAGCTGCCTCCATGACTTCCGTGAAGACACGGGGAGATTGGGACAGCCGGAAGGGCAGGACCTTGTACTGATATGCTAGTCCTTCGAACGCAAGCCGCAGAAAAGGTCTGTGGTGCGGAAGTATGGACACATGAAAGCACACGTCCTTGAGGTCGATCGCTGCAAACCAATCTTGGGGACGGACGCACCTGAAAATGCGTTTCTGTGTCAACATTTTGAACTGTAGCCGACGGAGGGCCCGATTCAAAACTCGCAAAACCAAGATCGGTCATAACCCACCGCTTTTCTTGGGTACAATGACGTATGGGCTGTAGAGCCCCGTCCTCATATCGGCTGGAGGGACCGGCTCTATCGCGGCCTTCGCCAGTAGGACTGCGATCTCCTTCCGCAAGACAGGGGCATCGGACGCTTTCACTGTAGTGTAGCGGACACCGCAGAGCTTGGGGGGAAGCCGGGCGATCTGAATCGCATAGCCGAGTCTGATGGTTCGCAGAATCCAGCAAGACGGGCTGGGTAGCGCTGACCAGGCGCCTAAGAACCGTACAAGCGGGACCAGCGGAACCACAGCCGTAGCCGCAGTGGGGCAGCGCGGTGGAACACAGGGACCCAACTCGGGCGGCTTGTGAGCAGGCCGGAGTGTGGTGCGAGTGTGGGGTGCAGGGCTCACCTGGTTCCACAGGTTGGCAGAGGGTGCGTGAGTAGGGCCTTTGTTGACGCTCTCGAACCGCCCGCTGCTATCATCTGGCAAAGGAGGAGGATGAGTGAGGTCCGGTGCTTGGCCGTCCGCAACTCTCCGTGCCCTCCTGGGACCCAGAGAGGGAGGAATCTACTCTCCTGTCGAGATTTCCAGATTCTCCGCCTGGCCCTCCTCCAGGGGAGGGAGAGGTGCCTTCACCATCCCCCAGAAAGCAGCTACCTCTCTCTGGGTCACCCGTCCCAGGGCCTCTTGTTCTTCTGCTCACCGCCAAGTTTGACGGGGGCCAGGATGGGAGGGGCAGCCTACCTGCGCCCAGCTCAACGGCACCACTTGGAGGCTGCTGCAGATGCGACGCGTGAACAGGGGCGGATGCAGGGGGCTGCCCTCGGCGACGAGCAGGCTGGGGCACTGCAGCCGGCGGGTGGGTGGAGATAGCAGCAGCTGCCCGCCGGGGCAGGATGTGTCGGATCGCCTCAGTCTGCTTCTGGGCAGCCGAGACTTGCAACACGACAGGGGTAGTGCAACCTGAAGTGTGCAATCCACTCGACACAGGAACGACCGCTGCTGAAGCGCCGTCTCGCCAACACACAAAGCTTCCGAGAGCGTGCTGAACTCGTAGTTCACAGCAGACACAGTTGAGCAGAGCGATACTAACGCTCGGCTCCGAAGCGAAAAGCTGGTATGCAGTGCATTGCAGTGTGCAATCCACTCAGCCTGAGACTTGCAACACAACAGGGGTAGTGCAACCTGAAGTGTGCAATCCACTCGACACAGGAACGACCGTCGCTGAAGCGCCGTCTCGCCAACACACGAAGCTTCCGAGAGCGTGCTGAACTCGTAGTTCACAGCAGACACAGTTGAGCAGAGCGATACTAACGCTCGGCTCCGAAGCGAAAAGCTGGTATGCATTGCACCTGCTGCCCTCTTATACTCACGCAGTGATCAGCGGCAGCTGGATGCGTTTAGTTTACACTCGAAGTAGATTGGTCTATCGAAGCGATATCCCATATTCGTCGGTCATCCGACGTGGCGTCGAGAGTGACCGACTGAAAGGGAAGGCTGCTTACACCATTTCTTATAATTATATGCTGAACCTCAGAAGTTTTTCTATACTAGGTTAAGAAAGTTGTAGTATCTGACACATTTATGGGAAACACAGTCTTGTTGAATTGACACTGACTGCATCCAAAAATTCATGGGATCCATATCACATCACTGTCATATATGACTTTGATTTTGTTAGATAATGTAACATCATCTAAATGATTGATACTAACAAATAAAAAAAAAAAAACTCTTCTTGTTGTTTTTTTCTCCTGTAAAACACATCTGCACATGGGGAAATTCCCATCTTAAACGGCTGACAACATCACAAGCAACAGGTCTGCCTTGTTAAGTCGTTGACTTTGGATCAGTGATTTCGAGAAAATTCAACAATGATTGAAAATGTTTGACATTTTTATGGACTTGAATGAAAGCAGCCATTACTTTTTTCATCTGACTATAAACATAAAATATTCCAAAGAAAATATGACATTACCACCTTATCTTGTCTGTGAAACCAAAAAAAAAAAAAAAAATCCTAGCTGTTATTTTACATACAAAGAAAATTATGAATGTACTACAGTACCAAAATCAAGAGGTAGAAAATCTGAATGTGAGAACTTGTCTTATAAACATTCATATTTGTAAGTTGAAATTTACACTTATAGCTCTGATGTAAAAAAAAAAAAAAAAAAGCAGATTCTTTCAATTTGCACACACAGACAATGATCAAAACACCTGTGTTTTGAATTGTAAGTTTTAGATTAATAGTTACAAATGAGTGCAATGACATTCACACAAAGAAAATGGCATACACAAATGTTTATGACATATACATTCATAAGAATTATATTGCAAGTAAATAAAGTGGAAAATCATTACAAAATTACAAAACAATGAATGATGGACTCATGTAGGAGAGATTCAACCTCTTAAGTTTAGCTACTGATTTATCTCCATAGAAAATGGATGTTGACTAATATTATCAATTTGAAAATCTAATTGTTTTGACTACTTTTATTCATTTTAATGCTTGAAATATTTATTTTGGAGTGTCACCCCAAACAACAAGTTTCTAAGCTTTTCTTGGTTAAATGGAAGAAAGAACTGTTCCTTTAAATGATATTTATCAGAAATCATCTTCCCAAACCCAATACACATAAATAGACATAGACTATAGCCTATCTTATCTTTCCTTTAAAGTAAAACTGTCTGATGTGTTAATTCGTTAAACAAGTAAAATCAATTGTAGTTATGAATGAAACGTTTGTGACAACTGGATTTCAAGCAATAAATCTCTTCAGTAGCAGTTCAGGGTCTTTCACAAGAGATAAAGCTATACTTAAAAAACAACATCAATACTGCAGATGCCCCAAAGTTGATTCTGTTAGAACAGGTGTCAGATAAATTAAAAATAAAATGTTGCTACTGGTAAACACCAACATGAGTCCATCATTCATCGTTTTTTAATTTTGGATTTTCCACTTTTTTTTACCTGCAATATAATTATTACTCTGCAACTGAGGATAGAAACGTACCCCATTTACACCAGTGTTTCCGTTCAAAGTAAATAAGTTCTAGATGATCATCATGATTCAGAATGATCCATTTGATTTTAAGCCATCAGAAAGTACCAGTGCCTTGTGTCCATCACGAGCATGTTGAAATGTCATGCTTTCTAAACTCACCCTTATAGTCTGAAAAAGCTGAAAAGCTCCACCAAGCCAGATGTAGATGGATGAATCTGTTTGGGTGGAGGTGCCATCAAATGCATTGGCCACTGCTAGGAAGTGGTAGGGTCCTACGGTGAAAAACTCCCAGTCATAAGCTCCTGATGTCGAGATGGTTTGGTTCACCTCAAACGTCTTGGTGCCTGGGTTCCACTTATAAACAATGCTGTCAATGTTGTGATTGCCAGTCTCTAAAAGGGGTGACAGGAACATAAGTATTATAAAATAATAATAAATGTGTCTACTGGCACCTATTTTAGGAGCAGTAACAAAATGAAATGCTGATAAAAATGTATGAACTCCATCAGAGGCTCCAAATTTATCAGTCCATACACTACCATTCTAAAGTGTTATTTTTTATGTACTTGAAATAAGTATCTTATGCTAAGAGTGTATTTATTTGACCACAAATATAGTAAAAAGTAGTTTTTGAGGGAAAAATTTTTTATTGTACCGATTTAATAACAAGATATAAATTAGTTTTTGAGAAAAAAAAGTTAAAATTGCAAGATATAGACTCATGCAGTTTCGCTTTTATCTCACAATATATATTTTCACTATATATATATGTATATATATATATTTTTTTTTTTTTATTATTTTTTTTTTTTACATCTCAGATTTTTTTCCATCAGGAATCTGATTTTACATATCACAATTACTTTTTATTCCACTTATGAAATAAAAAAGGTAATTGTGAGTTTATGTCACAATTTTACATTTATTCAGAATTACCAGATAAAAAGTCACAATTAACTTTATTTATAAAAAAAAATCCATTGCAGAAATGGGCTTCCATAGAATTATGTGGTCTAAACTCAGAATTTAGAGGAAAAAAAGTCAGAATTGTGATATAAAAATGCAAAATTGTGAGATGGAAGTTTGGAATTGTGAGACAGAAAGTCAGACTAAAGAAGTTAGAGTTTATATCTCACACTTTCAACAATATTCTTTCATTGTATGGCAAACATATCTTCAAATGTTAAATATTTTGTGATGAACAGATCAAGGAAAGTCATAGGGGCTTGGAAAGACATTACGCTGAGTATGAATTTATATTTTTTCGGTCAACATTTATGGAGTGGGGTGAACTGAGAACCATTTAACAGCATTCTAGGACCGTTATGTATGAGCCTAGTCAGGCACTGATGAATCACTTGGTTCGGCCCCAGTACATCATTGTTGGACCAACCTGTTCTGTGATTAGCCACAGCTAAAAAAGCTTCATTATTAATATGAAAGGCCTCCCAGTCACGAGCACTGTGCGTCTCCAGGGTCTGATAACACACAAACTTCAGCCTCTTATTACTCCACCGATAGATCACAGATAGCTCTCGCTCTCCGTCCACTGGACCCACGGAGTTCGACACCGCCAAGAACATCTGGCACACATACAACACACACAGTGATAAATGAGCCTGATACAGACAAACAGAGATAGAGTTACACTTATCAGTCAGCCCATCATTTGGCTATCAGGAATCCAGCTCGCTAAATTTAGACCCATGTGAAGATCAGGTGGTAGATATACTGCTTAGTATGAGTCATAATTTCACTCAGGTGAAGAGTTTAGTGATGCCTTAACTGATATCAATACAAACTCTGTGATATAATGATGATGATAAAAGTCATAAAGGGCTGCAGGTTTCAACAAAGAACCTTTATTACTTCCTGTTCTTTATAATTCAAGATCTGTGTGATATAATTAAGACTAAACAATTCCACTGCAGACAGACAGGTGTGTAAAAATAATTCATTCAGAGAAAGGGAAAGCATCAGACTTTAAATGAATTTCTGTGATTGACTACACTAGTGATTTAAAGTTATTGCATATGTTTGTACTGAGCGTAAGAAAGACCACATCAAACACACCTGGCTGTTTTAGACTTTGACAACATTATGGTCTTTCCTCACCTTCCTCCCTATAGTGAACTGTTTCCATGCCTGGGCTTTAAAGGTGCTGATGTTCTGGTAGAGGTGGAATTGGCCGTGGTTCCAGCGGTAGATGGCAGAGCCTGGTTTGTTAGCCTGATGAGCCATAGCAGCAAACAGCCCAACAGAGGGGATCTGGAAAAGCTCAATGTCCAGAGTCTCTGAGGTGGTGTAGAGGTCCTGGTAATCGTCTACGTAGTGTAGTCTGTCTTTCTCTGTAGATTGAATAGCATTAAAAAGAGTCATTCAAACAAATGGCAAAATTCAAACAAAAAGCTGTCAAAAGGGCATAACCAGGAGTTTTTTATGGTAATCATAATACCAATCATACCAAAATACCAATCATCACCATTGACACAGTACTTTTTGGTAAAGGAACTGATCCAATATGAGTATGGTTATAAATAATTATAAGATATGAATATTGCATGTTAAAGGTAAATATAACATGACTTTTGCTAAATTAAAATGGCAGACTCTAGCAAACCTAGTTTGTGTGTGATTGTTTAGAATGGTACAGAAACTATATCATAGAGCTCTATGTACAGTATAAAGTACTGAAACAGTATGTATAAAGATATCTAAATATCCAACGTTATTCTCATACAAACAGTAAACTCACATAAAGCCAAATATATTATATAGTATGTATAAGTACATATAAATATACGTGTGTCTGTGTGTGTATGTATGTTCGTATATATATATATATGTGACTATAATATTAAGAAATTTGATTTGACTTGACAGGTCATAATCATAAAAGTTAAAAATAAAGCACTTTTACATATTAATAATAAAAAAAAAAATCTATTGTGTTTTTTTTTTTTTTTTTTTTACAAATTGATATTTAGTTTCCTACCTTGCAACATAGAGTGCCAGTATGCACCATCACATAGGAAAAGACCTCTTTTAAGAGTATCAAACCAGAGTTGTCCCAGTTCTGCCGCAGTGCACGGTGGTTTAGACCCCAGAGTCACACGGACCTCCGTCTCTGAACATTAAAAGGAGAGTGCAAACATAGTGAACAAATATGCATTTGTTAAAAGTAATATTTATTTTTGAATTGCATTAAATTATATTGTATTTTATGAATTTTGTGATTAATTGATTAGTAATATGGATATGAAACAAGTGCTTCAGTGTTTCATTACAGACGAAACAATATGTCTAATGAGCTCAGGCTGTGAGGGTGTTGAAGTATTAACCAGATCAAGTTGCCATTAGCTAATTTAAATTGTCAATACAAATGATAAAACACTGCATTGTTTGTCATGCCAGAGATGTATGCCAGCGTAAACCCACACTCACTTGATCACTGACAGCTCTCACTGCAAGCGGCAGAAGCTCTGTTTTCCTTTCAGAGCTAAACAAGTGTCAGATGTTTAGTTTGGGACCATAACTCAATCCGGCCACAGGTGATGTGTCAGTGATGTGGTCTTTCACAACACAGATCTGTACTTTTCTTCAAAATGTTTTCCATGGCTCCAGTCATGATAGAAAATCATTTTTGTAATGGTTCATTGTAAATCAATGTTAAGATTGGCAACGTTGATATTTCTAACCAACTTATTTTCTCAGTTTTGTTTTATTATGGCATTTAAGCTGCAGTTGGTAACTTTTGAGTCTCTAGCGGTAATAAACAGAACTGCTTGCATGTTGCGGAAGAACATTGTAGCCGGAGCTACTTCTCTCTGTTTATGCCTATGAAGAATCACAAAGGTACTGGGTTACTCCGCTGAGGTACCCCCGAAGCAATCTAAATAGTCCGAATATTGCACTGTCAAGACATAGTTTTGTCCTGTGGTGGTAAGTATGACTTTTATTATTCAGGTGATTGCCTCAAAAACTTCTGTGCCTATATCTGAGTAGCCATTAGCAAAGATGGAAGCAAGAAGGTTACATACTTCAGAGTTTGTCTGCTCCAACTGAATAACTGCCTTCGAAAATGAGAATGTGCACGGATGGATTTCTCCAGGTATTACAGACTACAGATTATAACAAGTGAGTGTCCAAAATTATTTTTGTGTTCATTTTGACCATAGTTGCATCATTTAAAACCAGAAAACAAATATCCTTTTGTTGAATGGCATGCTCGGTGTGCTTGTGCCATCAGATAGCATTTGATTTTATACATTTTTATTTAATGCTATTTACATTTATGCATTTGGTAGGCACTTTTATTCAAAGTGATTTACATTGCATTTAGCATTGCCCTCTCTCTCAAACCCATGACCTTAGCATTGCTGTTTAAGCTACATGAAGGCTATTTAATCCATTCATGTGGATTAGGTATCTGAAAACTTCTGATGGCCGATATATTTTTGCATCTAATGGGAATAGTTCTTGATATAGTTTATCTCCCAAATATGCAAATTGCCTTCCATGCAAAATATACAGAGGAAAGAGGAGGAGACAGAATATTTATATTCAGCTCTCCCAGGTTCACAGACTTTACGAAACCCTGGCCTAAACTTTGATTTAATTTCATTCATATATGCAATGACATGGTTTAAAACGTGTAATGTTTTTTATTAGCATTTACTAGTCTAAAGACTTGACTATGACCATTGTTTTCCTCAAAAATAGTTAAATATGTAAAGTGACATAAGTAACGACAGCATAAGTTTCAACTGATACTCTTGGATATGCTTTACTTTCTTTCCAAACTACAGATAAATGTGTAGATGCTTTAAATGAGAACACACACACACTGATGACAAAGAGATGTCATCTATACAGTAGATGTTCAGTGACAGGGCTGCAGTTCCCTAAACATTCTCCACATTATTGTGGCATTTACAGCTTCTATTGTAACAGCAGTCCTTCAGCTGAGCTCATTGCCTGACCACTGAAATGGTTTGCTCTTGCCATACAAAAACAGTTTTTTTTAAATACCACCAAAGGAATTTATTTTGGTAATCTTCTGGTAAACTCTTTTTGATATAGGCATTTTTCATTTTCTCATTTCTTTTGCATTGGTATCTAATGTAATTGCCTTTGTGGTATGAAAATGGGAGAATTTAATCCCCAGGGATGTTGCGGGGTTTGGGAACAGTTTTCCACTTTTCCATTTTAGAGACCAAGCTGTGAATTAGTGTGACAACATGGATTTGTGTGGCACAGATAAAATTTTTTTGTAAGCATTCATTTCTTCTATCAAAGGGATGGTTCACCCAAAAAAAATGAATTTCTGTCATCATTTACTTACCCTCAAGTTGTTCCAAAAACAAAATATATTTTGGAGAATGTTGGTAACGCAACAGTTTCTGTTCCCTCTTGACTTTTTTCCATACTTTAGAAGTCAGTGGGGACCAGCAATTGTTTGATTACCAACATTTTTCAACATATCTTCTATGTTCAGGTTTGGGGGGGAAAATGATGAGTAAATGATGACATAACTTTTATTTTTGGGTGAACTATCCCTTTAAGTGACATTTTGGTGGTCTATGTGACGGCATGCCTACCATGTTTTTGAAAATGAAAATGAAATATCAATTTTTACCAATATTGTGACTGTCATTTCCACAATAATAAACAGTTGCCCCTAATACATTTTTATAAAGTGGCTACCAAGGACACTGCATGTCAACAAAAACAAATTTTCAAGAGAAATATAACACAAGATGAGTGAGAAAACAATAACAAATCTTGTTTTTTCTTTTCACATGACATTTCCAATTGACTTATAATTTTGTAATTTGTAACAAGTGTGATTGGGTGTGATTCGGATAAATACAATTCTAGCTGTAAAAGTAGTCTCACCCAAAACCTTTAAAATGTTTAATTAAAAAATATTTAAAATACAATTTTCATAATAATTTTCAGCACAATTGTGAATGAAATGGGGGAAAATAGTTCAGGTTGAGGATTTACGGTTTCATTCAAGATCTTTAAAGTCCAGACTTGATCTAATCTGAAGAATTTTATTATGGAGGAAGTCACATTTTCTTATTGTCTACTGAAAGAGAGATACCAGGACTCAGTGATTTAAAGAGTAACAGTTTGTTGTCATGCAACACAGAGAACGCAAATCAGTATTATTCAGCTATTGCATTAAAAAAAAACCTGTTTATTAGAGAGCAAATAATCAGGGTTATGTGCGGTATCTCACCTGTACAGGGTTTCCATGGCACTACGGTCACACTTTCTGTCAATGGCAGAAGCAGCAGAAACAACTGCAGTGCAAGTAGGGTGGATAAGGATGGCACCAAGCTATGCTGTCCTTCCATTAGATGTTGATTTGGCAATAAAAATGTCCTTACAAACTTTTGAGTGGCCACAAAAAAAAAAAGCCCAAAACACAATTCAGAAAGTTGTCTGCTGGTAGAGATGCTTTATGTCCTGTATTCTTTGTTCCTTGAACTGTCCAGAATAGAGTCTGTCCCTCATTGTTTAATTTGAATAAAAAATTTAGTTTAACACAAATGGACCCTTAGCTACTTAATAAAGTTCTTAATAAAACACACAAATAGGTGTGGTTTGCACTAGGTAATAACTCAACACAAAATACAAACTAAATAAAAATTAATGTTTTTCTGTACTACTTCTCAGGAAAGTTCTTCCTTATCCACTTAAATGCTAATAATGAACAAACAGTTCAAACTAGACGGAGCCAAAATACTCAGAAAAGCTGTAATCAAAGTCCCGAACATCCACAAGCCAGTGCTTTCCCCTCTTCTTCCCTTCTGTTCATGTTCGCAGAGACGTCCAGAACGCAGCGGCTAATTCACCTGTGAGCTGCAGGGTCAAATGAGCATGCTAACAGATCACAACTTCAACTGAGAGCTCAAGGGGAAAAAGCCATGTAGTTAGAGAGACATTCAAATGAAACCGTGTCAACACGAGAGGAGGGGCTCAGAAGGAGGTACAGAGGCTAAGAGAAAGGCAGACAGACAGAAAGGGAGAGATTTCCTGCAGTCCTAATCTCAGTATTTCATTGCTTCATAACACTCTCTCCACCCCCCCCCCCCCCCCCCCCCCCTCTCTCTCTCTGTTTTATTTTCTGCCTCTGGGTGGAGTCCATCTCTGTATCCTGATCTTGTTCTCAGTCTCACTTAGTATTTATTTTATATGTGTGTGTGTGTTGACCTTTGCAAAACTTGCTGTAGTGCAAAACTTGGTGCTAGTGGCCATTGCTATGCAGTTGTTAAGGTGTTATGACTGAATTATAAGGCATTGCTCTGCAGTTGCTAGGGTGTTTGAGAAGGTTGCTAGGTGGTCACCTATTAGTCTAAGTTAAAAGAGCCCAACCCAACATGATATTCTGGTCTGTAGATAATATATGTATACATATAATATATATATATATACATTAAATTCTATGGGATTTTCATGTTTCACCTTTTCTCAACAAGCTGCATAATTTGAGGTATCACTCATCTTTGTTACATCCCACAGCCTAGTTTTCCCAGCAGTTGTTTTCGGTCTTTCCCTCTTCTGGTACATCTTGGGATGCTCAACCCACTAACGTTAATAGCTAAATGATGTGGGTTTGACTAATTAGTGAGGCAGGTATTACAGCTCGGGCTCGTCAACACATAAATTACACCCTACAAATAGGCTAAGCTGTGTGTTAAATGCTAATAGTCTACTTAATAGTTACTTGCTCTATAGTTTAGATACCTTACCTGCATGAGAAATATTGATGCTTGCCTTAGCAATTTTTAACAAAGTGCAACAGAACACTCAAGACAGAACATCTAATAGTTTGTGAGCTAATCTCAACAACATTGCAGGCTAAAGACCAGCATGCAGTTCACCTGACTCCCATTTACATTTGTCACTTAAAGCCTTTTTCAAATCAAAGCTGGCAAAAAAAAATAAATAAAAATAAATAAAAAACAAGTAGGAATATTAGGGATGTTAAAGGGGGAGGAACACAACAATTGAAATTCCTTTGTGAGCCTTTGACAAACAGTTCACTTGTAATGTAGTGGATATTAAAGCGCTCTGCTACCAGTTCATGAACTCCTGACACAATCGTGCATATTTATTGCAGATAGGCTAATGAAATTTTGATCCCATTAGAGGAAAATCCATAACAGACTTCCAAGACAGCCCTTTATCATAAAATGGTGTTTTAGTGTATATGTTCTCATACTTCAACTTGTGCTAATTCATACTTTTGATGACTCTGTTTTGGAAGACTCTGACTGTTTTGTTTTTTCCACCCCAGTTTGATATTTCACAATATTTGACCAATTATTTTAAGTTACATCTTAAATTTTTCATATTTTCATGACCAAATTGTCAAATTGATATTTGACAACATTTGACAAAGTTTTAAAAGATAATTTTACATTTGTTATAGCCATATTGTCAGCCCCAATATCTGATGTTTGACAATATATGACTAGATGTTTTGAAAGATACATTGATGCCAAATCATTTCCCCCAATATTTAATATTCAACAGTATTTCAACAAAAAAAAAAAATTAAAGATACATTTGTTATCATTACACTAATAATAAATAAATTTTCACACCCACTTTAATATTTGCCAAAAAAATAAATAAATAAATAATAATAATAATAAGTTTTAATGTCCAAATTGCCATACCAATATTTAATATTGTCAATATTTGACAAAGTTATATTTTTATCTACCTAATGGCACAAAACGTACATTTAGAAACGTGATAGAAAGAGGTGTGTGTCATATTCGTTCTTCTTTGAAAGTTGTTATGGTCTCATGTCTGACCCTGAGGCTGAGCTGTGCTTTGAGCTCCATTTATGTTCCATTATCAGCGCTGTGTGTGAAGTAGGGGTGCTCCGATCACGATCGGCCGATCGTTAATGCGCATCTCGTCAGTAAAGCCGGTTATTTAATCAGCGGTTAATTCCATCAGGTGCGTGATTTCACATAGAGCAGCTGTTACTACACAGAGCCGTTGTTAACTGAGAAGATGGGCCAATAAACGCTGAAAATTAACGTGATTTGCGCATCTTCTCTATTAACAACGGCTCTGTGTAGTAACAGCTGCTCTATGAGAAATCAGGCACCTGATGGAATTAACCGCTGATTAGAAAACTGAAAACTGAAAACTGACGAGATGCGCATAACGATCGGCCGATCGTGATCGGAGCACCCCTAGTGTGAAGTATCAGACATGTTTAGACAGGGAAACTCATCAACTAACTGCAGGGTTTGCGTTCTCATTAATGAGATTCCAGAAATTACAAATATGTTTGATAGGATTGCGGACAGAAGAGATAAAACATAAATAATAAATATAACCATGTATACAGTAGTTATAGCAAAATATTGGCAAAATTTCTTTAAAAAATTCTATATAAAATTATGGTTTCCCTTTCAAATTTTTAATTTACACTGAACAAAATTATAAACGCAACACTTTTGTTTTTGCCCCCATTTTTCATGAGCTGAACTCAAAGATCTAAGACTTTTTCTATGTACACAAAAGGCCTTTTTCTCTCAAATATTGTTTACAAATTTGTCTAAATCTGTGTTAGTGAGCACTTCTTCTTCGCTGAAATAATCCATCCTCCTCACAAAAAGACCTTTGCAGAAGGCTCCTGTTCCTGTGGCTCAGTGGTAGAGCATTGCGTTAGCAGTGCAAAAGGTTGTGGGTTTGGTTCCAAGGGGAACACATGTTAGGTTAAAAAAAAAATAAAAAAAATAATAAATGTTAGCTTTGGATAAAGGCATCTGACAAATGTAAATGATTATTCCACAGGTGTACCTTAGGCTGGCCACAATTAAAGGCCACTCTGAAATAGGGATGCACCGAATCCAGATTTTTTGGGTTCGGCCGAATACAGAATCCACTGTTTAAGATTCGTCCGAATCCGAAACCAAATACTGAATCCTACTCGCATCCTTATTCCATTAACACAGTAAAACACATTAATGAAGTAAACAATGTCCACAGTAGTGTATTTTTCATTTTATTTTAAGTGTTAAAAAAAGATTAGGCATCATTATGCCAACATGACATGTGGGAAAAAATATTTTGACAATTACCATAAGCCTATGCTTACCCAAGTACAAACCAAAACCTTTCAATAAAAGTGCAACAATGCAAAAAAGAAAGTGATTTTCTTTTCTTTTTTAAACCAGAATATTTTTGGTGATTTAACTGAAGTTAATGTTATTGAACATTTACTCAAACATGGATAGTAGGCAGTTTTCTTTTATAACAGTAGGCTAGGCTACGATTAGAACAGAAGCCAAATATTAAGAAAAATACTAAGAAAAATATTACGGAAGATCACACACATCTCCTGCATCATAATTAAATTAACGTAAAACCTCTAACCTTTCCCATGAAATGAGAGTTTCCTTTAAAAAAAAACAAGACGCTCTGCATTAATGGGTGACAGCCGGTTGCGAGTGTGGGAACGAATGTCCCCAGCAGTAGGCAACTGAAAAGTCTTTCACTGGGCACAGAGGTTGGTGGCACACAGAGGTTGATCTTTGCCGTTTTTGCCTGCTGAGGAAATCGTTGCTGGTTTGTCTTCCCCCACTGAAGAGGGTTCTCTCTAAGAGGAATCAAAGGCTCACTGAAAAAAAAACGCTTATTTCCACGTCAGCACCCAATGTGACTGGCTCTGTATTGCTACAGAACGGTCCTCATGTAAACACCATCACATAATCAATGACCATAAAAATCTAAGGTTCTGCCGAAACCGAACCCTGTCAAAAAGCACAGTATTCGGCCGAATCCGAATCCGAATTCTGGACTCAGTGCATCCCTACTCTGAAATGTGCAGTTTTACTTTATTTGGGGGTTTGGGGGAGCTGACCCTAACCCTAACTGGTCAGAAAACCAGTCAGTATCTGGTGTGACCACCATTTGCCTAGAGTTGATCATTCGCATAGAGTTGATTAGGTTGTTGTTGTGGCCTGTGGAATCTCTTCAATGGTTGTGCGAAGTTGCTGGATATTGTCATGAACTGGAACACGCTGTCGTATACGCCGATTCAGAGCTCCCAAACATGCTCAATGCTCAGTGAAGAGAATTCCTCTCCAAAGTGCCAGACGCCATCAAATGTGAGCATTTGCCCACTCAAGTCAGTTACAGTTACAAACTGCAGTCAGGTCGAGACCCCGACGAGGATGACGAGCATGCGGATGAGCTTCCCTGAGACGGTTTCTGACAGTTTGTGCAGAAATTCTTTGGTTATGCAAACTGATTGTTGCAGCAGCTGTCCAGGTGGATGGTCTCAGATGATCTCGGAGGTGAAGATGCTGGATGTGGAGGTCCTGGGTTGGTGTTTACACGTGGTCTGCAGTTGGGAGGTCAGCTGGATGTACTGCCAAATTCTCTGAAATGCCTTTGGGACGGCTTATGGTAGAGAAATTAAAATTAAATTCACGGGCAACAGCTCTGGTGGATATTCCTGCAGTCAGCATGCCAAATGTTTGATCCCTCAAAACTTGCGACATCTGTGGCATTGTGCTGTGTGATAAAACTTCACATTTTAGAGTGGCCTTTCATGGTGGCCATCCTAAGGCACACCTGTGCAATAATCATGCTGTCTAATCGGCATCTTGATATGCCACACCTGTGAGGTGGATGGATCAACTCGGCAAAGGAGAAGTGCTCACTAACACAGATTTAGACAGAATTGTGAACAATATTTGAGAGAAATAGGCATTTTGTGTGCATAGAAAAAGGTCTTAGATCCTTGAGTTCAGCTCATGAAAAATGGGGGCAAAAACAAAAGTGTTGCATTTATAATTTTGTTCAGTGCAGTTTTATTTTTTTATGTGAATAATTAATATTTCATGTATAATTTTTAATTATATATTTTTTTTGTATTATTTTTTTTTTTGTTAGTTTTAAGCCTATCATTGTTCATTTTAACTTAGTTTAGATCTGAAGAAAGCAGATGTGGGAATAGGTGTGTGTGTGTGTGTGTGTGAGCCGATCAGAGGCATAGCTGGTTTGTCAGCGATGACAGCAAACTCATCATATTTGACATTCAATTTCAGTAATGTGTGGGAGGTGATCGCCATAGTCCTGTAAATAAAGGCAACCTGCGGTCTGTAGTATGCAGATGGTGAATCAGATACACATGGAAGCAGCTGTCCTATAATGAGCCCCATCAGCTGATATGGCATTAAGAAAAACAAGAGTTAATCCAGTCTTTGATGCGGTCAGATTCTGCAAATCCTGATTGAGCTTTGCCAAATCAAACACATTTGATGTCTACCTCTATTTAACTGGAAAGTTGTTAAGTGAACACATGCGTTGCCATTCGTTTGGGGTCAATATTTTTATTTCTTTTATATTATTTATTTATTTTAATAAAATAATAGTTGTATTCAGTAATGTCGCATTGATAAAAAATGTACAAATAATACAATTATAATGTTTTAAATGATGTCAATGTCTTTTTTTTCTATTCATCAAAGAATTCTGAAACAAAAAATGTAAATGTTATTTATTCCTGTGATGCAAGCTGAATTTTCACCATTACTCCAGTCTTCAGTGTCACATGAAAAAAACAATTTTATACATACATACATATACATATATATATATATATATATATATATATATATATATATATATATAGTAATGAAATATAGTAATGATGGTGAAAATTCAGCTTGCATCACAGGAATAAATAACTATTTAAAATATACTAAAATAAAAAATCATTTTAAATTGTAAAAATATTACATATTATTGTTTACTATTTTGATTAATTTAAATACACACAGCCTTGGTGAGCATTCTTTCAAAATAAAAATAAATCTTATAAGCCTTTGAAAATTAAAAGTTAAATGGTTAAAACAGTTTTAATATACTGCTTTGTGGACAAAAAAAATGGCAGGTCAAATTATTTTAATTTTTTGTCAAAGCAAACTAAACTGAAATTAAATTATTAAAAAAGGAATTTTACTAATTCGCAGCTTACTCCACTCTACCCGTCTACACTTCAGTTTTTTCCCCACATATTTGACACATCAGATGTGTACTGGAAACAATAACAGATTTGTACTTATTGTTATAAAAATAACAGGAGGGGTTCATAAACCACAAACATTTATTGATTTTATTAGCTTAACAATCCTTAAGAACAGATGGAAGGCAAAAAACACAGAATTTAAAGATTCTTTAATTAAAGTAATGGTGGTGTCTGATGGGGCTGGACAATTCCAGCTTGTTACTACTAAATCTAAAAACCTCCATAAAAGCAAAAAGTGAAATTGAAGAAAACCACTGACCTATCTGTGCATCACCAAATTTCAAAACATTTTCATATTAAATGTGATCAAATGTTTTTTTATAAGAACATTTATTGAATTTACATCCATAGACAAAATCTTTTTTTCTTATTCCTAATCTGTTCATAAAAAAGTAAGTCGATGTGATAGTCTCAGTCACTGCCTCACAATGCATTTTATTAGAATGAGGCATTAAAGCATGCATCGGCATACTGTCAGCAAACCAAAGCTGCATTCCATTGCTTAACTCATGGGTCTATGGACAGGTAACAGGCATGACAAAGAAACCGGCAGCCCAAAACGGCTGTGAATAACAGTTTCGTGAACTTCTTCAGTGACTAATGCTTGGCTCTCTTTAGAACACTGTCCGGTGAATGTATAATGTTTTGCCTTTTTCTTCAAAACCCATTTGTCCAATGCATCCACCCAATAACAGGAGAGGGGAAAACTGGGATGAGAGTATGAAAGCCTGGATGGGAATAAAGTGCTCATTCTTGTGGAGGTAGGGGGGATAGTACACTACAACACTCAGCACAGACACTCTTCTCTTCCTTCAGGAGTCTGAATCCTTGTAAATGTCAATCCTCACTCTCCTGGAGTGTGAGAGTGTGTCTGTACACAGGAGAGTCAGAGGTCCAGAGATTTGCGCACGATCTGCTTAGCTAGTTGGTTGAACTGCTCTCTGTCCTCACGCCACATCTTCGAGGCGTCCACGTTTGCTCCGCTCTCATCGTTGGGCTCTGTTGGAGTAGATGATATTTACAATTATTTAAAGACAAGCATGCACAGGACGCAAATTATACAAGGCATTAAAACGTTCCAATTCTAGGATTTACTACCACACTAGTTCTCAAAAATTCATCAGTCACAGTGATCAGACTCTATATTAGTTTTGTTGTTAAAAAGCCAAAATAGTTTTTAGGCAGAACATGGAACATGTTAATGATGTCAACATCATTTTAGGATCCAATGTGGACAGGGTGATAAAGAAAATCAGACATGAACATCTTTACTTTTGCCATGCTGGGTAATTCCACCACATAGCATTATAGAAATAAAATATCTAGACTGCCTTAGTGCAATAAAAAAAAGAAAAAAGAAAACAGACACTAGAAAAGTAGGATAAACAGCCATTTATAAATTAAAAGTAAATGTTTTAATTGTGGTATATTATATATATATATATATATATATATATATATATATATATATATATATATATATATATATATATATATATATATATATATATTATACCACATTCGATTTCTTCAGATCTAAACTAAGTTAAAATGAACAATGTTAGGCTTAAAGCAAACAAAAAAGTTATATAGTAAAATATTATTCCAATACCTGCTATTGATTTTACTATATTTTAATATGGATTTTATTCTTATGTAAAGCTGAATTTGAGCAAAAATTACTCCAGTCTTCAGTGACACATGATCCTTCAGAAATCATTCTAATATGCTAGTTTGGTGCTCAAAATGTATTTTTATTATTAATTTTGAAGGAAAAAAAATGCATTTACTTTAATGCATCCTTGCTAAATTAAAGTATTAAAGGGGTCATATGATGTTGCTAAAAAGAGCATTATTTTGTGCATTATTTTGGGCGTAAAGCAATGTGTTAACGTGGTTAAGGTTCAAAAACGCATTATTTTCCAAATACTCTATCATTATTTTTAATCTTTGCAACTTTATGGATCTTCTGTATGCACAAACAGCTTTTAACACTTCAAAGACAAAGGAAAACATGAAACTGCATGATATGACCCCTTTAATTTCTTAAAAAAAATATACAAATATATATTTTATAATTAAAATCTAATAAAAGTCTTACAGACCCCAAACTTTGAAAAACTAAATAGACTAACTGCATTTTCCCCATTTCAGAGAGAAAATTATTAATAAACAATAATAAAATCCAACTGTTACAATATAATATTGATGCTTTTTGATTCCAGGAGCCACTTTTAGTCAAGCAGGATCAAGACAGCACAGTTTTGGGACAGTTCAGTGATGATGAAGTGTATGGCGACTGACCAGCGAGCATGCTGACCACAGACAGCAGGATCTTCTCCACGCTCTGCACGGGACTCCACCTCTCAGCGCTGCTCTCATAGCCCATGGGGTCGTCACCAGGAGCGTGCAGGATTGAGATACACACACGGCCGTCTGGGTAGACTGCAGAAAACACACCATAAAGGCTTTTTATAAAGTTCTGCAATAGTAATGTTAATTTCTTTTCATTTACCCTTAACACATTTTTACTGTCTGTTTTAATTGCCGGTTGACTGAATACATTTGAATAAACTTAGGATTTGATTATATATGCATTCTTAATGCGTCTCTTAAGTCGAGATCGGGAATGAACTGGCTGGTTCAGTTCACTGCATTTCATCCCACATACTGAACTACTCTCCCAATAAGTTAAAAAAGGCCAAAATTGGATTAGAAACATTTGACTCAGCCATAACGAACAGATGTTGGGGTCCTTAAAGTATCAAAAGAACATACTGATTAATCTGCGAAGTCAATTAATCAATTAAAGTGTTAGTTCCATTAGTTCCATGAGCACTGAGCCGTGATTGGTTCCCTTCTAAAGACACACAAAGCAATCAAGTAATCCTTTGGAAGAGGGAGTGTATGGGACACAACTTTATTAACTCTGGATCGAGGGCTGAATGACCCCACCCCCGCATGATATCAGCCACCCAACAGCACGGCTGATGTTATCTCCACAACGGAGAACAGTGATCAGAATCTGAAGCGTCCAGCTCTGATAACCGCCTCCAGAGCCCCGGCACCATCAGAGGACTCTAGGCTGCTCTGCTGCTATCTGTGGCCTGCAGGAAGACCTTTATCTGGGCCCACTTCCCTGAGCACCGTGTCCACACATCCACCAGCAGATCGTAAAGACACTTTAGGACTCTGATTCTTAGTCTAAGCTCCTCTATGTCTAATGACTAGAAATGCATTAGAAAAGGGTTCCTGCTAGGGAAAAAATGACATTGCGATATTTTATTTTTCTGCGATATATATTGCGATATGAAATCTAATCTTATTTTTTTTTTTACAAACAAAAATGGGGTGAGCACACTTACATTATCATTTTAAATGATTTAAACATTGACACCATCGTGTCAATTGATCAATATGAGTGAAGGAGAGAGAGCAAGACAGCACTCGTGTTGTTTGAAGACGGCTCTCTCTCTCTATGATGATTAAGCTGTGCAATTAATCCACGAATCACATTCGTTAAGGGCCGGGGAGCAGCCTGACTGTACAGTAAATGAATAACAGATCAACTACGACAGCCTACATCGCACATCCTGCGATGTGACAATCATGGATTCGTACATCGCGATATCGATGCTTAAACGACACATCGTGCAGCCCTAGTTCCTGCTCCTGGAGGCTCCCCTAACACTGCAAATCATAAAGTGGATAGTTTCATCTGCAGAGTGATTGTTAAATATCCAATATATGCACAGCAGGTTTTGTGCACTACAAAATGATAATTTTTAATTTTATTATTATGCTCACCGAGGCTGCATATATTGGATCAAAAATACAGCTTAAAATAGTATTTTTTGTGACATATTATTATGATTAAAAAGAAAAAGTTTTCTTTTTTCATAACTTATATAATTTTTTTATCTAAATATGTAAGAGGGAAAAGCAGAATTTTCCACATCATTACTCCAGTCTTCAGTGTCAAGTGATCCTTCAAAAATCATTCCAATATGCTGATTTGTTGCTCAAGAAGCATTTTTATTATTATCAATGTTGAAAACAGTTGTGCTGCTTAATATTTCTGTCGAAACTATTATACTTTTCAGTATTTTTAATGAATAGAAAGTTGAAAAGAACAGCATTTTTATGCACACACACACACACACATATATATATATATATATATATATATATATATATATGGTAAGTCTATAATATAATATGATGTCATTTTTAACTAATATCCCTAATTGTTTTAAATTAAACATTTCAAGCATTTATTTTGGGGAAAAACTAAAAGTAGACTTAAAATGTAGAGACTGTTTAATGTGCACCCCAAAAGCTGTCATTTCCTTTTCGGTGTTGCTTTATTTGATTTCTATATAATAACTTGCAGGGTTTACAACGATTTGAATTAATTGTGAAAATATTGGTGTTTTTAATGCATGTTATAAGCGTAACAACTGGAAACACTGAATTATGAACACTCTATATTATCCAATTATTATACTAATTACTTATAAAATAATAAAACAATATATCATCTAAATATGAATATCTTGCATAACTGCATCAAGAAACTTGACATTACAATAGGTTAAAATATAAATCAATTAGAGTACATCATAGCAGTCTAACATTCATGTGCCACCTCACACACACACACACACACACACACAGTGTGAATGCCGAATGTTTGAAGCACTCACTGTTTGGATGAAACATGTCACAGGTGAACTTCATCTTGGGAGGGCTGAGGGGGTAATCTGAAGGGAAACTGAGGATGGCAGGGAACACACCGCCCTCAAAACATGTGTCCTCTGGTCCCCTACAATAAGAAAACAAGGAAAAATAATGAAAGCATTAGCATACAACCTCTTAAATCATTTGTAGCATTTTATGCTTTTATGAATCTCTGTGCTGCAACAAAAAGCTAATAATGAAACAAAGTAATCAAAAGCATTCCAGGAGTGACTCTCAAACCCCTCTTACAAGGGGTTATAAAGCTGGATAAGTTATTATTGTATTACCCACAAATCCTAAGCACTTAGAGTTTTATTACAACATTTTTAAAGCACATTAAAGACTTAAATAATGATTCACTCCAAACAGTTTTTCACAATATAATAAAATCTTTAGCATCAGGAATTATATGAACCTACATGGGAGTTGCACAGGAAGTTTCTCAGACATTGAAATAACTTCTGTTCGAAGTATATATCTGGATTATACACAAACGTCAGTCTAAATGCATCTATTTATAAGTATAACTGGAATATGATTTGCAGCCTTTAGCATAAAAAAATTAAATTCCTGTACACTTCATCTTAATCATTAAATCACAGAAATTCATCCAGCACGGACAGCCGTGGCAGAACTTCATGGAATCATCTCACATGTAAATTTCTTTCTTTTTACTTGCCATATCCAGCTGTCTATCAAATTCTGTTTCTATGGGCAGATATTGAATGATAATGAACGTACTAGGGACACTGTTCCTTATTTTGCTTGGCTCTTAGTTTCACTTAAAAACTTATCGGTTAAAACCACTGATCAAACCACCAGTTTGCATTACCGGAGGTCAAATTGTTTGGTCTTAACTGATTTTAGATATCACCACTCAAATGTCCCTTCGACTGTGAATGAATAAAAAGAAAAGAAAGCTGCAAATTGCAGAACCGTATAAAGTGACAGCAAAAACTTCCCCGTGAGAAATATGTTCCCTTTTTAATATAAAAAAGGTGTTCTATTGGATTCTAAGCTTAGAATATGAATGGTTTTGAGGCTTTGCAGACAATATTGTAACTTTTGTAAGAATTGTGCAAAGAAAAATCTAGAATTCTAAGAAACAAAATGCAAGCCCAGAGTTGTGAGATATAACCTCAGATTTCAAACTTTTCGCAAGATAAAAAAAGTGGAGGAATCAGTCAGAAAGAAGAAGAAATGCTCACTAAACAGTCTTTTTTACAGTCGATGGGTAATACTTACATAATAAGAGCCTCCCATTCAAAGAAATTCTCTTCGTTTACAGGCCCTGTAGGGATTAAATAAGTCTCATTAAATAATTACCTTCTTATACAGACAAATCAGTGCATGGCATAAGTAAAATTACTATTGAGAATAATCTACTGTAAAACCAGGTCAATGGAGCAGTTCATTAACTGCCCTAACTCTTACCTGCTACAATCCCCTCTGGAGGGTTGAGGGTTAGTTCTGGAAAGAAAGAAATGCGTTGGACAACTGTATCCATAAAATTGTTCAACAGAAATATGTAACGTTTTATAAGGAAAGACAAGCATTACACTAGAGTAGAGAAACATAACGACGAGTGTATAGAAATTAAATATGAACACGAATTAGGAGTTACACAGTCAGTTTTAGTGTGTTTGGTGACACTTCTGTTAATTTACTGACTGAAATCGTTGTAATAATTCACTCTGCCAGCATATGTTTGGGAAGTTCTGGAAGTATCTACAGCTGCCAGACTGTTGTTACCAAAAATAGTGTAAAATACACCATTCACAAGCACCAGCATTGCACGGCATTAGAGTGACATGACTTACGTTTGTATTCAGCCATGAGTCTTTTTAAAGCTGTTCCAGCCATTGTACAGCCTGCTCTAAATAGAAGTTGCTTTGGCACGATGGGTGACGACAACTGACCATAGACTGACACGACGAGAAATCTTGTTCTTCCGGGACAAAGCGAGTAAAGAACTTCGCGAGCGGAAAAATTTCCACTCGAGCTTCACTTCCGCCTGACGTCACTTGATACGTCACATGCTTTTATTTTGCCTTAATTTTTTCCACCGAAACTGATCATTTAAAAATAATAAATTGATTAATTTTATTTCAGAAAAATAATTTGTTGAGCTGAAAACCGGATTGCAATAAAACTATCTGAATTACTGAATTACAATATTTATTGATAAAAAATATACATAATGCTTATTTAATATTAATTATTTGTAATTGTAATAATATGCATGTATTTATTTATTTATTTATTTTATATTTTTATGTATGCTGCTTGGATTTGTGTTTAACCGTTATAATATCTGTTATTATTTGAAGAAGTTTAATACAAGTTTAAAAAAAAAAAAAAATCAAAACTATTATTGTGATTATATTTCTCTAATGAAAAACAAAATATGAAGATTCATTTTTATTTTAGTCTAATCTTTAAACTCTTTAAATAACTAGCACAATAAATGTTTAATAAATGTTTATTAAGTGTATTTAATATTTATTTGTTTTTCTGTGTAAATAGAGTTTAATAAAGTTAGTTTTTAATCCAACAATATTGTTTGGTTTTAAGAATTTGAAGATTGATAATTTATTAATTAAATATTTACATAATTACATTGATGATGATGATGATGATGATGATTATTATTATTATTATTATTATTATTATTATTATTATACAAGAATAAATAAATGTGCACTTGCTATTTGGTCGTGTACTAGAGTGGAATGACTAGGCATTAGTACACTTACATATATGTAGTAAGAGCCACACTGACCTCTAGCGGAAGCGTCTGAGAAGTGCAGAACTGTTTCAATGGCAACCATCACAGAGTTGAAAACCGGTGAGCTAATTCTTACAAAGTGAAAAATTGCATCATGCCGTTGGGCCAAGGTTATGATTATTTTGCGTGTTTGTTTTTTATAACAAATCTACAGCCGTCAGGTTTGTTATTAATGATGTTAGATGTTTAAACTTAACCACCAAGTCTCTCCACAGTTGTGTATTCTATTTGTGTGCAGCTTTGCCCAACTCACTTTCGCTCTCTGGCTTTCAAATTAACGATCTGTAGCTTTGCGAGAGACGCTGGAGGCCCGTGGGGTGCTCGGGCAGCTGAAGGCGAGGATCCGGGCGGAGGTGTTCCGCGCGCTGGACGATGAGAGCGCGCCGCGCCCGCCGCTGTCCCACGAGAACCTGCTGATCAATGAACTGATCCGAGAATACCTGGAGTTCAACAAGTATCGATACACTGCATCTGTGCTGACCGCAGGTGCTCTATTACACCTAACAACTCAAATATATTATAAAAGCAAACGTTTGAAGGTTAAATTGTTTAAAACAATGGATCTCAGAAGCAGGTCAGCCTGAAGTTCCCCTAGATCGGGAGTTCGTGGCCAGTGAGCTCAATGTCGCAGAAGATTCATGTGCCAAAGCAGTGTAAGTATAATTTGTGACAAGTACAAGTTTTTACTGATTGAGAACATGAGAGAAGGATTGAACATTTATTGCACGAGGCACAACGATGAAGACAGCCCAGGGTCACTGTGGCCCACTAACACTTAACCAAATATAGATATCAAATATATGAACTATTATATTATATGCTTTCAGCCTGGTTTTAACTACAACCAGCAAGGAATGTTGATGCAATATTATGAAGACTTTTAAAAAATGTAATAAGAGGCTTTTAAATCCATTTTGGGAGACACAAGTGTAGGCAGTGAAGTGATTTAAGGGCTGAATGTGATTCTTCAGTCTGGTACGAGGAAGCACTCTTGCTGCTGCATTCGTAACTCATTGTAAGTGTTGGATATAGCTATCTTGTAAGTCAGCCAAAACTCTGCTCAAGCAGTCGAGTCAAGATGTAACTTCAGCACGAAGGAGTTTCTTGATCCTAGAAACTAAAAAAAACTAAAATGAACTAAAAAGCTGCTTGATCAGAGCAATCTCTGTTGTATTTTTTTTAACCTGAATAATCACTCTTAGCACTTTATCTAAACTTAAAGGGATATTTCAACCCAAAATTCTGTCATCATTTACTCAGCCTTTGACCCTTTTTTTCTGTGAAATATAAAAAGACATATTTAGGAGGAATGTCCAAGCTGCTCTTTTCCATGCAGTGAAAGTGAATGGTGACCAGGTTCTTTCAAGCTCTAAAAACAGATTTTATTTATATATATATATATATATATATATATTGTTTAATGTTTTTTAGGCCATTGTTGTATGGACTGCTCACTCATTTCCTTAGCAGTAAAGGAGGGCACAAAGGAAAGCTCTTCCTAAGGTGCTCAGCAGCAGTGTCTTCACAAGAACCACATGGCCATCGTAATGCAGAGTCATAACACTGAGGTAAAAAAGAGCTTCAGTGCAAAGCTTAACAAAAACAAATTTTAATTTGAAAACCTTGCATCTCATTCAGTGGTTTCTGTTGTTTTTCCAGCTCTGCACCTATCTCAAGAGGAAGTCATATGATCACAATTAAAACTAAACCAAAAAAAACCCCAAAATATTCTGTCCAGCTTACTCTGGGTATAGAAACTGAATGTATTTTATTTTATACTTTGATGTTACTTTTTTTTACTCCTAGTAAGTTTTATGAATAAAACCATTTTGATTGTTCTTCTAAAATGTGCAAGCAATGCAGTATATTACAATATATAGTCAGAGTCCTCATGTAAAAGACTCTTAGGATACTATTTATTCATAGGGGAAAAACATCTGAGACAACGTCCATTTGTAGGTTTTATTTCACCAATGCCAGTACATAATTCTTTTCACAGGTGTATCCGACTGGTTTCTGAACTTAAGATAGATAAGTTAAACAATCAAAAAGCAATTACAAAGAAGAATCCAAAACAAACAGTAAACTTACATCTATACAAAGCCACAACACTATATGAATGAATCCAGAGCAGTAAACAAGGAGTGAACTGATTGCTGCTCTGAAGCAACCCTTCTTAAAGGCCCTTAATTGGAGTCAGAATCGGGTGAAGCTGTCAACAGTGGGTGGAGCTACAATCACTATGTCATGGGTTTTTCAACACCTGGTGATTTATCCCCTTTCACCGAATTATGTCCTCCTCATTGGGGTTTCCTAAATTCCCCACGGATCTCTGGCCGTGGTGGTGGCCTAGCTACAGTTTTTAAAAATATATTCAAATGCAAAATCCTTCCTGTAAAAAACTACCCCTAAGTTCAAGTGTTTATACTTGCAAATTGTCTGCAAACACCCCTGTTATGTGCACTGGTCTACAGATCACCTAAAGCTACTGGCTGCTTCATACATGATTTCTCTGACCTTCTGTCTGCCTTGGCCATTCAGTCTGACAAGATGCTGATTCTTGGTGATTTTAATATTCATGTCTGTTGCCCAACTAAGCCGATGGTGAATGAATTTTTTGCATTACTCGATTCTTTTAACCTCACTCAATCAGTTTGTGGTTCTACTCATATCAAGCGACACACATTGGACCTGTCTGTTCTGTCATCAGGGATATCAGTCGACAAACTTGATATCACTAATGTTGCTATCTACGATCACTTTCTGATTGAATTTGAATTTTCTAGCTACAGTCCTCCCTCTGTCCCTCCTACTTCTTACGTTTTAGCTCGTTCATTTAACTCCGCTACAGCTTCTCTTTTCTCAAATTCTTTTAAGTTTGCTCTCCCTCCCTCCCTCTCTGCTGACTTGCCATCATGCACTAATATTGATGAGCTTGTCTCTAGTTTTAACCTGTCTTGTACTAATACATTGGATCAGATAGCCCCTGTAAAATGAAAACGAGTAAAGTCAAACACTTTAACACCTTGGGTGGATAGTTCCATACAAGTTTTCCGTCAAGCCTGTAGACAGGCTGAACGGAAATGGAAAAAAAGATAAGCTTCAGGTCTCTTATGACATATTTCTGCAACATCTGAAAGCATATCAAGTCACTGTTAAAAAGGCAAAAGCTAATTATTTCAGTGAACTTATTAACTCACAGGCTAATAGACCCAAAGTTCTTTTTAAAGCTATCGATACATTTTTAAATCCAGCTAATACAGTTGATACATCATTAACTTGTGATGAGTTTTCTGATCATTTTATCCGAAAGATTGACCTTATCAGATCTAGCATCACAACCCAGGGTTGCATCTCAGTTACATCTTGCAGTCCTACCAGCTTTCTCCAGCATTTCACTCTTCTGTCTTCCCCTGAGTTGTCTGAGATAGTTTCTCATCTTAAGCCTTCTTGCTGCCCTTCTGATATTATTCCCTCTCGTCTCTTTTAAGAGGTCTTTGATGTCCTTTCTCCAATTGTGTTAGCTATAGTTAACTGTTCCTTATACACTAGTGTTATTCCATCTGGTTTTAAGCACGCAGTAGTACAACCACTATTGAAAAAAAAAACAATCTTGACCCTAATGATCCTGGAAATTTCAGACCTATTTCTAAATTATTGTTTATTTCTAAAATCCTGGAAAAAAAGCAGTTTTTAAGCAGATCTCCTCTTTCTTGACTAATTTTAACATATTGGATAAATTCCAATCTGGTTTCAGAGCTCTACACCGCACAGAATCTGCACTACTTAAAGTTTATAATGACATTCTTCTTACCATTGACTCTGGATCAAGTGCATTACTTATACTCCTTGACCTTAGCGCTGCCTTCGACACTATTGATCATGGTATTCTTATTGATCGCCTGGAAAATAGTGTCGGACTACAGGGCCCTGTCTTACACTGGTTTAAATCATACCTGACAGAGAAAACATTCTCTGTTAAACTGGGTGCTAAATCATCCCCACCAGTGGAGATTAAATATGGTGTACCTCAAGGATCAGTTCTTGGTCCCCTGCTATTCTCCCTATACATGCTGCCCCTTGGCTCCATCCTTGAAAAGCACAACTTAAGATACAATTGGTATGCTGATGATACATTATTGTATTTGCCCATTTCCCCTGGTTGTACTTCAGATATCGAAACTATTTTTAGCTGCTTGGAAGACATTAAATCATGGATGGCAGAAATTTTCCTCCAGTTGAATACCAAAAAAACAGAGATTATTTTATTTGGATCCACCACCACTTCAAAACACTGGAGTAATGCCCTTCGCCCTTGGTCATCTAACTTGCAGAATTCGGTCGGGAATCTAGGTGTCATTTTTGATAGTTCTCTTAATTTTAATAAACAAGTTAGCTCTGTTGTTAAAGGTACTTTTTATCAGCTTAGAACAGTAGCTAAGCTGAAGCACTTTTTATCCAAGAAAGATCTTGAAACAGTAATTAATGCTTTTGTTTCCTCATGCTTAGACTACTGTAATTCTCTGTACACAGGTCTAACCAAACATAATTTAAATAGACTTCAGGTAGTCCAGAATGCTGCTGCAAGACTCCTCACAGGCACCAAAAAGTGTGAGCACATTACCCCAGTTTTAGCTGAGCTCCACTGGTTACCAGTGAAATTCAGAATTGATTTTAAAATCTTACTTTTACGTTTTTAAAGCTCTAAAAGGTCAAGCCCCTTTGTATATTTCTGAGCTTTTGTCTACTTACTCTGCCGCCTGACCATTCAGGTCTACAACCCAACAGATACTTGCTATCCCCAAGACACGTTTTAAAACCAGAGGGGACAGAGCTTTTTCTGTAACAGATCCTACTAAACTCTGGAACTCCCTCCCGCTTCATATTAAGTCCTGTAATATTTCAGTGTTCAATAATAATAAGTATTCAATTATTTAAGTGGATTCAAGGAGTCTCATTTTTATGTATTGTCAAGGCATATTGTTTCTGCCTTCCCTGTTTTAACTTGTAAAGCACTTTGGGTCAACTGTTGTTTGGTTAAATGTGCTATACAAATAAAATGACTTGACTTGACCTCATATATATTTAATTTAAATAGTCTTGACATCCAGTTAACTGATTTTGAATTATATATGTTTGTATCCTCTGCTTTTAAAATATGTTATGTGCACTATTAAATTTACATGTGCCGTAAAATAGCAGTAGCTTTATTTTTTCGTGCAACTGTTTAATTTATGTCAACAATGATAAAGTATGCAAATTATGGTAATTCCCACAGTCTGAATTGATGAAGTTACGCCAATCTTAAGATAAGTGCTTCGATTGTTTATCTTAAATGGCAAAAATTACAAAATCAAGCCTGGATTTTTGGCTAGCTTCTGAAGTCAGTCTTTCTGGTGAAGGCCCAGGTCCTTGAACTCTGAGTGGGATGCGTGGGATGAAGTAGAATTTCATTCGTCATTATAAGTATTAATAGGCTGAATTGCAAATAGGTAGCCTAATTCTAATACAGGCAATGATTATCCATCATTACATTTTTATATTTATGTAGCCTACACAATAATATTCTTTTACACTGTAATTCTTTTGTTTTTAATACCTGGCATGTTTGTGTGATGCACATCCCTGTGTGTACACTTCATCTACAGTGATATCATTGACTTGATTGCAAATAAATGCACAGACTATTTAAACTGAACAGAGATGACATAACTGAATTCAATGATGAACTGCCTTTAACTATCATTTTGCATTATTGACACACTGTTTTCCAAATGAATGTTGTTCAGTGCTTTGACGCAATGTATTTTGTTTAAAGCACTATATAAATAAAGGTGATGATGATGATGATGATGTATTAAGCAAAGTCAACGCACTCTACCAACACACTCTTTAATTAACAAAAAAATATTGCTGCATTGACTTTAGACTTTAGACTTTAGACCAGGTTTGAGTTGGTCTATGGCTCAATCTATTTTCAACTCCTAAAAATAGTAATGCGCCTGAACGCACTTCTTTTTTGACCAGCACACCCATGAGGGCAAATGCATTTGCTAATTGAACGATGTGGTGCTGGACGGGAAAATGTGAACAGTGCCGGACTGAAACTAGCAAACACACTTGCGCTGCGCCTTGCGTCGCATTGCGTCGGGTGTATTATAGGGCCCTGAATTTTGAATCTGTCTAGAAATGACATTTGAACTACACTTTCTTACTTGAGCTGTTCTCATGTCAGTCCTTGAACTGTCTAATGAATTGTCCGTTTCTAAACAAAGCACTTTATAAAGAGGACATGTTATAATTAATCTTGCTTTAGTTTCCTAGTACTTCTCATTGAGAATCTCAATTGTGTTGATACATGTTTGGTTTTCTTTCACCTTAAATCAGCCAAGCTCACAAACACTGTCAACATCATCCATTGCCAACTTCTTAAAATACCCTTATTTTCCTTTAAAGTTAAGTCACTTCATACTCACTCAATACTTCAACTGATATTTTGCCCAGAATATGATCACAGATCAAGGGTAATAAAGCATTTTGTTGAAAGGTTGATGTTGAAGGTTTCCCAGAGCATTGTCATGGTACATTTTCTTTCAGTAAAAGGTTATCATCAACAGATAGATCATGTGAAACAAATATTAGCTTGTTCTCCTGCTGCTAAGTTAGAACTGCGTTCCAATGAGGACAAATATATCCAAACACATGTGACCCTCTAAAATAATGTGTACTTATATATCTACTCAGGATTTTTATGAGAACTGAATATGCATGTAGATAAATTAAAGATAGAGACATTTTGTTCTTCTTTCACTATGCATTTAATTTCCTGTTTTTGCATGTCCATGATTAAAGTGCCCCCATTATTGGTTATGAAAGGTTTTTGGGAGTCAGGCTGACATGCTTGCAAGGTCAAAAACACTTTCATTGTCTTATAATATGTATTTATTTTGACTTGATCAACAACTCCCAAACGATTCACTCAACGATTCATTTTTTTAAACCCCTCCTTTGCATGATGCTAATCAGTGGTGATTGATCTAATTAGTCTAATTTTCATTTAATCATGCCTGTAAAACCTGATAAAGCAGTGTTTGTGAGCAGTGCTGCTATGTGTACAGCATTACCAGGGAAACCTCTGTTTCTCCGCTCCAAAAGCGGCACCTAGTGGCAAAGAATGAATTAGCTTTTTCATTCAGACTAAAGCGAAAAGACCAACAAGTAGACAGGCAATATGCTAGTGTTTCATGTTGAGGTCGACATGGAACGGCTTGGGATTCGTTTTAAAAACAACTCCTTTTAATGATTCAGGGCCGACTCTTTCTTTTGAGAGACAATAACATTATACACGGTGCACTTTCAGATTTAAAACTTCGCAGGATGTTTTTCATTCAATTAGAGCTGTGTTACACACCACGTGAAAGGTAATTTCCAAAAATCCATAGTAGGGGCGCTTTAAGCAAAGCCACTGTGCTTGTGACACTGTAAGAGGTAGGCCTACCATACTGAACACACATTGTAGTAAGATTTTGTCTAGTAAGGTGTTGAAATTCTCTTGCTAATGTAGGCTATTCTTAATACTCCAGTTACTCTGAACGGCTTCACTCCAAATGAGTGTTTTTGGATGTTTCTTAGGAAACTATCTAGCCTGTGCTTCACTCAGCTTTAATCTAGCACATATTTCCCGTTCCCTCCTCTCCTGTCAGGACTAATTCCTGAGATAGTGTACTTCTACTAAGGGAACAACTTATATTTTAGACATTCAGTAGGACTTGTGCATTTCAAGATATAGGCCTACAATATCTTTGTGAGCATTGTTATTATTCATTGATAATCTTCCCCATAGTTTTCAAATCTCCTTTAAATAAAAAAATATTAAATTCAAGACTTTACACCAGGTTTAACGTCACTTATTATTTCTTGCATGTCTCATAACAACCAAGGTTGAAAATGCACATATCTGAAATCTTTGACTGAGATTTTCAGAATATTTTTAGAACGATTGAGTCATTGAGGAATTTTTTCATTAAGGAAAAAGGCAGCTTGGACATATCTCAAAATATCTACTTTGGTTGTCAAAGAAATTACCAGTAAGGTTAAATGATGAAATCATTTTTATTTTGATAAACTGAAAAGTTCATAACACTGTTAATAACATGTCCTTAAAAAAAGTAATTTATATAAAATCTAATCATGTGATGCATGCGGGAACTACTGGGAATAGTTTTTGACAGTACATAAATATGACAGTATTGTATTGTAAAATTACATATAATTCGTAATTACATATAATTACATTTAAAGTTTTTCACTGTATACACTGACAGAAATTGGTGTAGGGTTTTCTTTGAAACAGTTCTCACTCAGAAATTGCTAGATTTTTTAAAGTAGAAATACTGAAATATTATTTTATTGTAAAATGATCTTTATATACATATTTGAAAAATTATTTGATTTTATACGGTACATTATAGTTAATAATTAACAGGTTTTTAATGTAGCATTATAGCATCAAAATATATATATATATATGTACTGTGTTCAATATTACTGTCTCTGATACAAACTGCGTTATTCTCTGTAGTGCAAAGCAGCAATCTATTAAACAAACATTTATGTTCCTATTTTTACAGCACCATACATCATGGGCAGGTGCAATACCTCACATTCCTTAATTGGTGTTAGTCTTTGTTGGAATGAGTGTCCGTAGCAACTCTGACATTTATTGTTGGTGAGCAAACAGTCAAAATATATCCCAATGAACACCTATTTGTCTTAACAAAGACACCGCTGTTGTACCATATTTAGTCACTCGGTCCAAGTCTTTTTGTGTACCCTTCTAAACACAGAATACAGCCGAGATTCCAGGCAGACCCCAGTGTCCTTATATGGCACAACAGAGACCTAGTAGGGTCGTGCATCTCTGCCTCTCTCTCGCAGCCTCTCACTTTCACTACACATCCCCATCCTCCATCCGTCTCCAAGACACTCTCTCTACCTCCCTTCATTCCCTTCGCACATCCAGGAGAGCTTGATGCTGACCAGTGACAGAGGCGCTTCTTTCCCTGCAAGCTTTGTTTTCTCCCCCATCTCTCTTTTGGAGTGGAGCAAGGCCTCAGAGCATACCAGCCTTGGTCCCGTTCCCTGGAAACATCACAGACTCGATTTACTGGATGCAATAGGAGGTTGTCCTTATATAGGAAGTTCCATTAGATACCAGGAGCCTGCTGTGGGAATTGAGGGGACGGAATGTGATGTGCGTAATGATAAGGGTCCTAAACAGGATCTCAGGGGATTTGCCTCGACCAGATGTAGCATGTATTCTTTCTTATTTGGGTTCTTTTTGTATCTTTCCTCTGTTCTGCATATTAAGGATTCCTTGTGTATTCCCTGATATTCCTGGTCCCCATTCACTTTCGCTGTATGGAAGAGAGAAGTGGGAACATACTGCAAAATGTCTCCTTCGGGGGCTCACAATTTAACTTTATAAGTGAACCATCCCTTTAAAGCTGACACTTTTCCATATTCCGGATTCAGCGACAAATTCCTGGGTTCTGCTACTAAAGCATTATGAAAATCCTTCAATAAAAATATTAATGACTGCATTTTAATGTACAACGTGTGTATCATAAATTATTTAAAAAAAAAATAGTGTATAAATATGAAATGATATTTATACACTATTTTTTTTTTTTTTTTTTTTTTTTACAAAGAGACAACATGACGAACATGCTTGTAGATATGAAATATAAAACTCAGTGTGTGAAGAAAACAGAAAAGAAAAAAAAATAAGGTAAATATCACCTGTGAGCATGTTTCCCAATACATCTTTGATTTTGTCAAATTATGAAGAAGTGTGTAAATATCAGACATCTTTAATTATGTATTAAGGAAAAAATAAAATGCTAGCTATGAAATTTGCCAAGTCAAATGAATATTTTTTTTTCCAAACTGTCAACTACTGTCAACTGTCTCTTGAAGCAAAAACGAAGGATTATGAAATATAATAGGAACTGTGCAGTAATGAATTCCTGTTAACTTTCATTTTCCACTTTTATCTTTACCGACTTCTGAAAACGAAGCACTTGCTGTAGTGGTATTCTTGCAACATTTTAAAGGATGCTCGCGAGGAGACTGTAGATCACCTGAACTGTCAAAACTTGCTGACCAATCACATTGCAAATCGACTGTTCGGCCCCGCCCACCGACCCGCTTCACAGTTTAAATGATGTTCTCATGCTTTTCTGTCTAATTTGGACTGTTCGTCTTTGGAGTACCTCACTGTCACAGGACTCTCCAAATCCTAACTTTCCAAATCGCGGCAAGTTTTCATCAGCCTTGTGAGTATGCATCTATATTAATTTTTTAACTATTTATTTATTTATGTATTGGTAATAAAAAGTGTTACATTCTAATCTTTTAGTTTTGCACGCGTGACCCACGGAGGCTCAGATATGTAAATAATTGTGAAAGTATGCCATTATGTTGATTATACAGTGTCATGTGTGCGCAATAATTGCAGAGCTGTGTGAGAAAACTGTAATCTTTCACTGAATATTGAAACCTGAAGCTGTCAACGTTCAGTTGCTTTGAAAGTGTTTGACAGCTGTTCATTAAGTTATTTTATGTTGCCATTAAAGTAATATTTTCCCCAAATGGAAATTCTGTAAACGTTTAGCCTACTTACCCTCATTTTAATCCAAATGTTCAAATTTCTTACGTGAAAGATTAAAGGACACGATTGTCTGGATGCTAGTGGCTTAACAGTCTTAGTCACCATTCGCTTTCATTGCATCTGCTTTCCATAGAGTAAAAGTGAATGGTGACCGTCATTCTGCCTAACATATTCTTTGCTCCGTTGGTTTGGAACAGCATGAGGATGAGAAAATGATGACATAATATTTTTTTTATTTAATAAACAGAATTAAATTATCTTTGTACTTTGTTGGACAGAACAAAAGCTTTCAACAAATCACGCATCTCTGACCTTCTAGTCAAAACATCATCATAAAGTATCCCACGAGCTGTTAAGATAGAAAGCATGTCATTCTATCTGCCCTTTCGTGCAAAAGTTTGACTTCAGCGGAGTCTGTCATAGGAAATGGTTAAGGAAAGTGAGTAGAATGAGAGAAGCAGAGAGCCTGACAAACCAAAGTGTTTCCTGTTCTCCAAATATGGTTGTCAATGCAGCTTTCTGCTGCACGTTGTGGTGAAGAGAAGAGTGTCAACTGACTGTCCTCTCCATTTCCCATTGTAGTGATGACATGCATAGACAACTAAGCGTAGACACTAGTGTGAGAAAGTCTAGACAAAAAGATCAAGAGTAAAGTGCAGGGGAAGTAAAGTCAGTATATCATCATTTATCAATTAATGACATGATCAGTAGCATTTAAAGTTCCTTATGACGCTTTCTGCAGACTCACCCCATGTCTTTCCAAACATTTTTGGCTTTCTTTTTCTTGTGGAATTTTTTTGAGAATGATCTGACAGCATTTTTAGTCAAATTAAAGCAAGTAAACTGCCAAGCTTCAAAAAGGATGCAAAATGCATCTTTAAAAATATTATAAAAGTGGCCCATACAACCCATTTTCCCAATCTTTGATCTTTGTGTTGCTGAGATTCAGCTTTTGTGTTCCAAAGAAAAACACATTGGGTTCAGAACTAGATGCAAAAATAAATAATAACTGAAATGTAATTTATGAGTAGCTGTGTAAATCTTAACTATTTTAATATTTTTGCGACATTTCTGACAGCTTTTTCGGAATATCTTTCATAATGACGGTAAAAGGTGTGTGCATGAGGCAGAAGTTCATTTTAATCAGGCTTGGTAGAAAAGGGAACTTTAACAGTTTTATTGGTAAGATTAGAAGACCTAGCAAGCTCTTCAATAGTGAATTAGTTTAGCTGTGTTTTCGACTTTATCACATTTGTGGGATATCTTTAGGCTGCTTACCTGATTGTTCCTCTAATGATTTAACACAATTCTGCATCACCTGACAGACTCCTTCTGGAACTGTTGTTGATTTCTTAGAATTGGTAGCTGGACTAATGTCTAATAGTTTAAACCACTTTAATCACAGATTCAGCTTGTTTTGGTGAAAGAATGTATTTATGGTCATTAATGACTAAATAAAGCTTATTGCAACTGATCTATGAAGCATTATATTCAGTATATACTGCTATAGCATCAGCTTTAAAGCTTGAGCTGTTGACCTTGTATGAACGTTCATCTCAATAAAATTGTTAACAGAAGAAACTGAAATGACACAGCTGCTCACGAGAAAAAGAAAACTATATGGCTGGAATAAGAAAAAGAGGAGGAGGAGGAGTAGAGAAGAGAGGAGAAAACCTTTCACAGGACCAGGGGTCACAAAAATCCATCCGCACAAAACATGGTCACATGATCTTCTTGGCTTCAGGCCCACTTGAACACAGGCCAAGGCTCATTCGTGCTAACTTTTACATCTGCCATGTTAAAAAATGCTGAATTTCTTTGAAATAAAACCCAGCCTCTGCTTATTTAGGTTGGATTTCGGATAGTATATGTTTGTGGAGTGAAACTGCTGATCCATAAAAATCTTGGGTAGAAACTCAATGGTTTTCGAGTACTGAAATGAAAGGACTTCCCAAAGAAAGGGTTATAAATCTACGTACATGACACAGGAAATTCCCTCATTTAATTAAATCTGGTTATCATAGAAAAATGTTGTTTGTTTGTCTCGCCTCCAAACGATCATAGGGCATTTAAACTACCATTTTCCATCCATCGGGCGATTTTAGCATGATTTTGTCGTCCTATTGACAAAAGAATGCAGATACCTAATCTTGGTTGAAAAATTAGCATTTACAGATTCATGTTTTCGAGATGCTCAATATTTTAACCCGTCAGAATTTCAGCATGTTAAATTCATCTAGTCTTCTTTCTACAACACAGACTCTGAAGAATTAAGGCAGACAGCAACAAGAAGTTTCAGTCATTCTCCATGGTCACATGAGCAAGTGCAACACTTTGGTTTTAGATATTATGCAAATTTCTGCTTGAGGTAAACTAGGTAAATTCCCAGCAAACAGCCTGTCCTGCCTGCTTGATACAATTTTATCATTTAAAATACAATTTTAATTTTAACTTATGTTAGGTAAGTAGGTGGGAAAAATGTTTTCGCTGAGCCGTTAAACCATACAATATACTAACAATGGATAGTTATACATTTCAGAGGAAATTGGTTCATATATAAGTCGTAGCTTTGGAATTGTTTCGCCAAATTGCTTTTTAAGCTCTGTGGCTGCACGAAGCTGCACCTGCTGTTTGCAAACTTTACTGTACTTGAAAATACTTGTGTAAACGTCCCTATATCAGCCCACCAGAGGAAGAGGAGGGTGGGGGAAAGTGGCAGGAAAATCAGACCCCTCCAGTCTCTGACTGTCCCTGCCTAATGTTATCATTTTGGAGTAAACTGCGAGTCTGGCTGGAGACATACTATTCCCTATTAGGGCTTTGTTTGGGAGTTCATTTGCTTCTGCTGTTTAGGTCGACAGAGCGTCCACTAACTCAAAGGCAGCCTTATATGGTCATCACAGCACGGGACCACAGCTGAACTCTAAAAGAAACAAGAAAAACAGCATTTGCTGTTGAGATTATCACATGATTATATATGTTTTGCCTAACATTCTTTATATTTCCCAAGCATTTTTCTCATCCTTTCATCTAAACTGGTGACAATAGTGCGCCCCATGTGACCCGTGCAGTGTTTGTCAGGGAACATTGTGGTTTGATTAGCGAACTTTGCAGAAGCTATAATTTAGTTTTAGTCAATTGCATACACACCCTAAATTCAGTATTCCATTGATATTAAGCCTTGAACAATGGGAGAGACCCCAGTGTGTGTGTATATGTGTGTATTTAAAAACCCCAATGGTAATGATTTTTCTTCTTCTTCTTTTTTTTTCTTTTTTATTAAATAGGTAAACGGTTTAAATGGATTTAGGGGAATAATGAGAAAGAAAAAAAAAGAACAGTAATAGACAATAATTGTTTTTTATTTATTTTAAATGTTTGCAAATAATATTTTTATTTCAAAATATGCTCCCATTCAGTCTAATTCATATGCCTAAAATGTCAAAAATGCTAAACCTAAATCGGCTTCTTGTATCTAATATTGGGGGCAACAATTTGACCATCAAAATGTATGAAAGTAAAATAAAAAAAATGATCAAATACCAAATATTTGAGGGAAAATTTGGGAGACCGCAGTGTCTATGGTGTTAAAATGCATAGTTTTCAACCTTTAGAAACTTTTTATTTAATTAAAGTCTATTGCACAGATCCAGTTTTGTGGCCAATAATGTTTTTAATTCATTATGGGAATGCTGAAAGGTCATGCAGATCAGTTAATTTTATTGACAAAAAACATTGTTTAAAAAACTGTTTTTCTCTTAAATTTGTAGTTGTCATAACCCAGCACCAAGATGACGGAAAAGACCCTGAGTGAGGACGAGAAATTCCTTTTCACGGACAGAGACCTCATTAACAGCACTATCGCCCAGGCAGATTGGTCAGCCAAAAAGCTAGTATGGGTCCCCTCTGAGAAACATGGTTTTGAGTCGGCCAGCATCAAAGAGGAACGTGGCGATGAGGTACTGGTGGAGCTGGCGGACAATGGAAAGAAAATCACTGTCAACAAAGATGACATCCAGAAGATGAACCCACCCAAGTTCAGCAAGGTGGAGGATATGGCAGAACTGACCTGCCTTAATGAAGCATCTGTTCTCCATAACCTGAGGGAAAGATACTACTCCGGACTCATCTATGTGAGTATGCCACAGAGTGTTTAAATTATATCTGACATAAAATAACAAGTTAATAAATAATAACAAATGTGCAATTTATACAGCTTAATTAGGGTCAATGACATGCATTTTTGGTCAGAAACTGTTGATTTCTTCAAAAATGCTTTAAAACGCAAAATAATTTGAATACATCTTTTCTATGATGAGCATGTTTCAAATTTAAGAATTAAAAAGTCAAGGTCAATTGTCAAGGTGATATGTCCAGATATCATAAAAGACTGATTGAAAGGATGAAATACTTGTAATTAAACCCGTAATAAAAAAAAAGCAAAAGCAGTTTTGTTATTACTAATATAATAATAATAAAAAAAAAAAACTTAAAAAAGGTTACCAAAAATGTAATGCTATTTAATAATTTGATATTTGTATAATAAAAATAATAATAATAAAGGTTTTATTTTTTTGTACACTAGTATTTATTCAGCACGAAAGGAAAATATGTTTTTACATTTAACTTCATTGCACCATGACATTTTTAAAAGTCATTAAATTCAAACTTTTTTTCAAAATCAAATGAAACCAAGATAAATGGGAAGAGTACATTTTTAAGAACTTGATCTTTTTTTTATCTTGGATGCTCATATTTGTCATTGACCCCCTGCTAACATTACATACTACAGTGCATAACATATTATTATCAGCAAATGCATAACATTTATAAATAACTCTGTTGTGGCCAAACCAATGCAAAAAGAAGCAAAAAATACACTGACGGCCATTTAGCTTAAATGACGATGATTTGCAGGTACTAAAGCTTAAGGAAGAGGAACTATACATTTCCCAAGAGTGAGGGGTAATAAGCTGTAACATCCACAGGCCACCAAACTATGTTTGCACTCTGATAACAAAACATAAATTTAAAAAAGTTTTGCTCTAAGGATTTGGGAACAGGAGTCTTCCATATGGAATATGCATCACCTAAGCTTTCAAATATAATAAGTTAAAATATACAGACTCAAGCCAAACTTTTTTCAACTTATATTTTACGACATTGTACGACTCGTTACTGTGCTGCCCTGTCTCCTTGTTGTTCTTTACTTGATGGATTATATACATATAATACATACATATACAGTGGAAAACCGAGATGTTATCTTTCTTCAGACTTACTCCGGGCTGTTTTGCGTGGTGGTGAACCCCTATAAAATGCTGCCAATCTACTCTGAGAAGATCATTGAAATGTACAAAGGCAAAAAGCGCCATGAGGTTCCTCCCCATATCTACTCCATCTCGGACAACGCCTACAGGAACATGATGCAAGGTGAGACCTGGTCTGCTGGATGTTGAAACACTCACTCATATCTTGCTTACAAGATCTGAATGTTTGGATTTTACAATAGCCATTGTCTTTGAAACGTCAAACTCAAGTGGATCCAAAAGGCATTTTATTTCACTAATTGGCAACAGAACAGTGTAGAATCTCCATACACCAGTGAGCTCTTTGAATGTCATCCGTATTTGTTGAAATGAAGTGTGTGTATTAGCAGGTCAGTCAGTGGTGTGAGGGACGCATACACACATGCCTCAGAAGGTCACACATCTAATGCCATCTCAAACACTTTGAAACTTTTTTACCAATTTAAACAGCTAGTGTTACCCACAGAGGTTTGAAGCTGTATAATAGAGTGAAATTAGGTGCTAAATAAAAAGAAGAACCAGAAGATATTTTACACCTCAGTGAAGTTGTTGTTTTGCTAATGAACTTGATACATTAGCTACATTAGCTCATGTTATGAAGAAAAGTTAAGCACTGAAGCTGAACAAACCTTTCTGCAAAGTTTGCATGGGAAAATCTCAGAAACTGTTATCTTATGTGAAACATGCAAAAAATTGCTTTCATAAAGCATAAGTAGGAAGATGCCTTGTCACGCTGTTCGTCAAGAGTAATTCTGCTCAGTTCACTTCTTATTAAACTGTTTACATTAGACAAGACATATAGCACAAATGTAGTCCAATAGCACCTAAACATCTAATGACAAGACATCTTTAACATGCTTTGAGGGATTCCTACAGTAGCTTCTGTATATCCTGAACCATTGAAGTTGATGACGAGTAAAAACATGATCAGCCATGAGCATCAGTGTTCACATTCCTGCTCGGGTTTACACTGATTTCCCTTTGAAATCCAGCACAGTTTTCATGCTTGACCGAGTGGTGTAGCCTCGTCGTAATTTAAAACATCAGGATTCCATACAGGATCGAATGGAAAGGAATATATCTTACAATATATTCATTGTTGAATGTATTTGACTTTTTGCTTTTCATCAAACAGTCTGCAGTTTCCCCGTCGGTGTGTTTAAACTTGGTTTTCTGCGTCCTGAATGCCTCGATTTGTGCCTTAATTAGGAAGAAACAAGGGAACAGACTTCATGTTGTATGTGGAAACCTGCCCAGCTTAAGTCATATCCAAAATGAGCAGCAGTCATTCATTGTGTTTACAACAGAAGACGTTCTATAGTACTTGAGCAGAACAGGCGAGCTCACATTCAGCTGATTAGCTGGTTGGGCTTTCGGCCAGCCTCCAGGACCATATATAAGAACCAAGCTCTGTTTGAATTTAAAGTGCAAATTCATTGGCTTGGAATTGTTCGGAGAGGAACATATTTTGTTTGACTTGATCAACTACTTATTTAATAAATATCCAATAAATATGTTTTTTTATTTTGATGCCGCCTTCTGGACAATCATTGGCGTATGGTTGATATTAAAAACCTTACATGGAGCCAAGATCATCTGAGAAGGTATTCTAATTTTAGCAGCATGAATCAACGACTGTCCCATTGCTGAACTCAGTAAGAATTGTGTTGCATCTCTCAAGAGAAGAGTGGAGTCAGTTTCTTTTCCAGCAAATCAAATTGTTGCACTGCAAATGAAAGATTATTAGATTATGTGCATTATTGGATGCAGTAATAACAATGGTATTTCTTCACATACCAGTTCAGTTTCTGTCAAGACCTCCCCCCCAATCCACCTCCAGGCTTTAAAGCAGCCTTTATGTGTTTCATTATGTTCAAAAATGACAAAGGTATACTATCTTGTCATTTCCATGAGCACCATCTTAAAAGTTTCCTTGGGCCCCTGTAATGTCTGTCATTTCTTTCTACAGATCGAGAGGACCAGTCTATTCTTTGCACGTGAGTTCTTTTCATTGTTTTTTAAACATATTATTATTAAAGCACTGCTTCTCAAAAAGGACTCGCAGTAGGCTTCAGGAATAATTAAAAGTGTTAAATTGGTCAAATAAATAAAATAATTAAAATAAAATAAAATAAAAATACATACAATCAAGCCACATTTGTTCTATTTGAAGAACATCTAGTTCTTGAAATTATTGGAATCACGAAATTAATCATGGTTAGTTAAATATATCAATACTTCCAAAAAAGAAAAGGTTTTAAAACAACCAGCTTTGTCATAAATACAAAGGTAATGTCTTAAATAGCTAAAAACACCATTACAAATAGAGATATGTATAAAGAGAAGACCTGGCAACCCTGTTTGAGGCGCATTGAGAATCAAGAATTGTGTTAACATCACTGTCTTGTAATGTTCAAAATGTTCATTTTTTTAAAAACACATAGCATTGTAATCACATTTTAGAAGGCAGATGAAGCCAAAAGATGTTATTCAGTGTTATCTGACAGTGGTTAATGCCATGTCATCCATGTCGGTTTACTGTTTACATTCCTGAAAAAAAGTTACATTCTGACAAATTTAGACTAATGAAAAACACTTCAAGTCCCTTCTAATATAATATTTAACAGTTAAAAAGATGACAGTAACCAAATCATGAGTAGTAGACATAATTTAAAACTAATAGAGTCCTTCTTCTAGGACATGTTTTTCAAAAAGTCCTCAGCAGTGGGAACAAGGCAGATGAACCCTGAGGGTCATGTCTCTTCAGAATCGGCCTACTCACAGGAAATGTGCCCCCCGTCCTGATTCTAAATCCAGATCAAGCATGCTGGCTTCATTTATGTTTGCTTTTGAGTCATTACTGGGGATGTGGATTGCATCTGTGCAAGCACCATTACAAAACATGGCCTGTCCTGAAAAAAATAATAATAATGCAAAAATAACTGTTGCTGAAGACATATTTTGATGTTCACGGGCAATATAATTGTTTTATGTCTATGCTATAATAAAACAGCTGTGAAATATGGGGAGGTGTTGAAATAAAACGGTGTTGATTTGATGTGTCAGTGTGGGAGGCACCCATAGATACTGTCTGCAAACTTCCTCTGAATGTGGAATAGGAAATTGAAGCCATTTAAACTGCTCTGGGGCAACCGTTGCTAGGGCACAGAATTCCCTAATGACATCAGGATGTTTCTGTATGGCTTCAACTCTCTCATGAAGTCGTTTGTTTTTTTTTTGTTTTTTTTTAAGCTGTCTCAAAGAGATTTTGGGAGATTGGGAATGACCACCCAAAGAGTATTATTAAAAAATGGACTGTTAAAACCACATGGATTGTTAAAAACCACTGATCTGAAGCCTCTTTGAAAAACCAGCATGTGTTTTCCCATACATCTTTATTTAATGTGATGTATGGGAATGGTCCAATACTTTAATCACCACTTGGCAACAGCAATCATAATCATGATAAATTTTACTATACTGTGTCATAAATGGTCAACAACTGTGAACTGATCTGAGGGCATCCTGCTCCTGCCAAAGAACCAGGCCTTCGGCTGCAGCAGGGCCTGTGGATCCCAGACTCAGTTTTCCTAATATGGAAATGTCAGCATGATTGTTCAGTAGTATCTCTTTTGTATCATAGAAGGCGATAATGCTCTGTAACCCCTTGCAACAAAGTAAATTATATATGATAATCCAAAATATTTGTAATAAAATTAACTTTTATTTGGCAAGGATGTATTACATAGATCGTAACTGACAGCGCAGACATTTCAATTGTTAAAAATTAAAACCTTTTTCAAATAAATGCTATTCTTTTGAAGTTTCCATTAATCAGAGAAATCACAATTTCCGCAAAAATATTCAGCAGCAAAAATTTTCTCAACTTTAATAATACGGAAACTTTTTTTGAGCAGAAAATCATTATATTAGAATGATTTCTGAAGGATCATGTGACACTGAAGACTGGAGTAATGCTGAGAGTTCAGCTTTGCATCACAGGAATAATTTAATTTTCAAAAAGCAGATAACAGTTAGTTTACATTTTAGTAATATTTCACAATATTACTGTTTTCCTGTATATTTTAATGCAGGCTTAGTGAGTCTTATTTTCAGTGACTTATTTCAAAAACATTTTACAACTTTACATAGGTCAAATGTCAGATTACAGTTATTTAAAAAAAAAAATCTCGTGTACTGATTTTTATGACACATGCACTGATTAATGTGCCATTTCATTAACACAAAAACAAAACCTAAAACCTAGACTCACTTTAAACCGTGATGCCTTGCAGACACTGGTATTTCAATCATTGGTATTACTGAATAATAGAAAACACAGTTTTGTCATTCAGTGTTGTGTTCTTCCTAGTGGTGAATCAGGTGCTGGGAAGACAGAAAACACCAAGAAAGTCATCCAGTATTTGGCTGTAGTGGCCTCGTCCCACAAAGGCAAGAAAGAATCAAGTGCTGTAAGTACAGTCAAAAAAAAAACTTTTTCAGTTTGATAACCGCTCAAGCAAATACTTATTGGTTCAGTCATCAGTTTTTGCCCTTGCTTTGATCCGATTCCTTTAAATTAGGGTGCAAAGGTCAAACTGTGAACAGATAAGAAAACTCCTTTCAGTCTTATGTTTGATATCATATCCCATTTAGCACAAGTTTATGCTGGCTCTGATTTTGCCTGATACCAACATAATATTTTACATGCTTTATTATATATTATAGATTATATGCTGCTGAGCCATTTGTATCCCAAGGAAATCGAGACTTCTGCATATGCTAAAGGAAAAACCAGTGAATGCAACAGAATGTTCTTAGTTAACACTTATCTAATGACAATGTCCTTAATGAATTTCCTTTAAATAGCAACATACAGGACAACAGTTTGCCTATGTGAGTAAAAAGGATTGTACAGAACTCCTTCTTGTGTGGGTTTGAGAGTCTGCATGCTTGAGTTTCTCACTGAGAGTGACATTAGACAAGTCTTACATGGAGGGACCGTAGACAAATAATGTACCAAAGAGCCCCAGTGTTCGCATGATAAAAAAAAAAAAAAGATTAGATACAAATAACAAAATCAAGATTACGCCGTTAGATCACGTGTGTGCCATTCCCCCATCTGAGATGTAGTTAACATTTTCTTTACCAGAGCGGACGCCTGGCAATGAAACAGTCTGTCTGAGCACAGTGTGTGTGTGCATGCCAATGTAGAGCCTTTTGAATTGATGATTTCATATCCTTTTTTGTTTCACCTATTAATCTACCACAGGTTAATGTGCATCATCTGTCAAGCTCATATGTGTGTGCATTAGGAATATAAATACCACTTCAGTGTAGATCTGTGTTAATGTGTACGACACATGAGCAATGCATGGAAACCAAAAAATATGCACACATTATAGCTGTTTTTATGACATTTTATGCAGATCTGCCATGCATATGAGCTTAAAAGGGATGCCCATAATAGTTATGTTCTTGGTTCCTAAAGTAGTTTTGTTACACTTGAATGCACTACTTTGAAATTTACTAAACACTTTTTCTGACATCCTTTTTTTTATCATGTAAGAATAACATATTTATTTTTATTTTGTTTTGTTTATTTATTTATTTTTCAGTTAAACTTAAATAAGGTTAATTGTATGCGAGTGAGAGAGAACATCAGAGTATGTAAGTGGAGTGAATCATCAATTACTTTCAGTCAGACTCCACTCCGGGTTTTTAATTTCCCTCTTGTCGTTCGATCTCCACTGACTGGTATGAGAAACCTCAGAGTTTGCATCCAATAATTTTTTCCTACTGTATTCTTTCATTATGTTTTTTAACTTCATGAATGCTGTTAAAACAGCGATCCATTAGCATGATCATATGAGCGTTCAAAAGTTTTAATAGACTACTGATCTGAAAGATGAGATTTTAGTTTAATGTAAAACGAACACTTATGGCACATTTACACGACAATAATGCACTAAAAAGTTTTTCCTTTGCATTTTTGAAAATTTAGTTTGTTTCACTGTCGTCTGTACATAAAAAATGTTCACACAGATCAGCGAAAATGACTATAAAATTTTTACAATGCATGCCAGCACAGTAGTTGTAGATTCAATTTGTAAAGAAACAAGACGCAGCTGTGTTTCAAAAGTTAGCATTTTCAAGCCCATAAAAACAAAAGTTTTACAGTTTTAGTTGAAAACATTGTCGTGTAAACGTCCCTTTAGTCCACATTTAGAAGTCTACACTCATATTTACCCTTTGTCATTCATTTTTACCAAACATTTTAGACTTTTCTTTTGAAAGTGAAAGTTAAAGGGTTAGTTCACCCAGAAATGAAAATTATGTCATTAATAACTCACCCTCATGTCGTTCCAAACCTGTAAGACCCCCGTTCATCTTCCGAACACAGTTTAAGATATTTTAGATTTAGTCCCAGAGCTTTCTGTCTCTCCATTGAAAATCTATGTACGGTATACTGTCCATGTCCAGAAAGTTAATAAAAACATCTTCAAAGTAGTCCATGTGACATCAGAGGGTCAGTTGGAATTTAATACAATTGAGAATTGAAAAATACATTTTGGTCCAAAAATAGCAAAAACTATGACTTTATTCAGCATTGTCTTCTCTTCCGTGTCTGTTGTGAGAGAGTTCAAAACAAAGCAGTTTGTGATATCCGGTTCTCGAATGAATCACTCCAATACGCATTAATCCACAAATGACTTAAGCTGTTCACTTTTTTAATGTGGATGACACTCCCTCTTAAAACAAACCAATATCCCGGAGTAATTCATTTACTCAAACAGTACACTGACTGAACTGCTGTGAAGAGAGAACTGAAGATGAACACCAAGCCGAGCCAGATAACAAATGAAAGATTGACTCGTGCTTGAGTCAAGTACCGGTTGCGTCGGTTTTCGGATCACCAGTAGTGATGGGAAGTTCGGTTCTTTTTCGCGAACCGGTTCTTTCAGACAGTTTGATTCAATAAACCAGTTGAAGAAAACGGAAAACAGAATCAGTTCAGAATCAATCACAAAAATAATCAGTTTGGTTCAAACACGCTGTGTGTCAGTTTGCTTCACGCTGAATCACACATGCGCAGTATCATCAGCTCAATTCAATTCAATTCAATTCAAGTTTATTTGTATAGCGCTTTTTACAAAACAAATCGTTACAAAGCAACTTTACAGAAAATTATGTTTCTACAATATTTAGTAGTAGCTAGTAGTTTGTGCACATTTGACAGGATTTTAGAAAAACTAAAAAATAATAATAATACAAGACGTAGTCAGCTAGACGATGAACTATCAATATTATTAATTAAGTTATTATATGATTAAGTCACACATTTAGGAATAATTGTTAGTTCTGTTTGTTCATTCAGGGTTAGCATCATCTGAGGTCCTCTGAGGGTCAGCATCATCTCTTCTCAGGTGTTCTGGATCCAGACTGGAGCTTGTGTAAATCCTAGTTACCACGGGATGTGAATCCCGTGGCAAAACATAGAAACAAAATACAGACATCATTAGCATAGCTGCTGATCCAACAAAGTAAAATTAGTTTAACCCAAGCTAATGAATAAAAATGCACCTTTGATCAGATGCAACTACACTCACAATTTAAAAGATACATTATTTGAATGCTTGGCGAAAGAGATGTGTTTTTAATCTAGATTTAAACAGAGAGAGTGTGTCTGAACCCCGAACATTATCAGGAAGGCTATTCCAGAGTTTGGGAGCCAAATGTGAGAAGGCTCTACCTCCTTTAGTGGACTTTGCTATCCTAGGAACTACCAAAAGTCCAGCGTTTTGTGACCTTAGCTCCTCGGTTCTCGAATCAGACGCGTCCAACAGAAACGGTTCTTGACTCGAGAATGAGTTAATCTTTCGTCGTTATCTGGCTCGGCTCTGTGTTCATCTTCAGTTCTCTCTTCAGAGAGAATAATGCTTATTGGAGAAGTGAACCATTTTAAATGATTCAGTTCGATTTGGTGAACTGGTTCAAGAAGATCCGGTTACTTCGAATGATTTGTTCACGAACCGGATATCACTACACTGCAGTGAATACGCTCACAACAGACCCGGAAGAGAAGACAATGCTGAATAGTTTTTGCTATTTTTGGACTAAAATTTATTTTCAATGTTTCAAAAAATTCCAACTGACCCTCTGATGTCTCATGGACTACTTTGAAGATGTTTTTATTACCTTTCTGGACATAGGCAGTATACCGTACATCACTTTCAATGGAGGGACGGAAAGCTCTCACACTAAATCTAAAATTTCTTAAACTGTGTTCTGAAGAAGAACTGGAGGTCTTAGGGGTTTGGAATGAGGGTAAGTTATTAATGACATAATTTTAATATTTGGGTGAACTCTCCCTTTAAAGTGAAGTGACGTGTGGCCAAGTACTGTGACCCATACTCGGAATTTGTGCCATCCAAGTGCACACACAAAGTAGTGAAAACACACACACACACACACACACATCATGAACACACACCTGGAGCAGTAGGCAACCATGTGCTGCGGCGCCCGGGAATCAGTTGGCGGTTCAGTGCCTTGCTCAATGGTCTCACCTCAGTTGTGGTATTGCGGGTGGAAGAGAGCGCTGGTCATTCATACCCCCCACCAACAATCCCTGCTGGACTTGAGACTCGAATCACAAAATTTGGGTTACAAGTCTGACTCACTAACTCTAAGAAGTCTCGTTACCGGCATGGATTAAAGGTGGGGGGAGTGAATGTACAGTGCTCTCTCCAACCTTCAATACCACGGCTGAGGTGCCCTTGAGCAAGGCACAAATCCACAACTGCTCCCCAGGTGTTGCAGCAAAAATAGCTGCCCACTGATTTGGGTGTGTTCACTTTGTGTGTATGTGCTGTGTGTGTGGATGGGATAAATGCAGAACTCTAATTCCGAGTCTGAGTTGCCATACTTGGCCACGTCACAATCACTTTAATCACTATGGGTAATTAACTTGTTGTATTCGCTATGGAGTGCAAGAGAAAACACTGATATTTCCAAAATTGTGACAGTTGTGACTTTCCAAAATAAGACATCTCTGCTCCCCATTCCTCTTCCACTCCACTCCGCTCACATACTATGAATGCAATTTCATAGGTCAGTGAAGCTGTCATCTGTTAGCTGATATGCTTTGCCCTGAGAACGCAGAGAAAAGCTGTTGAATTCAGCCAAGTGCTTAATGAATGTTAATACAGTCTTACATTCTGCCAACTCTGTCCTCTTTCTTCCCAACAATCTCTCTGTCAACAGTCTCTCTGTCTCCATTCTAAATGTTGCTTCTTCTCCTTTTTTTCTAGTTTACTTTATTTTTCTTTGTCAGTGTCTGAAGCTATCAGCGATCTTCTTTCCTTCTCAGCAGCAAGTTATCTCTGGTAGATATCTTCTTTTTATAGATATTTTCTTTTTTTGATGCTCAGTAAGAAAGTAATTGAGAGTCTGTGTTATCGTCGAAAGCTTTTTCTTCCACGATTAAGTCTAAAAATGAGAATCTAATTATGTGATCACATGACACCAGAGACTTTGTATTGCAAAGGCAACATTGTGCTCTCTAATGACTCTGTGTTTCATCCCACTGAGTAACTTTTATCTTGTTAAGTGAACGCTTTAAGATCTATAATTGAGATCCATTTCATTATCCCCATTAATATGTCCTCTCTCCACATGCTAAGTATGACCTCAACCACTCCTTTTGATATCCTTGTATAAGGTGGACATGCTTGGCAGGGCTTCTCATTGCTTGAAATTTGGCAGCAAATAGAGGCACTCTTTTGATCTAAGGGGATTATCCCCATCTAAATGGACATGACCTAATTTTTTTGCGCACTGTTTATGATACTTGCATCTTAAGTATTGCTTCAGGCTTTTGAAACACACATAAAGAAACTTTTTTTTTTTTACATTTATTAAACTTCGCAAATTTGTCCTGACAAACATTTATAAAGTTGCATTTTTTTTTTCAGTTTTCTGGCATGTCCCATTCTCCTTTTTTCCTCCTTGACTTGTTTTCTATATTATTATTCACATTACTCTCTAACCTTGGTACTGTAGGGTGAGCTAGAAAAGCAACTACTGCAGGCCAATCCAATTCTAGAGGCCTTTGGTAATGCCAAGACCATCAAGAATGACAACTCTTCCCGATTCGTAAGTTTTCAAATGCTTAATGATATCAGATGTTACAAGAAACATCAAGACTGTAACTAATGCATGGTTTCCCAATAATTTCTTCACAGGGCAAATTCATCCGCATTAACTTTGATGTGACAGGTTTCATAGTTGGAGCCAACATAGAGACCTGTATCCTTGAAGACTTAACATAAGCCATATACAGATGCAGCACAATCTCACATCTCGAATTAGATTATCAATTTAAACATTTTACCTATGCAGAGTTTAAGCCTTAATGACCCAACCACTTAAGATCTTTTGGAGAAATCTCGTTGTATCCGACAAGCAAAAACTGAAAGAGCTTTCCACATCTTCTACTACATGGTAGCTGGAGTAAATGACAAATTACGTGGTAGGTGGAGACACTCAGTATATGAAAACATATTCTAATATGGTGACCATTTTTGACTGGATGTTTACCTTATGAGAAATTTGTAAATGCAGTGATGTCCTTGCATAAACGGCACTGTTGTAATTTTTATTCTCTTCTTGTAGAGGAGCTTTTGCTTGAAAACTTCAACAACTACCGTTTCCTCTCGGCTGGCCACGTCCAGATTCCAGGCAACCAAGATGATGAAATGTATGAGGAAACAATGGAGGCCATGGATATCATGGGCTTTACTGTCGAAGAAAGAACGGGTATTAAATGCAATTAAATATACATATGGTGTCCTTAAAAAAGAGACATTTTCTACTCATTATGAGTTTTGAGTACTTTAGTAAAATAATTAATATTAATAAATTTTTTCAGATGTCCTCAAAGTTGTCTCAACTGTGCTTCAGTTGGGTAACATTGAGTTCAAGAAAGAGAGGAACCAGGAACAGGCTACCATGCCAGACAATACAGGTCAGAAACTTAATGAAAAGACTTCTCAGGCTAATATGAACCAATACAGATTGAAATGACAGCTGAAATGTGTCTCATTCTCAGCTGCTCAGAAAGTTTGCCATCTCCAAGGCATTAATGTGACAGACTTCACTAGAGCCATTCTGACGCCACGAATTAAAGTCGGTCGTGAGGTTGTGCAAAAGGCCCAAACCAAAGAACAGGTGAAGAGACTGTATAGTTGTGCTGCAAGTGTAAAGATATGGAACATGTGTAATGTCGCTCATATCTGTGATGAAACTGAAAAACCCCTGCATGAATGTCTTTATGGGAATACGTACAGTATTACCAATAAGATACTTTTCTCCCAACAGGCTGATTTTGCCATTGAAGCTTTAGCTAAAGCCATGTATGAACGTTTGTTCCGTTGGATCCTTCAAAGAGTTAATAAGGCACTAGACAAGACGAAACGTCAGGGTGCCTCATTCCTGGGGATCTTGGACATTGCTGGCTTTGAGATCTTTGAGGTTTGGAAAAACTGAAAGAAAGTAATTACATTTAGTTTAAAAAAAAGATTAAGGGTAATGGCATTTACTGTTTTTCTCTTTCAGGACAATTCTTTTGAGCAGCTCTGCATCAACTACACCAACGAGAAGCTTCAGCAGCTGTTCAACCACACCATGTTCATCCTGGAGCAAGAAGAGTACCAGCGTGAAGGCATCGAATGGAACTTCATCGACTTTGGCCTGGATTTGCAACCTTGCATTGAGCTTATTGAAAGGCCGGTAAGTTTGAGTGTGTGTACAGTAGATTTGCAGGAATATAACGAATCTTGTTCTTTGAAGTTTTGAACTAATCACTAACTTCTTCCAGCAGAAAGCTTTAAGGTGATCAGTGTCTTTTGATTCAGTAAATGTATCATAATTGCTGTAACACACACTTTTAATGGTAGTTTTACAAGCAATGATGTCTTATTGTTACAGAATGTAATATCTCTCACTTTCCTGAAACTCCTCCACAGAACAATCCTCCAGGCATCCTGGCTCTGTTGGATGAAGAGTGTTGGTTTCCAAAGGCAACAGATGTCTCCTTCGTGGAGAAACTTTGCAACACTCACGTTAATCATACTAAGTTTGCTAAACCAAAGCAACTGAAGGACAAAACAGAATTCTCTGTGCTTCACTATGCTGGACGGGTAAGTTCTCATTTGAAGGAAAGATTGATTTATTGATTTACATGTAGAGATTACTGTGATCCAGACAATAATAAGCCAAGGAATACAGTTTCTGGAGCATGTTCAGAACTCATAACTGGCCTGCAAGATACTGTGTGGAAAAAATTCAGATGTGCAAAGTTCATTCTTAGTGAATTGTTTGCTCTGTGTTGAATATCATGAGCCAAACCTACCCTTTCTCAATTAGGTGGACTACAATGCCATAGCATGGCTGACCAAGAACATGGACCCTTTAAATGACAATGTTACAGCACTGCTGAATAATTCCTCCAATCCATTTATACAAGATCTGTGGAAGGATGGTCAGTATTAGCTATACATGGATCTAATTTCTCAAACACTACATTTACAGATCAAAATTGTTGCAAAACCAGTCAGTTGAAACCACTGATCAATGTTCATAGTTGGTGTCACAAAAATAAACATGATTTACAAGTTCCCACCTTTTTTGTTTGGTCAATATTGCAAATTGTAATTGAGATAATAATAATGGCTGACATCTAACTTTCTTTATTTCTCAGCTGACCGTGTGGTTGGATTGGAAACCATTGCCAAGATGTCAGACAGCCTTGCACCTGGTTCCTCTAAGACAAAGAAGGGCATGTTCCGTACTGTGGGCCAGCTTTACAAAGAGTCTTTGGCCAAACTAATGACCACACTGCACAACACGCAGCCAAACTTTGTCCGCTGCATTATACCTAACCATGAGAAACGGGTACGTCACTGCTGCATCCCATGTTAAAATCAGTGGGACCATTGCTGTTGGCTGGGCATTAAGTTTATTTTCACTCAAGTTTTGTATCATTCTATATGCATGTTGAAGGTACTTTTTTCACCTTCAGGCAGGAAAGCTGGATGCACACCTGGTGCTCGAACAGCTGAGATGTAATGGTGTCCTGGAGGGTATTCGTATCTGCCGACAAGGATTTCCCAACAGAATTGTCTTCCAAGAGTTCAGACAGCGGTGGGTAGCTTTATTTTTTCAGTTTGAGCTTTTCATTTAACAAGACTAACTGTCTTATTGGCTTTTTCTAACTGCATATCAAGTGTAACAATATACAAAATTCTGAATTCCAGAATCATTTCAAAACTCCAGTTTGCAGTTGATTACAAGTGTGATTACATATGTTGTGCCAAATATACATGGTAAAGGGTTTTCAGTCGTAATGCTATTCTCTTCGTTTTACCTTGACATACAGATATGAGATCTTGGCACCAAGTGCTATTCCAAAGGGTTTCATGGATGGCAAGCAGGCCTGCTGTCTGATGGTAAGATGTTATCCAATTAAATCTTGTTAAAGATGTCATTGAACAAAAACATCTAAAAACTTACACTTGCAAGTCACATTTATATATAGTCCCAATAATGTAAATGTAAAAACTTGTATCTAATTGTGGCATCCATGGTTTATTTAAAAAAAAAAATGCTGAACCATGCTTTCACCTATAATTCCTTCATACAATTAGAGACATGTATAATCAAAGCCAATTGAAACTGATATTGTACGTGCTTCTTTCTCATACCTAACCCTCTCTGTAGATCAAGCACCTGGATTTGGACCCAAACCTGTACCGAATTGGTCAGAGTAAAATCTTCTTCCGCACAGGAGTCTTGGCCCAGCTTGAAGAGGAGCGTGACCTTAAGATCACAGTCATCATCATTGCCTTCCAGGCACAAGCCAGGGGATTCCTTGCTAGAAAGTGGGTAGAGTTTATAAATACAGTATTTTTAAAAATAGGAATTTGCAATTTGAGTTATTCTTAATTAAAACAATGTGCAGGGCTTTTGCTAAGAGGCAGCAACAACTAACAGCCATGAAGGTGATCCAGAGGAACTGTGCTGCTTATCTGAAACTCAGGAACTGGCAGTGGTGGAGACTCTTCACCAAGGTGAAACTTTTCTACATTTCTGTTGAATAATATGATTATAAACAAAGTTTAATAGTTTATGTAGCTGGTTGAGAATGGTACAAAAATTGTGTCTCCACACAGATGGGAAATCAAAAATTACCTGTATTACAGTGTATGATGTAGCTGTCCATCAGTGTAAACAATGTGCAAAGTAATTAAACCAAAAAGTACACGATTTATAAAGTTATTGGCTTCTAAAGTAAGGAGTCGACTCTGAATCGCTGAAACGAGTCGTTATAGATTTCAAATCTTTTGCCCATCTCCATGTAAGTCACTAGAACACTTTGCATAATAATCTCTGCCTACCGTCTTGGGGGAAACGGAACTCTGAGCTGCCCCACCCCCCACACAGACGCTCTGGTTGGTGTGATAGCATCATGTCGAGGAGACAGTGTGTTTTTAATTGTAAAGGCAAGTTTGTTTTATTTTCACTGCCAAAGAATGAAGATCAGGAGAACCAATGGCTAAAATTCATTTTTACCACATTACCAGAGCAGTACAACAAATCCGTTTTGTGTTCACAACATTTCACTGATGACTGCTTTTCTAATCTCGGTGAGTACACGGCGGGATTTTCAAAGCGTTTGGCCATAAAAGAGGGTTCATTACCAACTTTATTTAGACCAACGAGCATCTCCGAATCACAATGCGAAGTATGATTATGAAGTTGTGTGTCTATTTTCTTCCGAGCGTCTTATCAGCATGTGTGCTGTCTGCAGCCTATCTGCGCTGATCTTCATTTACCAAAACGTCATTAAAATGAAGTGTAACTCCGTGAATATTCAACGAAGAGACATGAGAGAGATATCTATAGAAAGCTTGACATGTCTACTTTAAAACTAAACAAGTGCTGCCAAAAACAGATATTCTGTGATAAAGTAATCCATATGATAACAACGCGATGTCTATTTTTCATGTCTCCCTTCGTTATATCGAATGTGACCACGCCCCCGCGCTGAACGCGCTATTCAGATTCAAACTGAAGCGCGGCTTGAATACACCCATACAGAAGAAAAAGCAGCGAGACTGTTCAAGTTTTTTATTTTACTGTTTGCTTCGCGGTGAGAGGAATAATACATAATTCACCCCAAACAGATGCTAACGCATTTTTTACCGTGAAGGTGTGTGCGGAACAACCAATCAAACCTATGTTAGTTGACCAATCAGAACACAGTATGCTACCGAAAGGTGGGGTTTAAGGAAACTGAATCTTTTGAACAGCTTCACGCGAACCGTTTGGGGATCTCTGAGAATTGAGGTAATTTTAAAATGATATTTTGACAAAATGACAATGTTTTTTAACCTTGGATGGATTTAAACCTAATGTACAGGACTTATAAACAGTGATAGGAAGCTTAGAATTTTTATCTTACTGGCTCTTTAAGGGTTTCTGTTAGTATTAATCTAAACATGTTTCCATTAATCCCCACAGGTGAAGCCTCTCCTCCAGGTGACACGCCAAGAAGAGGAGATGAGCCTGAAGGACGAGGAGCTCCAAAGGGCTAAAGAATCTGCACAAAAATTTGAGATAGAGCTAAAAGACATTTCAGTGAAACACACACAGGTATGACGAAATCCTGACATTGTCTTCCTGCATTCAAAAGCAAGGAGGACAAACACTGAATATAAATGATATAATCCTTCCATCCGTAGCTTATGGATGAAAGGAACCAGCTCCAGGAGAAGCTGCAGGCTGAGACAGAGCTCTACGCTGAGGCAGAGGAAATGAGAGTACGGTTAGCTGCCAAGAAACAAGAACTTGAAGAGATCTTGCATGAGATGGAGGCCAGGTTGGAGGAGGAGGAGGATCGTGGTGCAGCCCTACAAATGGAAAAGAAGAAAATGCATGATCAGATCAAAGTATGTTTTCATTTAATGATTTTCATTCACAGGCAACAAACACTTTTTCAAATTCAGTCCTTATATCTATTTAAATGATGCTATTTAGTTCATGGCACTATCTTGTCTCTAAATGAACGTTCTCAGGATCTTGAGGAACATCTTGAGGAGGAAGAGGATGCTCGTCAGAAGTTGCAACTGGAGAAGGTTACCTGTGAAGCCAAGATCAAGAAGTTAGAGGATGATATCCTGGTGATGGACGACCAAAACAACAAATTACAGAAGGTTTCATTTCAACTTTTTTAAAGATGACGTATTTTGGTAACAATCAGAGAGTTCAATTTGAAGTGCTATATCTGCAGGAGAGGAAGCTTCTAGAAGAAAGGATAGCAGATTTTAGCTCAAACCTAGCTGAAGAAGAAGAAAAATCCAAAAACCTGACAAAGCTGAAGAATAAGCATGAGTCAATGATCTCCGAACTGGAGGGTTTGTCCATTATTTACTTCTGATACATGATGATAATGTTAGTTTGGAAATTCAGTTAATTCAGTCACAAGTTATCATATTTTTTTTTATAATCTGCAGTGCGCTTGAAAAAAGAGGAAAAGACTCGACAGGAGCTGGAAAAAGCCAAGAGAAAGTTAGAGGGTGAATCAAATGATCTTCAGGAGCAGATTGCTGACCTCCAAGCTCAGATTGCTGATCTGAAAGCCCAGCTGGCTAAAAAAGATGAGGAACTTCAGGCTGCGCTGGCAAGGTTAACAGATCTTTAATATAAAATGTAAAATGGATGATTTTTGACAAATATTTTAGAAAAGAAGCTAAATTGAAGATACTTTCGTGTCACAATTCACACAGAAACCTACAGTAACCTTTGTGATCTCTCTCCATTTCTGTTTCAGATTGGAGGATGAGACAGCTCAGAAAAACAATGCATTGAAGAAGATCAGAGAACTGGAGGGACACATCTCAGATCTTCAGGAGGACGTAGAATCAGAGCGGGCTGCCCGGAACAAGGCTGAAAAAACCAAGAGGGACTTGGGAGAAGAGCTCGAAGCTCTCAAATCAGAGCTGGAGGACACATTGGACACCACAGCTACTCAGCAGGAGCTCAGGTGTGTGTAGATACAAAGATCTACATTTTATTATGATGTGCATTGTACTGATTTAATATAGTAAACACTGAGAGAGGCTTTACTAGACACCTTTGACCTGATCGTCAGGATGCATATTTTTTAGGGCCAAACGTGAGCAGGAGGTCACACTTTTGAAGAAAGCCATGGAGGAGGAGAGCTGTGTCCATGAGGCTCAAGTGCAGGAGATGAGACAGAAACATACCCAAGCTTTGGAGGAGCTTACAGAGCAGCTGGAGCAGTCCAAGAGAGTAGGCAACCATATCCAGTATCAACGTTATTTCTGTTCATATGTTTAATTTTCTGAAGATCTCCAAGTGCTGATGTAAAATATATATGAAATTCTTCTTAGGTGAAGTCAAGCCTGGAGAAAGCCAAGCAAGCTCTGGAGAAGGAAACATCAGAGCTCCACGTGGAGATCCGTTCTCTTACTCAGAGCAAACAGGATGTGGAATACAAGAGGAAGAAGGTGGAAGGACAGCTTGCTGACCTGCAGTCTCGTTTCAATGACACCGAGAGGCAGAAAGCCGAGCTGGGGGATCGGGTTTCTAAAATCACTGTGAGTGATGGTGGATTATGTATTATTAGATATAATTATGCCACAGTTGGGAGAACCTACAACATGTTTGTTACTTCAAAAATCTTTGAGGAAACTGTATTTAACACGCAGTTCTTGCCCTGGCAGGTGGAACTAGAGAGTGTTACCAACCTTCTTAATGAAGCAGAGGGGAAGAACATAAAACTTAGCAAGGATGTGGCTAGCTTAACTTCTCAAGTTCAAGATACACAGGTTTGTGCAATGTTATGTAGTGTTCATTGATTTACAGCCTCAAAACAGAAGCATCATTTAGCAACGTGAACTGGATTTGAGTTGTTGGCCGACTTGCATTTTGACATTTTTAGGAGTTGCTGGCTGAAGAGACGAGACAAAAGCTCCAGTTCTCCACCAAACTACGTCAAATGGAGGATGACCGTAATGCCCTTCAGGAGCAGCTTGAGGAAGAATCGGAAGCAAAGAGGAATGTGGAGAGACATGTTTCCACACTGAACATTCAGGTAAGGTTAACAATAAGATGAATAATCTGTGATCTTGCAACATTAAAACCTTAATATTGACATCGTGACTATCCCTTGTGTCCACAGCTCTCGGACTACAAGAAGAAGCTGGAAGAGGTGTCGGGTAACGTAGAACTTTTAGAGGAAGGTAAGAAGCGGCTGCATAGAGACCTGGAGGCAGCTAATACTCAGTTTGAGGAGAAGGCAGCAGCCTATGACAAGCTTGAGAAGACCAAGAACAGACTGCAGCAGGAGCTTGAGGATACACTCATGGATTTGGACAACCAGAGACAGCTGGTGTCCAACCTTGAGAAGAAACAGAAGAAGTTTGATCAGGTTTCTGATGATTTCTCAAAATATTACACACTGGATCGATGAGTTTTGGATGTGGGTGTATCTTCACTTCTGCTGTTTCCTTTCAGATGCTTGCTGAAGAGAAGAGCATCTCTAATAAGTATGCAGATGAGCGAGATCGTGCAGAGGCTGAGGCCAGAGAGAAGGAGACCAAAACACTGTCTTTAGCTAGAGCTCTAGAAGAAGCCCAAGAAGCTCGTGGGGAGCTTGAAAGAGCCAATAAAGCCCTTCGTGCTGAAATGGAGGACTTGGTCAGCTCCAAAGATGATGTGGGCAAAAGCGTAAGTTCAAATAGTGTAGAGCAAACCACAAAAACAAAATGTCAATCATAAACAAACCTTCCATCAGGTCATTAAAGTCAGAAACATTTCACTAAAGTAATTTTCTAATTTTAGGTGCATGAGCTTGAGAAGTCCAAACGTGGCTTGGAGGCTCAGGTAGAAGAGATGAAGACTCAATTGGAAGAGCTGGAGGATGAATTACAAGCTGCAGAGGATGCCAAACTGCGTCTGGAAGTCAACATGCAGGCTCTGAAGGCCCAGTTTGAGCGAGATCTCCAGGGCAGAGATGAGCAAGGGGAGGAGAAGAAGAGGCAGTTGGTCAAGCAGGTGCAGTATTGCTTCTTCACTCAAACTGTGACATCCACAACCATGTGTATATATGGGTTACGATAAACATTTGAACTAATAGGTGCGTGAGCTGGAAACTGAACTTGAAGATGAGCGTAAGCAAAGAACTCTAATAGCTGCTTCCAAGAAGAAACTGGAGGGAGACATAAAAGACCTTGAGGGCCAGGTCGAGACATCTAACAAGGGACGTGAGGAGGCGATCAAGCAGCTCCGCAAGCTCCAGGTGAAAACAACATTTTATAACTGGATGAATTCACTGAACTCCAATTATAAATGTAATACTTTTAGTAATTGTGTTGGTGTGTTTTTATAACTTAGGCTCAAATGAAAGACTTTCAAAGAGAGCTTGATGAGGCTCAAGCTGCCAGGGAGGAAGTTTTATCCAGCGCCAAGGAGAATGAGAGGAAGGCCAAGACTCTAGAGGCTGAACTTCTACAGCTGCATGAGGTGAGGCTACTATCAATAACATACTGAGGCAGTTTGTCCCGAAAAGAGGTGTGTATGTATATTGTTTCCAAAATAGTACAATTCTGTCTTATATGAATTGGGTAAATTAGGACTCACAGAACCCCTATGGGTTCATGATGGAACTGCAGGGGTTTGATAGCGATAGAAATACAAATACAAATACAGGATTACGTTTACAATGTATTTTGAAAAATAAATTGATATAGATATTGTAATTGATATTTATGAAATGTATTATGTTTATAGGAATGCTTGCATTACCTAACCTAAACTCTTAAGTAATCTTAATTCTTAAAAGACTGAGTGCTTACTTGTCTCACCTTTATTAGTAAAGAATTCATTTAATTCTCTTAAAATGTAGGACTTGGCTGCAACTGAGAGGGCTAAAAAGCAAGCTGAAGCTGAGAGAGATGAATTGGCTGATGAGCTGGCCAGCCATGCATCTGGAAAGTGAGTATGACAAATAAAATATCATAGAAATATTTGTATCCTGCAGAATTCATTATAATCCTCTGATAGATTGACTTCCGTTGGAACATGTGGTTCACTGTTACAATTAATGGTAGACATAATTTATTATGACTGTTTGTATGGGAGTGTAGTATGTAAAATATCTCGCTTTAAGACATGCCAGCACAGCTTGTGTACCGCAAATTACAGCAAAAATGTGCTATAAGCTAATATGTGGTTTGACTGAACCTCAAAGGTCTGCACTGGCCGATGAGAAGAGACGGCTGGAAGCAAAGATCCAACAGCTGGAGGAAGAGCTGGAGGAGGAGCAGGGCAATATGGAGATGCTTAATGACAAGCTGAGGAAGAGTGCCCAGCAGGTACAGATTTTATATGGAGCCATGACCATTTGTGGCAAATATCAAGAAAATTCTAAAAGAATTTGATTTAAAACATATAAATCTCGTATTAAATTAAGGTATACAGTTTGTAGCCATAAAAACACTCATCAATGGAAATGGCATTACGGAGACAGAACTTTGTAATTTGTATGAAAACCATGTCATTTTCTCAAAAGTTTTCTCCATCCTTCAGGTTGACCAACTTACCAACGAGCTCCAGGCCGAACGCACCACATCCCAAAAGAACGAGAGTGCCCGACAGTTGATGGAGAGGCAGAATAAAGAGCTGAAAGCTAAACTCCAGGAGATGGAGAACCAAGTCAAATCCAAATTTAAGTCCTCCATCACTGCTCTTGAGGCCAAAGTGGCACAATTAGAGGAACAACTTGATCAGGAGAGCAGGCGAGTCTTTTACTATAGCAAAGGATTTCGATTCCCAAGGAGTGGCATGGGGGACCAGAAAAAAAAGATAACAGAAATTAAAAAAGATGTCACAAATCATATTATCCAAGAAATATTGCCCAAGTTTTTGCTAGATAAAAATATGCATTCATCCCTCCCTCATTCATACATAATTTGTTCATGTGTTTGTTCTTAGCTTGCTCGATGGTAGTGGAATAATTTTCTTTAAATCATTTTTAAAAATTGCTATACAAATTTAATTTCAAATGTCTCTTTTGTGTTGTGATACTACAGGTAGGTATAATTATTTTTTATAAGATTTTAATTTTAATTTTTAAAATATAAATGTTTTCCAGCTAATATTTAATAATTAATTTTAAACAAGTACAATAATAAACACAAAGCCCTTTTTATTAAAAAATTATAATGTTGAACTACTTTTATCATATAAAAATATTCACTTAATACTACACCAAATAAACCAATTCACGACTCATATACAAGTAAATACATTCATATTCTTTCAAAATACTTCTGTTTCAAATTAATTAATAAAACTTGCTATCCAAAAAAACAGTTTTAACATTAATAATAAGACATATTGCTGAGTGGCAAATCAGCATTAGAATGATTTCTGAAGGATTTTGTGATACTAAAGACTGGAGTAATGATATTAATCATATTTTATAGTATTTCTGTTTTTACTGTATTTTTTTTATCAAATAAATGCAGCTTTGGTTAGCATAAGAAATGTATTTTTATATATATATATATATATATATATATATATATATATATATATATTACTGACCTCAACATTTTGTATGGTAGATTATGCACTGTAGATCTCATAACAGCCAACTGAATAGTCAATAAAGCTTTTTAAAACACATGATTTTATGTCACAGAAGACGTGATGCTATCATTTCATCCTGTTTGATGGAGTTCGGTTGTGACAGATGTTTCTTTCTAATGCAGAGAAAAGCAGAACACAGCAAAGACGGTTCGCCAGAAGGATAAGAAACTAAAGGAGTTGATGACCCAAGTGGAAGATGAACGAAAACAAGCAGAACAATATAAAGACCAGGTAACCAATAAAGCAGCTACTCTTTCATACTCTTTCTGCTCTTTTTTCTATATTTCTCATACAAAGTTTAGGGATCATACCTAAATTCAGAAGGAAAGAGATCATGTAACTGACCATACTAAAATGTAGTTTGCACCTGGCCTGAGCAGTGTTTCTCTTTCACAGGCAGATAAGGCGAACACGCGTGTCAAACAGCTGAAGAGGCAGTTGGAAGAGAGCGAGGAGGAGTCCCAGCGAATCACTGCGGCCCGCAGGAAGCTTCAGAGAGAGCTGGACGAGGCCACAGAGACCAATGATGCCATGAGTCGTGAGGTCTCTTCCCTCAAGAGCAAACTCAGGTGCGCATAACGCTCCCAAGACCTGGTTCAGCACCCCAGAAAGTCCTGAAATCTTTGGGCAATAACTACTAGCTGCTAATAACTGGCTTTTGAGCTTTGAGCAAATTCTCAGCACTTGTTAACGCAGCCCAGATACCTTCCCTTTATAAACTGCAAACGGAAGATGGTCTATCTCTGTTGCAGAGGCAATCCTGAACCCACACAGTGACTAGGCAGGTACCTCTGTGCTCAAAAGTTGACACAGAAAATGTTCTTCTCACAAATATTTCCTTTCACTTGTCACACATATATTTCTTGCATGTGAGAGTGAAATTGATTACATAGACTTAGGTTTAGCACAAAAGGTATGCGTATTTTATACAAAAAAATCCTGTCAACATTTACTCATTTTAGTTTTGTTCATCTTCAAAACACAATTGATGACAATAATAAAAAAATAAAAAAACACTTATGTCCCTTCACTGAAGCTCAACCGAACTTGCTTGAAGAGTGACAAACATATTTATAAACTGAAATCAGTTCAATGTTTCTTCAGAAGACTTGGAATAAACCACTCAATTCATATAGTTTAATTACATTTTATAGCATGACAGAAACACTTTATTGACCAATCAACTTCCATGACCATAACTATCCATTTTAGACATAGTCTATATATTAGCTATTCAGTGTTTATCAGTGCTTCCATCATTAATGATTGCTCCACTAAATCCTAACTGAATATGCTTGATGGAGAGCTCATTCTTGCACAACTAGACTTCATTTTAATATTTATAATCTTATATTTGACAATATTTCCCTATTCCCTCTCAAAGCATGGTTCTGTTATCTGAACCAACCTCATTTAGCCTGTTTACAGTTCACAAATGACGTTTTAACGATGCCTTTAGCCTCTTACAAATCTGATGTCTATTGCTTTTCAATGTAAAGGATGCTTGTGGCTGAATTCTGGTGACATACTGTACACATTAGGATGCTGGTGTGATTTAAAGCTGTGTATTTCAGATGCACATTTGTACTGCGAGGACTCCACACCAATCATTCATCATTGAAACAAAAGCAGAAAGTTATTTGACTGTAGTTTTATCATGTATTTCATATTTCTCACTTTTATATTACTACGTTTTGGTATAGGATACTCTTAATAATACAGTGTTTCTCAAACTTGGGTCTTCGGCCAAACAGTGAGAAAGTGAGAATTATTTTTTTTTTAATTACAATTAGTGTGCCTTAAGGAACACAACATGCACCATCTTCCCATTGCTTACTTATAATGAGAAGTGCAACACAAAATACATATCTTTAAGGGCTCCCGGCAGTTTTTTTATGAAAAAAAGTTTTTTATTAAATAATCTTTTTTTATTACATGGTGAAATATTACAAAAATAAAAGAAATGTTTTATTTTGTTTTATTTCTTTGTTTTTAATTATTTATTTTTTCAATTAAATAATTGGCCAAATTATGCAGCCCTACAAACAAGAACCTGGTATTTTTTTACAATCATATTTTTGCACAATTTTTTTACTGAAAAGTTTTAATTGTTATTATTTATCCAAACTGTGCAGCCCAAGGTAACATTGTCGTCTGACAGTAAAAGAGGTCTCTGGTTTGTGTCCCAGCTGAGCGAGGATGCCAGGAGGAAGAATGCCAAATTGAACATGTTGGGAAAATTTTTCCATACAATTGCTGATTGGTAAATCACACTTCAGGATTGTGACTACTAGTTCACTTAAAGTTCTGCAATGAATTTTTTTATTAACTTCACTTAAAATGTCTTATTTATTGTAGGCTTTGCAAACAGTTTGGGATTATGGAAGGTTTCTTTAGTTTAAAATGGTTTTAAAAATTAAGATCCTATTTAAGGGCTAACACAAATGTACCAGGTACCAAGCAACCTGCAGGGAGAGTCTATGTGATTTTATGCTAAGATCTGTTATATCGTTTCAGACGAGGCAACGAGCCATCATCTTTCAGCAGTACACCGAGGCGCACAGGTGGTGGCAGACGGGGAATGATTGACAGCTCTGACACTGCAGAGGATGATGCGGACATGCAGGGTGACTACAATGGAACCAGATCTAATGAATAGATGCCTCTCACCATAAAGACCTTCTTATCAAAGAACTACAATTCAATTTTACAATGGTCATTATTTAGATCATAATCATGTTTTGTTTGACTGCAACAAAGCACTGCTGTTTGGCCAGTCATGATTTTATAGTTTATTATTATTATTATTATTATTATTTCATTTACAACAACCCTCAATTTTTATTTTGTGGCTGCAGATCTGCTCATATTCCAGTAAAGAATCATGAGACCTGCTAGACCTAGTATTTGCCCTCACTCAGGTCTTGGGTAAAAGACATCTGTCGTTAAATGGCTGTTCACTGTTTTTTAGTGCATAACTGTCCCTAAATATACTGCACTTTCTCATTTATTTGGTATATATTCCTATATTACATACAGCTTGGACATTTTCTGATAAAATTTGTGGAGCAATTCTGGAGGACACTCCATTATTATTATTAGATTATTATTATTTTTTGTAGTTTTTTTTTTTTTTTTTTGCTACACCAATAACTAGTGTGTCATGATGTCAAGTTTACTTAATTTTCATTCCCATAGATACACCAAGTAAATGTGATTAAGATGTAGTAGACAGCCGCCTCAAGAAAGTGTCCTAAATATAAATTTTATCAGTGAAGGTGTGTCATGCCAGAAACATATTTATAAAACTTGCAAAACATTACTTCCTTTTTATACAGTCAGGTGCCTTGGAAATCTCTGTAATTTTCTAAAGTGTTCCTTCTGAATGTTTAGTATTATATAAAACAAGACTTTTTTTTACAGACAAATACTGTGGAATTAATTTCATTCTCCTACAAATATTTTAATATTTTAAATGAACACACTAAAAGCAATTTAAATCTAACCTGTCAAATAGATGTCTATTGACAGAAAATGCCTGTAAGAGAACTTTGAAGTTATATATATAATTTTATTTTTCCATTTATTTCACTTTTTCACAATTTACAGTATGTTGGGAATGGCATGTCTTTGGATTTATTCACTTTATCTATTCATTTGTGAAACCACATGCACATGAAATAAAGTCTGGGGAAAAAAACACTTTTTGTGTCTTTAAATCATTTTTACATGGTAATATGCAAATCAAAATAATTAGTTTGGTGAGACCCAGACAGCAAGCAGTTTCGGCCCAGAACCGGCCCACACTCATGGATTTCACGTGGGCCGGATCTGGGCCAACCCTATGTTGGTGTCTGGGGATTTTTCATCTTAAAGCACGCAATCAATCCTTAAGAACCCCTTTAAATAAAACTAACTAAAACAAGTTTAAATGATTTGTTTGTATTTGTTTATTTGGAACAAAAATAAAATCATTACTTGCACGCCAAAAAGCATGCTCAAAAGCAGTAAAGGTGTTTTTCAAAACACGATTAGATTTGATTACGATTAATGATGCATCAATGCATCACAATGATGTCATACATCCTGTACGTATATTAGGGGTGGGAATCTTCAGGCACTTCAGGATCCGATTCCGATTCTGGGAGTCATGATCCAATTCCAGAATTCTTCTTGATCTACATTTTTTCCCCAATTAATTCTTCTGCTGTGCAAACACATCTTTACAACTTTACATCCTAATCAAAATTGCAGTTATATGCGTTTTGTTTATAGTTGGAATCTCTATGTCAGTACTGTCATCATTTAAAAAATAGGGGTGTGAATCTTTTCAAAATTAAATTCAATTACGATTATCATTATCAGCTCAATATCACGATGCGTCACATTCTCAGTTTTCAATATTACTGCACATGGCAAAATTTTCATATAGCCTACATTTTTTATCAATTTATTTTGCGCTAAATTAACATTTTATTATTATTTTTATATAAGCACAGCAGGTTCAATTCAATTCAAGTTTATTTGTATTGCGCTTTTTACGGTACAAATCATTACAAAGCAACTTTACAGAAAATTACGTTTCTATGATATTTAGTAGTAGCTTATAAGTGGTGACTGTCAGTTTGTGTGCATATGACAGGATTTTTCAGAAAAAATAATACAAGACAAAACAAAGTAAAATGAATTAGTTTAACCCAAGATAAACAATAAGAATGTGCATTTGATCAGATGCAACCACAGTCAAGAGATGCATTATTCGTCTGCTTGGCGAAAGAGATGAGTTTTTAATCCAGATTTAAACAGAGAGAGGATGTCTGAAACCGAACATTATCAGGAAGGCTATTCCAGACTTTGGGAGCCAAGTGTGAAAAAGCTCTACCTCCTTTAGTGGATTTTGCTGTCCTAGGATCTACCAAAAGGGAGCGTGATGGATTGTAACATGACAGAAGACTAGTTAGGTACGCAGGAGCTAAACCATTTAGGGCCTTATAGGTAAGTAATGATAATTTGTAACTGATACGGAACTTAATAGGTAGCCAGTACAGAGACTGTAAAATTGGGGTAATATAATCATATTTTCTTGACCTCGTAAGGACTCTAGCTGCTGCATTTTGGACTACCTGTAGCTTGTTTATTGACGAAGCAGGACAACCACCTAGAAGTGCATTACAATAGTCCAGTCTAGAGGTCATGAATGCATCAACTAACTTTTCTGCATCAGAAACAGGTAACATGTTTCGTAGCTTGGCAATGTTTCTAAGATGGAAGAATGCAGTTTTGGGAAATATGATTTTCAAAAGACAAGTTGCTGTCTAATATAACATTTTTGACAGTAGAGGAAGTAACAGTACATTCATCTAGTTGCAAATTGTAGTCTACAAGATTCTGTGTACTGTTTTTTGGTCCAATAATTAATATCTCTGTCTTATCCGAATTTAATAGGAGAAAAGTATTGGTCATCCAAACTTTTACATTTTTAACACAGCTTAGATAATTTAGAAGTTTCATCTGGTCTCGTTGAGATATAAGGCTGAGTATCATAAGCATAACAGTGGAAACTAATCCCGTATTTTCTAATAATATTACCAAGGGGCAACATGTATATTAAAAATAGAAAGGGACCAAGGATGAATACTTGTGGCACTCCATATTTTACTGGTGATAAATGAGATGACTCCCCATTTAAATAAACAAAATGGTAGCAATCCAGACAGGTAGGATCTAAACCATCTTAGAGCCTGCCCTTGAATACCTGTACAGTTTTGTAATCTATCTATGAGTATGTCATGATCTATGGTGTCGAACGCAGCACTAAGATCAAATAAAATTAGAAATCAGATGCAGCCTTGTTCTGACGCAAGGAGCAGGTCATTTGTAATTTTAACAAGAGCAGTTTCTGTGCTATGGTGGGGCCTGAAACCTGACTGAAATTCTCCATACAGATCTTTTTTTTTTTTTCTTTTTGAAGGAAGGAGCTCAATTGAGCAGACACAACTTTTTCTAAAATTTTAGACATAAATGGAAAATTTGAAATAGGCCTATAATTTGCCAGTTCACTAGGGTCTAGTTTTGGTTTCTTAATAAGAGACTTGATAACCGCCAGATTAAATTGTTTTGGGATGTGACCTAAAGATAACGACGAGTTAATAATATTGAGAAGCAGTTCTTTGGCTACAGGTAACAACTCTTTCAGTAATTTAGTGGGTACAGGATCTAATAAACACGTTGTTGGTTTAGATACAGTGATAAGTTTATGTAGCTCTTCCTGTCCTATAGCCATGATGGTTATTTTTTAAAACAATTACTTATTTAAAATGTGTTCTTTAAGTGTCCAAAGGTTTACAGTTTTTTTTTTTTTCCTCAGCATTATTACTGTTTGATTATGATGAGATCATCGACAGTGACAGCTTTTAACAGGCTGCATTCACACTAATGCATATAATCTTATCCGCAAGAGGGAAGAATTTCTTAGCTGTTCTTGGAAATCAACATACTGTATCTCCACATGCTGTTACTAAACAGATGGTTGTAGTCATTCTTCAGGAAACTGAATGCACGTTCAATAACTAACTTTTTTGTCTTTACATTGTATAACACTATATCTAGCTATGACCTTTACCTCGTTTATTTCCAGTAACCTAGCTGGAACTTCTTATACTACAAACAAAACGGCAGGTCTGTCAGTCACTGCCATCCAAAAATCAATACTTGTAGTTTCATATTATGGGGAAGACCTTTACTCACATCAGAGTACAAATGTACACACTCATACACCCTTATACATGCAATCCCTCTGACACAGCACAAAACCATGTTTTTCATGGTGGAATACACCACCTGACTAACACTAAATTACAGAATTTGGACTGTCTGTCCTGCCTTCAGTGTTTCAGCACTCTTACCTTGCATTCGTATAGTAGCAGTTAGTACTGATAATGTCACCAGGAGCATTGTGGATTATTACCATGTCTGGGATATGTGTAGTTATTCAGAGTTCAGGTACGTAAGTTATAAATGTTCTATTTAATTGTATTCGGATTTCCATTTAATGCATTTTATATCACATTTAGTGTATTTATATTTACCCAAAATTAAGATTTCTTTTTAAATAAAGCAATAATTTTTATATTTTATGTATTTTTATGTCATGTAAATACTTAGTTAAGTGAAATTGAAAGGCTGGAATATACTACACTAAAATGAAACAATAGGCATCAAATACTCGCTGATACTGACACTGTAAAGGGTTAACTTAGAGAGTAAAACTGAGATGTATAAAAGACTAAGAATCACACACTACCAGACATTTAAGATGTTCTGAAAAGAACAAACTCAAGCAGAAACATGCTTAAACTATGATCAGCTAAGAATATCATATATATATTACATATATTTTTGGTGTCTTCTGACGTGATGGAATCATGGTCTAAAGCTAAAAATCTGTGCTGTGCTCATCACATGCTATGCAGTTCAGTTTTCCCTGAAACCACCGGCGGCGCCAGGGGGGGTCTTGGGGGGTCTCAAGACCCTGCCAAAAAATGCCTTGACCCCCCATTTGACCCCCCAGCCTCTTCCTGATTAAAAAATATATATATTCGGGATAAAGATCCAAAAATGTTTCTCTTCAAACTACGCAGAACAATAATAAATAATAATTATTTCGACATTTATTCATACACTGAACCGAGAACCGTTTCTGTCGGACGCGTCCGATTCGAGAACCGATGAGCTGATGATACTGCGCATGCGTGATTCAGCGTGAAGCAGACTGACACAGAGCGCATCTGAACTGAACTGATTCTTTTGGTGATTGATTCTGAACTGATTCTTTGCTAATGTTATAAGCGCGGGTAAACCAAAGGCTTGAATGAAGGGCAATCATCGCCAATGACAACGGCATTACATCGAGCGCAAAAGAACCGGTGAACCATTTTTTTTCAGCTGGTTTATTTGATCGAATTGTCCGAAAGAACCGGTTCACTTGAGCACCTGCTCCTTTGCCCCTTAAGTGCCCTTTTGTCAAAGCAAAATTTCCTCAATTTTTTTGTTGTAATAACATAAACTTTTGTGAATGCCTGCCCACGCCCAATCATAATATTATTACAATTTATTAATAATAATTTTGCCGTAAATAAAATGACCAACATGATGACAGTTCACCTGACTACGACCTCATCCAACCAGGAAGATTCCTCATGCTGCACGCGCATTTTTTAATTGCTAGAGGATATTTTCAACACCATGGCAGCTGGTAAGTGGTGTTTCATTCTCAGCGAAGTGATTTTGGTGTTTATTTACTTATTATTATTTAACAAGAACGATGTGATGTGAGAACATGCAGATACGTTGTTTATATTGCTGTGTGTAGCCTGTAGTGTAGAGTAACACTAGCGTGCTGTTTGAGGGAGAAAAGTTTCACAGGCATCGAGGGGTCTGGTCTTTTTTATGTTATTTGACTAAACTTTTATTATATTACAGTACTTATTTATTTTTAACACGTAAAAATAATTATCACCCCACTGGTAAGGCTTATTCAGATTTTCTCATTCTCTGAATTATCATTATAAAAATAAAAACAATTCAGAAATGAATTAAAATATAATTATATTTTAAATGTGATGCAAATATTTTTTCTACAAAAGCAACAGTGTTTACAACAGCAAGACCACTTTAGCCTGTAAACTCAATAATATCTCTCTGGAAATAAATGTAAAAAAATCAATGTCAATAAAAATGCCTGATATGAAAATGCAGTGTGAAGGATATGAATAACAAATGTAGCCTGTCATTTGTTTACATTGCAAAGGTGTTTTTGTTGTTTAGTAGCAGAAATATGCAGTTATTAGCCATGTCCACTGTATTTTTTGTTGGTTTTCATGAGACCCCCCTTGAAAAGACCAGGACCCCCCCATTGCCCCCCCAATCAAAATTGTCTGGAGCCGCCACTGCCTGAAACATGTAAATTCCTGACTTCTCAAAATCTATGTAGAAATTCTTGATACAGATATTTTTTTTGCAGGAAGGAGCTCAATTGAGCAGACACAACTTTTTCTAAAATTTTAGACATAAATGGAAGATTTGAAATAGGCCTATAATTTGCCAGTTCACTAGGATCTAGTTTTGGTTTCTTAATAAGAGGCTTAATAACCACCAGCTTAAATTGTTTTGAGACGTGACCTAAAGATAACGACGAGTTAATAATATTGAGAAGTGGTTCTTTTGCTACAGGTAACAACTCTTTCAGTAATTTAGTGGGTACAGGATCTAATAAACATGTTGTTGGTTTAGATACAGTGATAAGTTTTTTAGCTCTCCCTGTCCTATGGTTGTAAAGTACTGCAGTTTATCTCTGGGTGCGATGGATGAAACTGAAGTGTTAGATGCAGTAGAATCTACATTCGCTATTGTATTTCTAATGTTATCTATTTTATCAGTGAAGAAATTCATAAAGTCATTTCTATTAAACGTTGGTGGAATATTTGAATCAGGTGGCATCTGGTTATTTGTTCATTTAGCCACTGTGCTAAATAAAAACCTTGGATTGTTTTGGTTATTTTCAATGAGTTTGTGGATATGCTCGGCCCTTGCAGTTTTTAGAGCCTGTTTATAGCTGGACATACTGTTTTTCCACGCAATTCTAAAAACGTCCAAGTTAGTTTTTCTCCATTTGCGTTCAACACCAGTCCAGTCTGTGCTGAAAAGCTACTGTCAATCAAACTATCCTGGGATATCCTGATGTCACACAGACAGGCATCTGAGATTGCCTCGATTTGAGAAATATTTTAATAGATAAAAAAAAAACACTGGGTGTTTTTTTTATCATTATAGGGTATTTGTATACACACATTTCAGTTCAAATAACTTGTAATACTGCATGTAGCATCTGATGACCCCTTTAAATATGTGAATTCTGACTGCCTAAATCTGCAGACTGGCTCTGACTGCCCACACTATCACTGATGTGTCCAGATTGCATATTGAGCCAAAAATTTGTGACATGTAGCATTTTCCAGCCTTTAGTGAGACCAACAATCCTAGATGAATTGATCGTTGCCTGGTTTCACCCAGCATGCATACAAGTTAACTGGACTACAAACTCAACCTTAGCAGTGTTTGCAAATTTCAAAAGACATCAGAGACATGCAACATGTTTAATACTTAAATTCAGTTACACAGTGTCACATATACTTTTGTCACATATATAGCCCTTAGAGAGATAAAGAATACCTCAACTACCCCAAAACCTTCTGTTGCTTGACTATAACTGCACATGCATAATTAATGTGTCTTACGTAATTATATATTTTGGTTACAGAAGTTCATCTGAGGAACATGGAGCATTTTATAACGGCTGTTACACACTTAGAAGATTTAAACCCAGGAATAAGTCCACTGGCTTTAGTGACAAGTCTAAACAAAATTGCAGACAGGAGTGTCAATGTCACACTTGACTTTATGGGATCATCTAACAATGACGATGATATTCACTGCAGAAATGACAGTTTTATCACAGAGCAGCTGAATACAAACCACAATCTCTCCCATTTCTTGAAAAAACTCATTCATCATTTCATAACGGATGATCACGAAGAGAGGGGAGTTGTTCTGACTCCCGATGGCACAACAGTTGCTCTTGCTCCTCTCCTTTTAGGACTTCAATATGGGCTACAGGCTAACAAGGACAGTAACCAACCTCATGGTTTCTACCTACTCTCACTGGCCAAGTACTTAGCCACGTCACTTCTGCAGTTTGAGAATGCTACTCCATCTGAGCGATTCAGCCTGGATGGTTGTTGGGACAGTGTATCTGCTCCCATGGTTTTTACTCTTTCAGGCATGCCATCCTTGGCCACTGATGCTCTGGTCCATGGCGGAATGGATGGAGCCATACTTGGGAAGCATCTTTCTGTTGTTAACTGCTCTGAAGTGAATTTAAGCACACTACTGAAGAGCTACTATTTAAGGACTGTGGAAGAGTTAGATCATGTCTCAGATACTCACCTGAGGGGCCGCTATCGCAGAAAGAATTTTAAAAAGATCACAAATTCATCACTGCTCCAAGAGAAGGTAGCAGAAGCACTACATGGTCATCCACAGAAAGGAAACCTTGTGGTTGAGAGTCTAATAGAAAAAGGAATTAAAGAGTTTATGCTACGTTATATGGGTAAGTGTAGTTACGTCCAGTTGGTCCAATAAAATGTATGTTTAAATGCTGGTGTTACACCTACAATTGCCATGCTTACCCTCCTTCAGAGTGTCCTGCCATCATTCCAAGATGTATGTGGGGAGCAGCACTGCCCCGGGTTCCTCTCAGCCCTCTGTCTCCACCACTGCCATTTCTGTATATTCACCACACAGAGATTCCTAGCAAACCATGTCGAAATCTTCAGATGTGTTCCAAAAATATGAGGGCGATGCAACATTTCCACCAGAAGGGGCGGGGTTGGTTTGACATCGGCTACAGGTAACATCTGCTTCTGCATGATTCCGTCACAAACATATGTTCTGTTTTTCTTAACCTAGTGTGCTGCCTACAAAGGCGGCCATCGTAGTGGGAAAGCTCTTCCAAACAGTAGGTGTTCTTAGTGGAGAAAGCAGTGCCAGAATGCATTTGCAATGTAGGCTTTTTTTAAAAGAACGTTTATAAAACTAAACATATATTTAGAAATACTGAGAAATTATATTTAAGCCATAATAGTGTATATCAAAATCAGAGTATGCAAAGAAATCAGACATAAAATGTCAAATACTTCAAAGAAGAACTGACCTACTTTGTGGTTTTTGTACAAACATTTACAACCATATTTTCCCCCAGTTTATATTTGTATCTTTTTTCTTTGAGTAGAATGCATGCGAAAGTCAGAATCATTTGTAAGTATTAGAGTATTTGTATGTTGCTGTCTCTCCCAGCTTTGTTGTTGGATCGGATGGCTACATCTACGAAGGTCGAGGCTGGACGTCAGTAGGGGCTCATACTAAAGGACGGAATACTGTTGGGTATGGTGTTGCTTTCATTGGTAACTACACTGCTCATTTACCATCCCAATATGACATGGAGCTATTGCACCATCATCTGGTCAAATGTGGAGTGAGCAATGGATTTCTGCAGAAGAATTTTACCATTTTGGGACACAGACAAGTAGTAGCAACCACGAAGTGTCCAGGGGATTCACTGTATTCTGAGATAACAACCTGGGAGCACTATAAAGTACGTAGGATGTTATACTCAGAAATGTAGAAGTTTAATGCTGGAAATACTTGTCATCCTAACTGACACATCAATCTGTGTCTGTACCGTGTTATTCACAGGATACGGATCCTTTTCGGTAACAGTGTGGACATCTGCTGACACTGACATGACAATGCAAGACAGCTGTAATGACCACAACAATGAAACTCACCAATTAACATGACAAATACTCTTATTTTTAAATATAATTTAAAAGTTAAAAGGTTGCCACTTAGATGTACGATTATCAGCATAAAACAGAACATTAGCATTACTTTGTACATTGGTTGGGAGTCTGTATGAAACACTGAAATGTTATTATACTATATGTAAGTGAGAATTACATGTGCCAAAATAAACAAAGTGATCTCTAATCTTACATCTTGAATTTTATACGTGTCAGTTTAAAATGAAGGAAAGGTTGACAAGATTGCTTTAGTCTTTACCACAACAGGAAGTGGTTTTCACAGCAAGCTTCAGAGTGAACAGGACGTCCTGCTGTTGTGACAGGAAATGTAACCGTCACTGTACAAAACAAGCAGGTATTTAGTATAAACTGTCAACTCTGTTCAAATTTAATTAACAAAATTGAATCTTGATCATGTTGCGCTATGATATTCATAAGTATTTTACCAGTCACAACCCTACCAATTCAGTTCAAACTCAAATAGAATGTATACAAATAAGAACAAAACATGATCAAATTAAAGATTATGCTCTCTAGAGTTTCCACTAATAAAAAAAGAACATAGAAAAGAACACAGCACTATAATTTTGTACTAGTTGGGTCAGTCGGGGATATATCCTCATCTCTCAGTCTTCCTTCAACCTGTAAACCTAACCTGATATCCCCACCCACAAACTGACTGGCTTCCTGGATACTGGACGACAAGTACGCACCGGAAAAAAAAAAGCCTCACACCTAGAAGAGCTGAGGGACACAGAGGTTGCATCATTTCAAACAAGCCAATAGGTGAAGTGAGCGGAAGATGATGAGATTCGAAGCACTCATATTTGAAGATACAAGACGTTTAAAGACCTCTAGAACTGGTAAGTGGTGAGGAAACCATACCCTTTGAGAAGCTACAAGACAATACAGACTTTGCATTCTATAAAAAAAAACATCCAGAAATTTGGGTCACAGAGAAGGAATCAAATGGGTACGAACAAAGATCCAAGTGCTGAGCAATCAGCACCACAGATTGAGGAAGACATGGAACTGTCTCCTGAGCAGAACAGTCCAGTTGATCAAGACCCACGACAAGCAGAGGATGGCAAGCTACTCAACACATACAAGTGGCACACGGGGCCCAAGAATGAGATGGTGACAACAGGGACTATTGAGAAGCTAGAGAAAGGGGCTTCAAACAAATGGAATAAAATGCAGAGTTGGCGCAAAGCTCTGAGTGAAGACACAGGGGAAAAGTGCTCGACTGCAACTCGGGGAAATGAAAGCCCATCCAAACCGGACAAGCCGGCGACTTCAAGGAAAAACCCTTTCCGCAGAGCTGTTTCAGAGCCACCAGGGTCCCTCTTATCTTCGGTCCTGCCCTCCTCCTCTGCGTCTGGGTCCTCCAGCGCACAGGTATCTGGATCCACTGGTCAGGACACACCGCAGAAGGGTAAAATAAGGAAGTACCTCCAAACGGTCTCACAGAAGTTCAAGAGACAGCGTCTACAGAGTACTGCCATTCCAGATCATGGTAAGAGCTTTATATCTAATGCTAAATATTCTACAAAACATAAGCTTGAATAATGTTGAAACCATTATGAAGGCGTATTGGTCCCTAGAAGACCAATAAAGTGTAGACTTACTTTCTAAAATATTGTTCATGCAGATGCCACTAAATGGATCTAAGAGATGGAACAATAAACAAATTATGGAATCTACAGAAATATTTTTTTTTGTACCTAACTGACCTCAACATGTCATTGGATATTGATAGGATTAATATTAACTGCTATAATTACTTTAACTAATTAAGCCCTTAAGATATTAAAATTGGATTCCAAATTCCTTTTAGCATATAGTAGGTTTTGTCTTTGCAGCTTATAGGCTTTTTAAATTAAAGCACTGCATGTAAACTCTTTTACATTTTACGAGAAGACAAAGACAAGTGCAATCCTGAGAATGTGGTCCAAGAGCATCTTCGCCTCTCCTGGGCCCCTCCACAAGACGTTCCTGTTTGGGACATTAGCAACTGCTTTCTTCAAGATGGACAAATCCTTATCTCACGTGATGAGGAGGTAATATACAACACACACATTCAACAATGCCAACAGATGAGACATTATACTATGCCGATTAAGGTATTGGATGTATGCCCTCAAATTGACTTTGAAGCATCAGTCAGGTTTGTTTGGAAATGCTATCTGATTTTAGGTTAAATCATGCTGCCCTTTATATCGTTATCTTTTGAATTTATTTCAGCCTTTGATGAGGGTACAGAACCGGGCCAGCAGTTGTCTCTTCAGCTTGAGCCTCCAGAACATCAGTGGAAGTCATACTGGTCAGTATCAAAGAGTTTGGCTTTACGATGAAGCCAGACTTGAAAATGACCAAATGTCATCTAAAGTGCCATCTGCAAACAAAGAACAACTTTCTGATCCACTTTTATTTTTAACTAACTGGCCTCGTAAGAACAAATGTGTGCATTATCTTGTGAAGATCATTGGGGGGAGTGTTGCAGTACACTTGAATGAAGTGACGGCCTAAAGCTCGCTGTTTCCTGAAAGTTTAAAAGCTGGAGATGACTTAAAGAGATGAGAGAGATTATCTATCTCTATCTAGCCAGCGACTGCCTGAAAATAACTAAAGTGAAGCTAGATAACTTATTCACAGAGGAAATAGCTGACGTGGTTATGTGTGCGTGTGCTTGTAAAATTGCTTCCTTTGAGTGTCTGAAGATATAATCTTAACATCTGGGTGTTCCATACCAGAGGACGACTGAGACTGATGGGGTGTGCTGTCTAGTTCACTCAAAATAAGCATGCAGGACCTTTAGACTAAAAACAATAAAAACATGAAAGGGCATTTATGAGTCTAATGCTCTGAAAGGGAAAAAACTGATTCTAAGGTACTCCAAAGCATGGGTTTTAGGCGTTGGATTGTATGTGGAGGGGCACTAGGTAAGCAAAATCATTTTCAATTTGCCTACTTAAATGATTCAGACCAATCATTTTGCTGGAGAGTTTGCATGTGAAATGTAATCAGCATTAAAACAAATCTGAGGAGATGGCAGAATCCAGTTAACTGAGTTTATACTGATCTTAATTTTCAATTAATTCAGTTTTTTTAGCTAAGCACAAAGATATATTGTGAGTAATTTTCAAATACAATGTAGCTGAGTGTAGTTATTTGTAGGTTAACTTACCAATTTCTCTGCATCCGTAAATATCAAATGGCATTTTGATCTGGTAATTTAGAAGATCATATAAGACATCTACCTTCCTAAGTTTGAAACTAAGTACATTGTGATTGAACATAGAGAAACGTAAGTCAAGTTTTGTAAAAGTCTTGTATTTCATGGCTTCAGAGACGTCATACAATGTAAAAACTCCTAAAAAGAAACTGTTGACTATACCCTGACGGACATGGTTACTTAAGGCATCCTTCAATTTTTCCCAATTTAACACAGGCTATATATGGGAAATGTTGTTGAAAGGAGTTGAATCAACCCATACTTTTCCCTTTTTTTTCTTTTCTTTTTTAATTATGAGCTTTTAATGCCAGGTCGTGCATCACAACTGGCACTGGCGGACGTTTAATGAATGCTAGCTTTATTTCTATTTCCAGTAGTTGCTGAAAGAATTCAATTTGTTGTAATTTTTCAGGTTGCACTTTTGCACATTTTTTTTCCAAGTTAGCCTACTTCATGTGCTTTGAAAACGAATGATAAAGTGCAAAGTATCAGACATTGTCAGACACAAGACGTTAATAGACTACCTGACAAATATGACAACTTTTTACAGCTGCTGCTTTTGTAATCATGTTGTCCAAAGATAGAAACCACATGCTTTGCATAATAATGCTTGTCTGGTCTCCAGCTTTCATAAAGGCACATGGATGAAAAAGTAAATGCTATTTAAAGTTTAATAAGCCCCTAGATTTCTGTTCTGTTCTGTATTAACTGCATTAACATTACATTTTCTGTTAAACTGGTAATTATTGATATGATGCACATAGAAGGAAGGAAATGACTATGCTTCCTGTCATGGTTTCAGAATCTGCGATTGCATTGAGATTATTTTTCTCTTCTGAGGTATTTTATCCCACCAGAACAAAATAAACAGGAAGACATGCATACATACATTTGATCATTTGAGCTTAAATTATCGATAAATGCATTATGGAACATTTTTCAGGAGAAAAGGGACAGACCACCTTCAGTGCTCACTACAGACAAAAGGGAACTACTGTGGCATCAAAGTTATACTCTAATATAAAAAAAGTGTTTTCTTTCTCTCTTTAGAGCTAAATCCAGATCCTGTTGCTCCCCAGAGTGGTACCAAAATAAAAGGGCATGATGGTGGCGTCAGAGTTAGTATAAATTAATACTTCTAAGAAATCTGTCCAATCTGAAACTGCCGCTGAACAAAATTCATGCATACATATATGTATTTTCCCATGACAATCCTTTTCTCTCATTTTCATGCTAGAATTTGATCAAGCGACGCTTGCAGGGTGATGATAAAAGGAAAAGCAACACACAGCTCAATACTGCAGGACTAAGTGTTGCTGGAAGGTAGAGGATCAATTTTATAATATAGAAAACTGATCTTACTCTTTAGTACCGATTAATGTCAACTGGAACAAACATATCATCTGATGGTTTTATATGATATGCCGTTTACCAGTATGTCACACTTTTTGTCAAGGTATGGTTCCAGAGAATCTTTATCCATTCCAGTCAGTGCGGCAAAAAGCCTGGATCTTAGTGAAGACCAGACTACTGTCATCAGGCCAGTTCACAGCTCGATTCTAGGGGAGAAGTACTGTTTTCAGGTAAACATCGCTGTTGCATATTAAAGTACACCCTTTGTTTCAATTTTGCGATCTTTATATCCATCCATAATCCAAACCAATTATTTATTTTCTGGGCATTTCATTGTGTTTAATCATAAAAGGTCATCAGCTCAGAGAATAACCACTGCTTTGGGTGCAGTTCAGCTGCAGAAAGAGACCGCTGGATTGAAGACTTGCGTCGTGCTGCTCATCCAAATAAGGTACTGAAAGGTACTCAAAATACGTCATTAATTTTGTACTTGTTACAAATAATGATAATGTCTTATACTGTCTACCTTCAGGACAACTGTGAACGTACTGAGTACTCACTAAGCCTTTGGGTTAATGAAGCAAAAGACCTTCCCCCAAAGAAGCGATATTTTTGTGAGGTTCACATTGATGGTACGTTGTATGCTCGTACCAGTAGCCGGGCCGTTGGGAAGTCCGTCCAACGCTCCAGCCAAGCAGTAGAAGGGGGATCTGGAGCAGCTGGCACAGGACATGGTGGTGGTGCTTCAGGAGGTTGCCAGCTATTCTGGGGCGAATTTTTTGAACTTGAAAACTTGCCCCCTGTCAACCAGATCACCCTGCACCTCTTTAAAGACGAAGACCCTAAAAAGAAAATGCATTCCAAGGATGACTCTACTCTGCATCCTATAGGAAGTGTGGCTCTCAATCTGGCAGAAATAAAAGGACGGGCCTTTCAAGAAAAGTGGTATTCCATCGTTCCCTACAAGCCCCCAGGAACAGGTATAACAAAGGACCAAATTGGACTGCAAGCTTCAATTCGGGTCAAGGCCAAATTCAAGATCCTGAAAATTCTGCCTATTGAGCGGTACAAGGAATTTGCAGAGTATATCACAGTGAATTATGTGGATATGTGCAGTAGCCTGGAACCCCTTCTTAATGTAAGGGAGAAAGAAGAACTTGCAGGAGCACTTGTTCATGTGCTCCAGAGCATTGGGAAGGCTAAGGTAAGTGGCAACAGCAGTAAATTTAGGAAAAGACATTAGCTCTTTGGATCTCTGAATGGTTTTTGAATGTGCAGGAGTTCCTGATTGATCTCGGTAGTGCAGAAGTTCAGCGCTTAGGAGTAAATGAGGCTTTGATTTTCAGAGAGAATACACTGGCCACAAAGGCTATTGATGAATATATGAAATTGGTGGGCCAGAAGTATCTAATTGACACACTTGGTAAGGACTATTCTACTGCAACCCTTGTTATAAAACTGAATGTGCTATCTTATTTACCTCTAACCTCCTGTTTGACCCTCTTTACCACAGGTGACTTCATAGCCAGACTGTACAGTGGAGGAGAGAGCTGTGAGGTAGACCCACAGAAATGCTCTGCCTCTGATTTACCAATCAACCAGAGATATCTAAAGGAGACATGTGCAGAAGTTGTAAAGAGAATATCTGACATGCAAGAGTAAGTTAACCTAAATGAACACACTACCAAAAACATATTTGAAAACAAAGTTCAAATACAAAGTATTTTCTGTAGAAAACACATTGTAGTTGACCGAATTATTGTAATATACTATCCATAATAGTAAAAATATATACTACGTCCACTTAACTCCTAAAGGGTGTCATTAGTTTTCAATTGGGAATTTATTTTTAAATGATCAATTCTTTCCCTTTTATGAACAGCTCATTCCCTGCAGAGCTGAATGAGATTTTTTCCAGCTGGTTATCAGAATGTGAAGAAAGAGGTCAAACAGACATTGGACACCGTCTCATATCAGCATCTCTGTTTCTTCGATTTTTATGCCCAGCGATCCTCAGTCCATCACTTTTCGGCCTCACCCAAGCCTACCCAGAGCCAAACACCCTTCGCACTCTCACTCTTACAGCCAAGGTCATTCAAAACCTTGCAAACTTCACCCTGTAAGTCCTGTCTGTAAAGCCATATTTACTGTAGCGTTTTAGTCCTTTATTTTCTTATTACCGATTCATCTTGTAGTTAACTTGCATCAAGTCTATAGAATGTTTTTTATATATATCCCAATGGAATTAAAAAGTGATTGGCAACAACCATTCTGTCTCAATATTCCCCAGGTTTGGCGAAAAAGAAGAGTACATGTTTTTCATGAATGAGTTTCTAGAACAACACTGGGAGCCAATGCGAGGATTCTTACAGAAAGTATCTGATCCAGACAGTGAAATTGCCATGGCTCGATTTGATGGCTATGTAGACCTGCCCCTTCGTCTAGCAGTCCTACACAAACTCCTGGTCGATATTATTTCTGTAATGAAACAGGTAACATAAAACATCAAGGCTCATCTGAGCAAGTCCTCTGCTGTCATATTTGATCAGAAGACTATGATGTGCTCATGGGTAAAATTAGATCTTTTTTTACAGGACCGAATAGACAATCTACATCACTTGCCTTTAATCCTGAACCAAATCACAGAGTTCCTTGGCCAGGAAGCGCAACGGATCCCAGTTAGCAGGTATGGTTATATAGCAAATATAAACAAAACTCTCCAAGGGGGCTCAAAGAGAAGCTGTATCAAGCTTTAAAATCAATTAAAATATTAACACACCTCTCACCTTTGTCTCCATTCTTGCGGAAACAGCGTTCATGGATCACTGAAGCCTACATATTTACCTCCAAAGGATCTCCCCAAGTACAGTCCATTACAAAACTCCATGCAGCAGCTTCCCATAGATTCCAAACAAGGCACAGAACGTCAGCGGAAGCAGGTGCAGCGGGCTTTTAGTGTCCCCAACAGACCATCACGGAATCAGCGGCAACCAGTCAAAAGGCAGACAAGCAAAGAAGAGCTGCCCACGCAGTGCCAGGACGACAATCAAGATCAAGATCCCTGTTTGGAGATTTCATCCCCTAGCAATGTGAGTAAGACAACGCCAATGATGGGCTTTCAAACACATATTTCCTTTGATTGGTATTTTCTGTTTGTGTGTAGGCCATAAAATCCAAAGCCCCAGCAGCAAAAGTACTCTGGATCAAACAAAACAACAGCAACGAGGCCTATCAAAACAAAGGGCAAGAGACAGAGGAGACAAGCATATTAGACAGGGTGGGTCTATTGTGCATACTCTAAAAGCATTTGGTTTCAGGACCATCAAGTGTATAATAAAGCACAATAGTATGTTTTTTTAATAACAGTCTCATGAAAAACTCCATACTGTTACCATACTGATATAAGTTAAACTATTTTACCACTACTTCAATCTTTTCTCAGAAATAACTTGTGTAATAAATTATGGAAATTGTGTAATAAAATGCCACATTATGTTGACCAAGTTTTGGTGTCTCATAGCATGTGCAAGAGTTGGCTGAGCTGCGTTTAGGTGTGGAGCAGGTGACCGAGCGCGAACTGGAGATGGCTAAGCGGTTAGAAGACTTCATAGTCCTGACCCAAGATCAGAATACACAGCTACAGGCAGAGGTTAAGGATCTTCGCAATCTGCTAGCTATCCGGGAGGAACAGCTAGCAAGCGCAACTTTCAGGTAATTTTGAGTTAAAGGAAGTCAAATGTTTTCATTTGTAAATACTCAAAGGACTTCAGGGATCATTTATCTTTCTCTTACTTGTTTGTGCAGACTGGGTGTAATAGAAGAAGAGAGAGAGGAAGACGAAAGAAAGCTGAATGTAGCTGTGGCTGCAGTAGAACGGATGAATGTTTTGGTGAGTTACATGGTTTTCTCCTCTGTTCTACTTTTACAAATGCATTATCATTAATACGGGTTTGTACATACAATATGGCTAAGCTAACACTTGCATTTGTGTCTGATAACAGGAGGAGCAGTTTGCTGGTTTATTACAAAGATGTGCACCAACTCTATGCAGTTGATGCCGATGGCATAAGAAATACTTACATCAATACCTGATGCAAGACAGGAAGTGTGTTACATAGTGCCATTTTGCAATGCTATTAGCTTTTGTCAGATTTCTTTTATTCATTGGTAACACTTACAACGCTTACATAGCTATCTGCCTATCACAATTAAAACAACTCCATTATAACTGCAACTCTATGGATCTGCAAAAAGACCTTTCTCACCATTTTGTTGATTTTCACAAATAAAATGTGCATTAATAAACCAAGCTGATTCATCGCTGTTGTTCTTTTACCTGTAATTGTTGTAAATGTAACTCCAATTGGGCAAACTCAAAGCACTGGATAACATAAAATTAATAGCTACTGAGTCGATAACAAATGTGTGTCAAAGATAAAGAAAATATCAAATGTATTTTGATGTGCATGCATATAGTAGTCCTTTAAAATGTAGTCTTTGTATTCATGTTGGTTTCGTATGGTAAGTTTGTGAACTTATTTACCATTTTAACAAAAATTATGTTGATGACTCTAAAAACGTAATGTGGTATTACTATCACCAAACTATTCCTTATTAATTGATACACATGAATGCATATAAAATCATTGTTTTCAAAAATGTTTCATATATATTTATCAGGATAAAGAGTATTTTTTTTACAAATATCTTGAAATATTAACTCATAAATCATAGTTAGCTACATTTTAGGGTGGTAGTATAACATGATATACATAATTTTGAACTGGTGTATATCTTAATGATTATCAGAGCAAAGCACCGAAGTTCCCTTTCATAGGTCACTTCAATGCTGTGGTGACGTCACCGTATGGGAACACCCCTCAGTGTGACGAATGTCTGAAGCCCTATACTATCCCGCCAATCCTATTGGCCAAATAGCGCTTGGCATCACCCCACGCATGCGTACGCCTCATATACCTGGGCGCCGCGCGCTATTTCGCTCAGATTTCATTCCTTCAGCGAAGCTAATCATCTGTGCCCTAGGAATCATCTCATGTTCTCAGCAGTTTCTACGAGCAGTGTTAACTCCTCTTCACGGACGCGATGAATTTTTGCAAATGTAAGGATCCATGTACCAGGTTCATCACGAAGGGAGACTCCCATGAAAGGTGTGTAGTGTGCTTAGTCTTACATCACGCAGGCAGCGCTTAGCGGTCTTTCTTCTTGTCCCCACTGTGATGGCCTGCGGCTTAGAGTACTGCGCTCGAGGGTAGAAGTGTTTTCTAATGTCGCCCCCGCGTCTAACATCCGCCATGTCACTTCTGCGGCTGCCGGCACCGCGCGAGGTGATAGCTTGGGGAGACACAAGTGACATGGATTATGAGGACAGCGCTGCGCTGGAATTTTCTCCACGCCGCTCGCTCTCCCCTACCCTGGTGCAGGAAAAGAGCTTTGTCGAACCAGTCGTTTTCTCAAACGAGGATTTACAGCACACCCCAGAGTCATGTGATGCTATCTCCTTCGGTTGTGGACGTTACGACAAAATTTTATCCACCGCGGCCTCGGGGTCTGAGTACTTCACGGCTGACGCTAGCCCTCTCCCTCCTAGTGGACAGGAGAAGCATGTTTCCCCCTCCTGCAGTGAGCTGTTGGATGTGGTTTCTCGCGCGGTGGGTAAACTGGGACTGGATTGGGAGGTTGAGAAGGCCGAGGCCCAACCTTCATCCAAGCTGGACGACTGTTTCCTAACCAGTCATACACCTGTGCAGCCCCGAAGGCCCTTGCCTTTTTTCCCAGACTTCCACCAGAAGGTTTCGAGGTCCTGGAAACAGCCGTACTCAGCGCCATTTCTGACATGGCGAACCATGGCTATGCAGCGATGCCTCTGGTGGAAGAGACGGCTGCTTCGCTCCACTCTATGGCGGTCCTTCAGGCCTACCAAGCGGAGCTCTTAAAGGAACTCGATGAAGGGGAGGGTATCACACCCGAGGCCGTGAAAGAGCTACGGCGAGCAATGGATTTGGCCCTACGCACTACCAAACATACTGCTCGAGCAGTGGGCCGTTCTATGGCTGGATTGATTACGGTCGAGTGCCACCTCTGGCTTAATCTCACCGATATCAAAGAAAAAGAAAAATCTTTTCTTATGGACGCTCCTGTTTCTAAGGACGGTTTGTTTGGAGAGGCGGTCACATCGGTGGTGGATAAATTTAGAGCAGCAAAACAGCAATCAGCCGCCTTCTGCCAGCTGATTCCTCGCAGGCCCAGGGGGGTTGAATGCTGGCAGGCGCCCGTGCGTTCCTCTCACCGCCAATGAGTTACCTCACGAGAAGAGCCTTCGCCTATGGCGCCCCCTCGCAAGGACTGGGGTCCTAAGGTTCCAACGGCTCGCCAGCTACAACGAAGGACGTTAGACCTGAGCTCGACGGCTAATGCCCGAATAGCAGCTCCTGATACTCTCCCTGCTTACCAGGGACTGTGCCCTCCACTAGAGAACGCTGTTGGACCGCTTTTGCAGATCCAACCCTCTCACTGCAGTCCCCATTGACTGTCTCGCCGCAAAGGGCGCTTCGAGCAGCATTGGATCGAGTTATCATGCAGAGCGTTCCCTCAGACAATCTTCGCAATCCAGCTTTCAGAATCCGAGGGGCGGTTCAAGGGTCTGGCAAAGACGACCCGTTTATGACGGCTCACACAGCTGCCGCTTTTTCGCTAGCGGCAGAGCCCGATGTTCATCTTGTTGGATTAATTCCTTCTGTGGACACGTTTCAGGATTATATACAACAAGACACAACGACTTTGACGCGTGCGCTTCCCCTGCTTACGAACGCCGCAAGCTTTTCGTGCCTGGACATTTTAACGCGTATGAAAGCGTTGCAGAAAGCGGAAATCTTGAAAGCGCTAATGTTGTTTCGGGGCGCGTGGGAACGCTTGCCCGGCATCTCACAATGGGTGTTACGCACAATTCGTCACGGATACACCATTCAGTTTCGAAAAGGCCCGCCTCCTTTCCACAGAATTCTTCCCACGGTCGTGAAGCCAAAGGAAATAGCGGTGCTGTGACAGGAAACTGTTTACGACCTGGTGTGGAATTTGTAATATGGATCCAGTTTACTGCCCAGTGGCTTCAGTACAAGAGTTCCTTCAGTACCGTTTCTCCGACGGAGTAATGCCAGCCACTCTGAAAGTTTACGTGGCAGCCATTTCAGCTTACCATGTATATATAGATGGTGCTTCAGTGGGCCGTCATCTGCTGGTTTCTCGTTTTATACAGGGTGTGCGACGGCTGAGGCCTTTCCGCCCTGTGCGAATTCCTTCATGGGATTTATCCATTGTGTTGCAAAGTTTATCAGGGCATCCATTTGAACCCTTGGAAACTATACCGGATAAAATCCTGTCGCAGCAATACCTTCACAGGTATTGCCCGGCATCTCACAATGGGTGTTACGCACAATTCGTCACGGATACACCATTCAGTTTCGAAAAGGCCCGCCTCCTTTCCACAGAATTCTTCCCACGGTCGTGAAGCCAAAGGAAATAGCGGTGCTGTGACAGGAGATATCAACTCTGCTGAGCAAAGGGGCTATAGAGGAAGTACACCCCTCTCAGATGGAGTCAGGTTTTTACAGCCGCTATTTTGTTGTACCAAAAAAAGACGGCAGGTTGTGACCAATTCTGGATTTACGCCGTTTGAATCTTGCACTCAGGACGAGCAAATTCAAGATGTTAACTGTAAAGTCTATTTTGTCTCAGATTCAACCAAACAGCTGGTTTGTCACGATCGATCTGAAGGATGCATATTTTCATATTCAGATCATCAAGAGACACAGGAAGTTCCTCAGATTCACTTTAGAGGGCAAATCGTATCGATACCGTGTTCTTCTCTTTGGCTTAGCTCTGGCTCCCCATACTTTTTCAAAATGCATGGACACAGCTCTGGCCCCATTGCGGCTCCAGGGCGTTCGCGTGTTGAACTACTTAGATGATTGGCTGGTGTTAGCACAATTGCAGACTCAAGCACACTCTCACAGGGATCTTGTGTTGAATCATCTAAACAGCCTGGGCTTATGCACGAATTTCCAGAAGAGTGTTTTAATTCCCTCTCAATGGAAACCTTTCTGGGAATAGACTTGGACTCTCGTGCGATGACAGCGGAACTATCTCTCCCGCGCGCTCAGTCTATCGAGTCATGCGTGCGTCGCTTCAAAGTGGGTCGCACAGTGACAGTGAGTTTGTGCCTCAGACTTTTAGGTCTAATGGCAGCGGCATCCTCTGTAATCCGTCTGGGATTACTTCACATGCGCCCTTTTCAGTGGTGGACGAAAAGTCGGAACATTTCACCCAGTTGTCTTCCGCATCGGACGATTTTGTTGACACGGAGGTGTGTTACGTCAATAAAACAGTGGATGTCAACCGAATTCCTTCTAGCCGGAGTTCGGCTGGGGATTTGTGCATCCCGAGAGACTGTCACGACGGACGCGTCTTTGACCGTTTGGGGAGCTGTTTGTCAAAGGCGCCCAGCTCATGGAGTGCGGACAGCGACACAACACAGTTAGCATATAAACAAGTTGGAATTAATGACGGTTTTTCTAACTCTCCAGTACTTCTCGAATCTGCTGATCGGCCGTCATGTACTGCTCAGGTCAGACAATGTTGCGGTTGTATCGTATCTGAATCACCAAGGAGGATTACGCTCTCGCCCCCTGTGCAGGCTGGCGAGAAATATTCTTCTTTGGTCTCAGAACAGATTTCTGTCGATCAGAGCGGTTCAGGTTCCCGGACGTTTAAACTTCAGCGCGGATTTGCTATCCAGGCAGACTCTGGAGCAGGGGGAATGGAGGCTGCACCCGCAAACGGTGAGCCTATTACGGCAGATTTTTGGAGAAGCTAGTATGGACTTATTCGTGTCGAGCATGACTACGCATTGGCCACTGGGGTTCTCCCTATGCCCTCCATCGCCCCAAGGCTTGGATGCGTTAGCTCACAACTGGCCAAGAACCAGCTTGTATGCTTTTCCCCCGATTCATCTAATTCCAGCGGTGTTATCCAGGATACAGCTGGACAGAGTGGAGCAGCTGCTGCTGGTGGCTCCGTGGTGGCCCACACAGCTGTGGTTTGAGGACCTGATCAGTCTGTTAGCAGGCTCTCCATGGGAGATTCCCCTCAAGCAGGATCTACTATCGCAAGCACAGGGAATGATTTGGCACCCAAGGCCAGATCTATGGAGGCTGTGGGCGTGGCCTCTCAGCGGGGCGAGTTAGTATGTCCCGCTCTTTCTGTTGAAACCACCGAGACTATAATGAATTCTAGAGCAGCTTCTACGAGATGCTTGTATGCTTTCAAATGGAAACTGTTTACGACCTGGTGTGGAATTTGTAATATGGATCCAGTTTACTGCCCAGTGGCTTCAGTACAAGAGTTCCTTCAGTACCGTTTCTCCGACGGAGTAATGCCAGCCACTCTGAAAGTTTACGTGGCAGCCATTTCAGCTTACCATGTATATATAGATGGTGCTTCAGTGGGCCGTCATCTGCTGGTTTCTCGTTTTATACAGGGTGTGCGACGGCTGAGGCCTTTCCGCCCTGTGCGAATTCCTTCATGGGATTTATCCATTGTGTTGCAAAGTTTATCAGGGCATCCATTTGAACCCTTGGAAACTATACCGGATAAAATCCTGACTCTAAAGACAGTTCTTCTTTTGGCTTTATCATCCCTCAAGAGAGTTGGGGATTTACAGGCTCTTTCTTTTTCACCCTCGTGCATGGAATTTGCACCAGGCTCTGTGAAGGTATTGCTGCGACCGAGGCCTAATTATGTCCCTAAGGTCGCTTCTAACCCTTTTCGTTTTCAACAAGTGGTCTTGGAGGCCTTACCCCCTGCAGAGGCGGAGTCAGGAGATCTGAGTCTTTGCCCTGTCAGAGCGCTAAAGACTTATGTTAACCTAACAGCCCCATGGCTTGAGTCTGACCAGCTGTTTGTCTGTTTCGGACATAAGAATAAAGGCCATGCTGTCACAAAACAGCGCATGTCCCATTGGCTGGTGGAGGCAATATCTTTAGCCTATGAGGCACGCGGACTCGCTTTGCCCTTAGGAGTTAGAGCTCATTCCACGAGAGCAGTGGCTTCTTCACAAGCTTTTCTCAGTGGATCTTCTATGGATGATATCTGTGCTGCGGCAAGATGGTCCTCACTGAGCACTTTTATCAAGTTTTACAGTCTCGATGTGACGATGGCTCCTGGCTCCCGGGTTCTCTCCGCTTGAGCAGATGCTTCCTTGGATCCCAGCTATCAGGTACGTCAGGCGTTATGGTATAGGGTTCCCATTAGGTGACGTCACCGCAGCATCGAAGTGACCTATGAAAGGGAACATCTCGGTTACGTATGTAACCACGGTTCCCTGAATAGGGAACGAGATGCTACGGTCCCGGCCGTTCCATACCTTGATAGCATTCTTCTTCTTCAGTTCATGAAATCTGGTATATACCCAGGTATATAATGCATACACATGCGTGGGGTGGTGCCAAGCGCTATTTGGCTAATAGGATTGGCAGGATGGTATAGGGCTTCAGACATTAGTCACACCGAGGGGTGTTCCCATACGGTGACGTCACCGCAGCATCTCGTTCCCTATTCGGGGGAACCGTGGTTACATACATAACCGAGATGTTACACATTCAACTGTGCTACAACTGCAAGCATGATGCTAAATTACTTGGAACACTGACTAGTGGCAACAAACATCCTGCCACAAAGTCACTGACAGTGTAAACTAGAAAACAGATAACCAACTTCTGGAAAAAGCAGCACTATACACATTTTAGAAAAAATACTACTTACTACTTACGGTTATTTTAAAATGTATCCAGTGTTTTTCATCATTTACAAAGCCCTTTGTGTTGCCTATATAACATTTATATAATATTTTTGGTCACACCAATGAAAAAATATATATTATTTGCAACGGGTAAAGACATTACATAATTGCAGCAGCAAAGCACTGAATGCGCAAAAAGTGTTTCAACATGAACCTGAAATACAAGAAAATCTGTTATACTGTTTACCCTGGTTCACCTGCAGCTAAACTGTACCTTCACATACACTTCACATACACTTTAATCTTCAAATCTTCAAATTTAACATAAGAATGTTAAATGAATCTCCAGTTTAAAAGCCAGTGATATGACGATACTATGCAAAACCGCACAATCTGTGGTGTTTTCTAAATGAGCTATCGATTGACTTTGCCTGGTTTATGGCAGCTCGACTGTGCTGGTTTGATTAAAATGCCTGCCTTCCCCTGCTGTAAATAGAAGCCTCGTCGCTTAAAGGTAATTTTGAGTATTATGTGCGTCAACATTTTGTATTAAATCTGGTTTGGTACGTGTTGCCGAACAGGTCATATGTTCATTGCGTTTTCCACGCTGAGAAAACCTCTAATCGAATTGCACTGGATGATAAATAATTAGCTTGTGCTAGCTGTATGTGCGTTGTGTTAAATGGTTGGAACTGATGCACGAAATGATCCGAGATGAGAAGTCTGTTTTTGGTCCATATCACCGCACAGCATTATAGAGTCCAGTAGTGATACTCGTTAAAATAAATGATTATGCATGGATTCATGTAGCCAAGTTTTTTAATAGAATGAGAAATGTTTAACGATAGAAGTAAACGAATCGCTTGTCAGTTGTACAGTGAGATGTAAACAATACCTTTTTTTAAAAAAACAATCGCTATACTTCCTGATAAAAAAAAAACCTCATACTGTAGTTGCTACTTTAAAATCATCATCATAATAATAAAATAATAAAGGTGAATACATGATTATTTCAAGCAGCGTAAGAAGCATTTAGAGTCTTTTTTTAATTTTGATTTATTTTGTTTTTTTTTTCTAACTGTGATCTTATGGGTAATACAAATTTACTAATAAATGTTACTTGTGTAATACTATTTAATGAAGTTATATTTGTAGTTACTATTTTGGTAACCATGGTTAATGTAAATAGGTAACTACATCTCTACATTTAATTTTTAATAAAGAATATTTAATCTGTATGCGAAAAGTTTTTTTTATTTTAGGTAAGTTGGATTTTTTTGAAGGAACTAGTCTAAACTTATCATGTTTGTCTAGGTGCCAGGAGGAGTTTCCAGCCATGGAGAAGACCGCACCAGACACAGAAAAGAAGACAAACACTGACACTGTTTCAAAAGAGTGTCTGGAGGAAGGCTTGGATAAAGACCTGGATGACGCTGACTGTAAATATACCAAAGACAGAGTTTAGATGATAAACTGTGCTTAAGGGCTAGAATACACAACTCGGCTTTTGCCTCATTTTAGAAAGTCAGCCAGTGTGCAGATACTGAGCAGTACTGACAGATTTAACAGAAAGTCGCATAGTGTATAATTATCTGCAGGATATCAAACATGTTTGACGTCTGGAGTGTTTTTAGAACACATTGTTCTCATTCACCATGCATCTGTGTTTCTTTGTTATTTTGTTGTGTTTAGAATAACCTGGAAGTCTATGTAGTATGTGATCATCAGTCATTTATTGTATGAGGCCTTTTTTATATGCTGTCTGTATTAAACCTCATGTTATACTAAAAACATGAGGAATTGAACTTTTATTCTAGGGTGAATTATTCCTTTAAAATCACTGACACTTAATTTTTTAATCAGCAGTAATTACTTTATATTACAGTCTAGAAAACACAATGCATTTTCTTTAGGAAAAACAGGCATCATAACAATATGCAATATTATTATTATTTTTTTTTTAACAGTAGGCAACCATAGTTGTGAGTTTTGTGGGAGCAGTTTTGAATCCAGGCGAGGTCTTTCCAGTCATGCACGGTATCATCTCAGGCAGCTGGGAGTGGCTGTGTCCGAAAGCAGTGGAGCTCCTATAGACCTCCTGTACCAGCTAATGAAAGAAAGAGGTGGAACTCTACCCAAGCTCAAAAAACAGCTCAGCCCTGTTAAAAAATACAAAACAAAGTCCCCCAAGCTCAAAAAAAAGGACTCTGGGCCCAAACTGAAGATTAAAATATCCAACCTTGTAAAGAAAAAATATGCCCTTTCCTCGTCTTCCCCCATTGCTGTAAAGGGATCAGCAGCATCCGGTCGCTCTTCTTCACCTTTCGCTGTAGGGAAGCCTCGTAAAGCATCTTCAAAGAAGACTACAGTGTCCACTCCATCTTCAGCTCTGTCTCTTCGTAAGGATGTGGAATTCAGGCTCAGTGATGGCAGTCCGTCTACCTCCCTCTCACTGGCCTCAGCCAAGCCCCTCTGGGCCCCTCAGGAAACAGATGCCCCACTCAATTTAGGTAACCATATTAAAAATGTTTTGGTATGTGGCTTGGAAGTAGGATACATAAAAAATATATTAAAAAAAAACTTTGACCAGCTAATTTTACCACTTTATAAAGCAAGCTAGTTAAAATGATGAAGCAGTTCTTTGCTTGTAACATTCCAGCTAATTTTTAAATGTGTTTTGTGCTTTTTCAGCAGAAACTATGATGAATTCTACAGTGAGGGATGACGTCCATGTATGTGAATTATGTGGAGCGTGGTATGAGACCCGTAAAGGTCTCTCCAGCCATGCACGGGCCCACCTGCGGCAGTTTGGTGTGAATTTGGACTCTAAAGGTGCTCCCATAGACTTGCTTCATGAATTTATTCAGAGCGAAGACTTCAAGGAAAAGGCCAGTGCTTGGCAGCTGGAAGGCCCGGGTTTTGAGGAATACACATCACCTTCCTCCACTCCTTCCACCTCGTCAGCCATCAGCAAAAATCCCCGTCTTACTCCTCTGTCATTTAATGGGCTGACATCCATTCCTCTAACACCTCCCTCTAGCAAAAAGAAGATTATTTCTCATGACTTTGCAAGAAACTTGCCCCTCAGCGACAAAGTAGAGTTTAAATCCCCTCCTTCAGCCAAAAAGCACAAGGTTTCACTTGATGTTTCAGGGAACATGTCACTCAGTAGCCAAATAGAATTGAAATCACCTCCCTCAGAATTGATATCGTCTCCCCCAAACAAAAAGCAGAAGATTTCTACAGATGTTTCAGAGGAATTGCCTTTCGGCGAGAAAACAGAATTGAAAACACCTCCCTCGGTGAAGAAGCAGAAGATTTCTACAGATGTTTCGGCAAGCTCGCCCCTTGGTAAACAAGCAGAATTTAAATCACCCTCTTCGAGGGGAAAATTGCAATTATTGACTTTATTCGTTTAATTTTAGTTTTGAAGAATGTTTGAATACCATATTTTCCGGACTATAGATGGTTTCATCGGGCGCACGCGCCTGGACCTAAGTTAACTTCCGGTCTGTGTTGTGTATATCGGTCTGGCTGCAGTGCCTTCTACAAACGCAGTTAAAGCCAAGGTGATGAGTAAACTGAAGTTGGGCTTAGGTGGTTTTGCTGCGGGATGTGTTTCCTATACATTTATTTATTTTTGGAGACTCGCCACAATTTTAAAACTGATCGATTTTCAAAAAGTCTTCGTTAAATGAACACGAGTAACGTAACATTACGTAACGTACTGCACGTTTAATAATAATAATAATTCCTTACATTTATGTTTAAATATCAAAACGAGGCACGGGTGTTTTTATATCGCTGTATTTCTGAAGGAGGGCTTGCATGTTATATGCCTGATAAAGCCGCGTGTAATCGTACCAGCTCTGCTTCGTTTACAGCTGTTACTGGGGAAACCTCTATTTCTCGCGCTTTGTGTATGCTTTAAAACATCTCCTGCTGGCAAAGAATGAATTTGCATTTTCATAAAGTCCGCCTGATCCACGCAGCAAACATATTTTGTTTGTTATCAAAAAATATCTACTCTAGAGGGACTTGGCTGTTGTTATTGATTCTATTTGGAGTCTACCGGAAGTTAAGTTAGGTCCACAAAAGCGCTCACGCGCATTAACGTTTGTTTATGTTGATGCCGTTGAAACCGTCTATAAGTCACACTTTTTTTCATAGTTTGGCTGGTCCAGCGACTTTTTTAGTCAGGTGCGACTTATCAAAATTAATTTGACATGAACCGAGGGAAATGAACCAAGAGAAAACATTACCGTCTACAGCCGCGAGAGGACGCTCTATACTGCTCAGTGCTCCTGTAGTCTATCACTGAGCAGCATAGAGTGCCCTCTCCAGCTGGAGACAGTAATGTTTTCTCTTGGTTCTTGGTTCTAAATGAATGCGACTTATAGTCCAGTGCGTGACGTATTTTTGGACTGGTGCGACTTATAGACCGAAAAATACGGTACCTTGAATTTGTGTGGACCTAGGGGTTTATGATCATTTATATGAAAACACAGTTATGGAAAACAAGGAAAACAGGGCATTTTAAAAGTATGAAATTATTAAGTAATTGAAATTACTTAATCTATGGTAAATATGAATATTTTTGCAAAGTCTTTTTGAATGCTGTCTTAAATCTTAAAAAGTCTTTCCAGTCAAGAAAATCAGGAAAGTCATTAGTCAAAAAAAGTGTGGGAACTTGGTTCTAAAAGTCGTTTTAACAGAGAAAAATCTTACCAACCTCTGTTGAACAGTATTGTGTCTAATATACATCCAATATACAGTTAACCTTAAGTTTCATCACAGTGGTCATTAAGGCCTGATTTTACATCAAATAACCAACAAACCAACTGTCTTTGGTCAGTCTTTAACTATCAAATCAGATACAAAAAATGGGTCCTCCTGACATACTTTTTTCTTTTTTTTATAACAAAGGCGAGTCATCTAAAGATGTCAGCTGTGAGTTCTGTCACGAGAAGTTTAAGAAGAGTCAGAGCCTGGCCAGTCATGCCCGCTATCACCTGCGTCAGATGGGCATCACCGAGTGGTCCATCCACGGGTCTCCCTTAGCTACTCTGCGAGAGGTCATGGCCCAGCGTGGTAGTTCTGTGGGATGTCTCAGTCCCCCGTCTCTACCCTCGCTGACCCCACTTGTATCCCCTCCTGCACCCCCTCTCCTCTCATCCCCTAAACCCATTACCCAGCCTTCCTCTCCTCTTCCTGTTCCTCAAAAAGTTCCAAAGGCCAAGAAAGGCTTCAGGACTGTGATCCCAAAACCAAAGGATGAGCCTGTGGAAGTTGATATCTCTATCATAGAGTCTCCTAAGCCACAAAGCACTCCCACCAGCGCTTTGTCACCTCTATCTGATTCCAGCATCGTTAGATCGCCTGTGATTGGTGAGTAAAAATTAGTGTTACTTCTGTTCTTCTTTTTATCATCTCCACAAATTCTTGCAGTTAATTCAGCTGACGCCAGGTAATATGTGGATTAGATACTTAAAAACCAGTCTTAAGTGTTTCCATTGATGTATGGTTTATCATAATCTGAAAATATTTGGCCGAGAAAAAACTATTTGAAAAACTGGAATCTGAGGGTGCAAAAAAATCTAAATACTGAGAAAAACTCCTTTGAATTTGTCCAAATGAATCATTAGCAATGCATATTACTAATCAAAAATTATGTTTTGATATATTTACAGTAAGAAATTTACAAAATATCTTCATGGACCATGATCTTTACTTAATATCCTAATGATTTTTGGCATAAAAGAAAAATCTATAATTTTGACACATACAATGTTTTTCTTTTCTTTTTTTCTTTTTTTGGCTATTGCTATAAATATATCCCAGCATCTTAAGACTGGCTTTGTGGTCCAGGGTCACATATTTAAACTTTCTGTAGATTTTTCAACCTTAGGTGTGCTATTAATTTATAATTGAATTAAAGGTATACATTTAAGAAATTAAAGTTTGAAAAACAACAATAAGTACGTAATTGTACCTGATGCAGTAACATTTTAGCATAGATTGCAAGAAAGCAGTATTGTCTTTAAAAAGTCTTAAACGTACCTTCATAAAACCTGCAGAAACTGTAACTATCACTTCTGTTTATGATGACTTCTGTCTGCTTTTCACAGCCCCAAAGCCCGAGAAGCAGGAGCCCAAACCGTTTGTATGCTGCGATTACTGTGGCGAGATGTTTGATACTCGTAAAGCCCTGTCCTGTCACGCACGTGGTCACTTACGGCAGCTGGGAGCAAGGTGGTCCCTGAAAGTCCCACCCATAGAAGCCCTGTATGAGCTCATGAGGAGGGAGGGCACTGAGCGGGCATCCCAAATCAAATCTGAACCTGCATGGCAGTGGAAAAAACCATCCTCACCTCAGACGTCATCTCTGTCACCTGGGGAAAAAGAGAGACCTGCCTCAGACAGCATGACTACAGGTACATGCACGATTTATAACCTCCCAAAAATGCACAAAAACTTGATCTGCACCAGTGATCATATTTTTTAAGCCCTCTAAATTATTAACATGATCAAAGCTTTGCTGAAAATGCTTGTCATCTGTTAGTTTATACTTTATCAAGTAAAAAACCTTTTACTATAATTCTAAACATGTCCACCTTGTGAAATCTTTAATGGTTTTTATAAAGGAGACCTAAAATAACCATTTGTAATATTTCAAGATAAACACTAGGCTTCAGAATACCTTTCAGAAAAAAATGATCAAGGTTAAAATGTATCAAATATGGTATATCAGGCTTTTGCAGATGGTTTATAAGTGCATTTCTCAATTATTAAAAGTCCATTTGTATTTGATTTTACATATAGGCAGAATAAGGGCAAACTGACCAAAGCTGACTCCATCTAAACGTTATTCTGAAAGTTGGTGCAGTGTCTACTTTGATGTCTTGTGTTCTTCACTCTCTACTCTTTCTGCTGAAGGCTGCAATGCCACCTGTGAACTCTGCGGCTTTGATTTTGAGAATCGAAAGGCACTGGCCAGCCACGCAAGAGCCCACCTGAGGCAGCAGAGAGTGGATTGGAAGGTCATCGGCTCTCCTATTGAGACCCTGGCGGCCTGGATGAAGAGTGAGCCGGGGAAGGTAGCAGAGCTCCAGAAAAGCTACATGAGGGGGCATTTGCCTCTTGTTAAGAAGGTGATTCCAGATGAAACTGTCGGCTTAATATCATTTAAATATGTTTTTCTTATTTTTTTTAGGAAAGTGTTCTGAATTGTTAGAAGCATAAACTTCACTAAAGTTTGCTAGAATTACACTTAAAACATGAAAAATGTGTAAGATATATTAAACAAGATTTATAATAAAATGTTAATATCTTAGCTCATTTTACTTTTCGGGTATATGTAAACTTTATCTCAAATAATGCATTCAAAATCTCTACACTGTTTTCACATTCCAGGCTCGTTTGGACCTGAAAAATGTTTTTATGTAACAGTCATAACTTCATATTTTTCAACTCAAACCATATTGTATCTGATCAGCAGCTTCTCGTCAATGAGTGAAAATTTGAATTGAATTACCATATTATTACTAAAACTGAGAAATTCTTTGAAATTCTTAACTGCACATGAACCACACCAAAACAATTATGCAAAATATACGTTTTTTTTTTTTTTTTTCGTAGAGAATATTATTTGAACATATTGTATGAAACCTTGTTATTTATTTTAACAAATAATCAAAACAAATATTTTCAGACAAAAGTGTGTTACTTGCATAAGCTTGCACTTTCAAATAAAAAAGATAAAGTTTTAGTTTTTGTGCAGCAGTGGTTTTTCAGTAAGAATACGTATTCATATTTATCAACAAAATGCAGTGTGTAAGATATGGGGAATAGGCAAAACAATTTTTACACCAGTAATAATTATGGTTACATATCTTTAAAAACAATTATTAAAAAAACTGAAATAAATATAAATTAAATAAATGTGAATTTTGAAGCATTTCTTAAAGCATTTACTAAGGATGTTGAGATTTATTTATTATTTTTCTGGAAAATACTGATCCTACTGTTACTACAAAAATACTGATTATTTTGTTTTATTTTGCAGTATTTGTTTTTCTTTATAAAATTCATATAAACAGAGTTGTCAGCAACTTCTTGTATCGTTGATATTCACAAAATGTTTCTTTGTCTCCCTCTGTTGTAGGCCTCTAGAAGAACTCCATACTCTTCCTCCAACTCTGAGTCCATCCGTCTTCCTCACAAAGGTTCATCAGCTGCTCGAGACTCTGTAGCTCGGCTGCAGGTATCCCAGTTTTCCAAAGCAACTAGAGAGGGCAAAGCAGGGATGAGCCACTCCTCCTCATCACACAAGAAACGGCCTTTATCAGTTGAACGATCCTCTAACAGCCTGATCCAGAGCCCCACAGCCCACAGTGAACTGAACGTTCGTTCACCTCGAGGTAAGGCCTACATATGGATTTCTTGTTTGAACAAAAGCTTCACATTAGTATTAACTGATTTTAAACCAATGAAGAACATTAATATGTATAGTAAGAATCACTGTCCTTGTTTTAGGCTGTGAACGGCGTCCTCCAAAGCATTTGTCTCACTCTGAGAGTGTATCTGGGAAAACGGAACTTTCAAAGCCTTCTCGGGCTGGAAACATTCCATCCTTGGTGCCAAGACCACCAGAGACCAGCCTAGTAAAAATAGTAGGAAAAATGTACTCCCTTAAGTGCAGGTGAGTTCAAACCACTAATCAGATTTTGCTCAGAGAGAAGCAGCTTCAATCAGGTCCTGACTCCTGATCCAGTTCCACTCTGCTGTCTACACCTCAGGATTTTGTAGGTCAGGGGTTTGCAAACATTTAGACATTGAAGCCCAAAGTATGCTTTGGTATTAAGTGTATGCCAGTGGATGCATACAGTGCCTCACAATATGCACAGAATTCATAACTGTAGTTTAAAGAGTCCAGACATTTATATCATGCAAAACACAGATGCTGGACAAAGATGAATCTTTCTAGTGCACGTGTTGACTGTCTATGTTAATGCGCACTATGTTTTGTTTGGCTTATGTTTGACCGTGCACATACCCATAAAAATATGTATTTATAAATATAAGGGATATTTACTCAATTACATATTCACTTATCCTACACCTGTATTATTTTTTCTTCTGTTGATGATAAAAAAGCTTTTGGTAACCAAACTATTAACACTAGCTATAATTGTCAAGTCCATGGCTACTGTCAACAGTTTGGTCACCAACATTCTTCAAAATACCTTTTGTGATTTTTATTTTTTATAACAGTTTAAACAGTTTTTTGGTAAAAGTTCATAAATCCCTTATATGTCCCGAGCAGTTTAGCTGCCCACTTTCCTTCAAAAAACATCCTTCAGATCCTGCACATTCTTAGCTTTTCCAGCATCTTCTGCATATTTGAACCCTTTTCAACAGTGATGGTATGTGATTGAGATCCATCTTTTCAATCAGAGGACAATTGAAGGACTCGTACACAACTAATACAAACTATTTTTTGAGTACAGTGATTTGTCTTGTAGGAAACAAGTATCGAACATGCTTCTGAAGGGCAGTACTAAAAAAAAGAAAGAAAAAAAAAATATTTTTTTCATTTTACTAATCTATAAGCTTTTATAAAGTTTACAGCAGTGCCTGTGCTCTTGGCATTTAAGGATGTAAAAGTGGTGTCATATTGCATTCATTGAAGAGTAGAAGAGTGATCAATCATCTGTGCATTGATAGGTTTTGTGAGGAGATTTTCCGAGGGCCGCTCTCCATTCAGGAGGATTGGGTCATGCACCTACAGCAGCACATCCTCAAGCTGAAGAAGGATTCAGTCTCAAGCTCATCATCTCAGCCTCCTCTCAGTCACAGTGAAGCACCGCTGCTCGTTGGCCCTCAGGCTGTCTAAATGCTCTTTCTGCTGTGGTCTTTCTTGTAAAAATTATGCAATTGCACTACTCTGACTTTTTAAAGACATGCTTAGCTTTGTTGACCATGGCATTTCTTACCGGTCAAGTGTTGTCCAGTGGATTTGAATGTATTTTACATTGTTGTATTTCACTGTTTATAATGTGTTGCCACATTTTGCCAGTTTTCTTGATTAACAAGATTTCAAACCTGTTGTTTTATATTGTACTTAAAGTGTTTAGTTTTAAATAAGGTTTTATTGTTTTATGAACAAAATTGTGTAGACCAGCGTTCGGTCTTTGAGATGAAGTTATTGTTCTCACTTTTTATTATGGTGCTTAGAATTCTGAAGACCGTGCTTCTCTCGTGAGTGAATGGGCTGATTTTTCAATGCCAAAAAAAATCCAATAAAAGAGATTTCTACAGATTTTAATTTCTGTGTATTTTCAGGATTTTTCCAGTTTTAAGCAGTAACCAGCACTTCTTCTCTGCAGGCCTTCTCAAGTGATCCCAGCATTAAATGAAACTTGAATATGTCTTGTTTTTACTAACACGTTTTTGAGGAGTTTTTTTTTATTCTATTACATGTTCTTGTGTATTTGTCTTTGTAAAACACTGTGCCAGTGTCTGATTGGAGTGAAGGCTGTTTTATACTCCAACAATAGATATTAAGATATGAAGAATCATATAGATTTCCATATACATTATTTCTCATGTGATATGTGAGGTTCTTATTTTTTCTTGGTCTCAGGCTTTGCAAGGTTTTGAATCAAACTGTCAATGACAAGCTGTAGTCCTTGCAAAACCATTTAATTAATTGCAGTATTGAGACAACTTTGTATACCTGCATTTGATAACCAATTAAAAAAGACTTTGAATCTATTTATTGCTTGGATGGTCATTTCTAGGCTACTATGCAGTAAGCTTTTGTGGCCATCATCTTAAAAACACTGTTGAACTCTAAGCACAATCAATTCAGCATATGACTCGTATCTCTTGTGTCAGAGACATAATAAGACCGTGCTATTCCCAGAGCTGCTCTCCCTTTCTGCTTCGTGGCTGTTTTAAACTCTTAAGGTCTGCTAATGTTATATTCCTGTGTAAATGAAACCCTCCTGTTCCAAGAGTATGGTCTATTTCTTGCAATGAGAAGTCTGTGCAAACCAGCTGTGCTGAGAGGACTTTTATGGACCGACAACTTTATAGAGCTCTTACATGAATAAAGGATCCTTTCAGAGAGCAAACGTGGATGGTGAAAATGAGCACTTGTGGAACAGACTGTTCTGTTAGGACTGAATTATTATGTACTTAACATATGCTATGGTTCTGATTGGAGAGTGTCTGATTTATACAAGCTGCTATTTTGTGCTGTATATTCTCATCATGACTCACTACTAATATGATATGTTAACAGGATACAGTTATATTAGACAGACTTTGCTTAGTGTGTAATGCAAAATACTTAAAGGGTTAGTTCACGCAGAAATGGAAAATTAGGCTGTGTTTTACTCCTCCCCAAGACATCCTATGACTTTCTTCTTTCAGACAAATCCAGTCGTAGATGTACTAAAACAATTTCTGTGATCTTTCAAGCTCTATCATTGTAGCCAGCGGTTGTTGCATTGCTTCAGTCCAAAAGACGTTAAGTAAAGAGCGCCCATCCATAAAAAAAAAAAAGTGTTTCACACGGCTCCAGGGGGTGAACAAAGGCCTCCTGTGGCAAACCAATGCATTTTTGTAAGAAAAATATCCATATTCAAAACGTATTAATCACTTGAATCTAGCTTGCTCTCTCTGTTGTAAATGGAAGCAGTTCCGCTATGACGTATGAGGTCAGCTTTGTGCATGCGCTACTCTGAAGTGACGTACAAGTAAACCCAGCATAGAGATCAAAACGAAACAAACGGTCACTAATTAGAAGTACAAAAAAAGGATTTGTAAAGAAGAATGTCAGAGGATTTCGATATAAGGCAAGAGGAGACTGGTTTTCCTTTTCTAAAGTAAGGAAATTATGCTTCCTTTGCTCCTGTTGACAAACATTGGTTTTCACAAGACTCACTGGCGCATGTGCAGCGCTGACCTTATACGTCATGCTCGCGAGTCCCGGAACTTAGATCAAGCGATTATTACGGATTTGTCTAAAGAAGAAAGTCACATACACCTAGGATGCCTCAGGGGTGAGTAAAATGCAGCCTAGTTTTCATTTTTGGGTGAACTAACCATTTAAGCTAGTGTGCATTTTTAAAATACATTACTGTTTAGGCATTTTACATTCATGACTATTGTAGACAATTAACCACAATTTTATATAAAATATCAAACTTTCACACAATATATAGTCTATGTGATTTTTGTCAATGTCACTGCACGTTCTGTTCCATCCCATTAGTGCTGTTTTCTGACATCACTTTTAATAATACTTTGGACCTGAAGTGGGAAAATATGATTTCTGGAAAATTCAGCAGTAACCTCTTCAAATGAAATGATTAAAATAAATCTTACAATTATCCAGCACAATTTTATCAGAATGATCAAGGTGCTTTCTTACCAGTGCAACAAAGCAGTGTTTTTCTGCAAGAGCTCCTCATGTAAAGAGATCAAAGTGGGCTGTACATCATGAAGTGACTGAACTGGGGTGTATAGCCTGAAAGAAGATTGAAAGAGTGAAGCGCCAGACCCAGAACAGATACTGGTAGCCAGTGAAAAGACCTCAGCATTGAAGATAATTCAAGCAACGACCACTCAAAGATAAATAGATGCTGGTAAGAAAGGAGGTGGAGTCGAGCTGTATCTCTGTAGGTCAAAAATATAGTCAAGACCTCACCTTAAAAGAGTAGTTCACCCAAAAATGAAAATTTTGTCATTATTTATTCACATATGAAATTCCCTAAAATAAAACCTCTATGATACCTTGAAATACTTTGATGGGGAAGTCATGGCCTAGTGGTTAGAGAGTTTGACTCCTAACCCTAGGGTTGTGGGTTTGAATCTCGGTCCTGCAATAAGATGACTTAGGTGCCCTTGAGCAAGGCATCGAACCCCCAACTGCTCCCTGGGTGCCAGAGCATAAATGGCTGCCCACTGCTCCGGGTGTGTGTTCACAGTGTGTGTGTGGTCTTGGATGGGTTAAAAGCAGAGCCAAATTCCGAGTATGGGTCACCATACTTGGCTGAATGTCACATCACTTTTTTTGAAATATGTGGGTAGCCAAACCTATTGAAGTCCCTATTGACTTCCATTTTTCATACTATAGAAGTCAACGGGGACCAGCAGCTGTTTAGTTACCCACATTCTTCAAAATGTTTTTGTTGTGTTCAACAGAAGACCGAAATTCATACAGGTTTGAAACAACTTGAAAGTATGTAAATGATGACAGAATTTTCATTTTTGGGTTAACTATCCCTTTAAGTTATGTTAGGTCCTGAGACAAAGTCTGCCATTTGAATGAAATGTTCACAGACTTAAAATACGACATTTGGAATCTTCAGAATCTTCTGTTTATTTTATAGTCAACAACATTTATTTTATCAGCATTTGCAAAGTACAACAGACTGGCTAAGCTAGACACTTAAAAAAGTCCATGAGGCCTGAGAAAAGGGAGTCTGGTTAAAACTGTGAGATGACAAAACCTAGTAACAGTAAATAATCCAAGCCTTCTTCTCAATTTAAGCGAGGCCTGTAATCCTTGATAAGTGATTCATAAACTTTAAGTTTTGGCAACTGAAAAGTTTCTCACACAATTTGTGGCTTTGCAATCAGAGTTCTCAGAGGAGCTGTTTCTAAGTGCAGAATGAACTCATGGTTTTGTATTTCATCTTCAGCTGCCTCACAATGTTCAACAAAAACAATGTCCATTTAAGAATAATTCACACAATTTAAAACCTTATTTAATGGATGTTCCTTAAAGAATAATGGTTCAGTATTTTATTCAACTTTTTGTTGTAATAAATTAATAAACTATATGATAACTTACATCTGCTTTGGAACTCAATATAAACGGAAAGTGAAAAAATTACATCAGTAAGATAAATTGTATTATTATTTTCTGGATTTACAGCTGGATTTGAGCTTCAACGACAGTTAATTTTATGAAACCAGGTTTCTGATGATGTATCTTCAGAAGATAAAATATGCTTGTCCTGCTATTGGAAACAAAAAAGTTTTTTGCTGGTGCTCTCTGCATCTTACGTTTCCTGTGCTGATGACACAGTGATTCTGCTTTTGGAGTGAACTCTCGTATGACACAGCTGGATCTGTCTGGAGCAGACACTGTTAAAGCTCAAGTAAGATTATCTCATACAAAAATTATTATGGCCCCAATTAAATTAAAGGGTTAGTTCACCCAGATAGCAAATTTATGTAATTAATAACTTACCCTCATGTTTTTCGAACCAGTAAGACAGTTTATCTTTGGAACACAGTTTAAGATATTTTAGATTTAGTCCGAGAGCTGCCCTCTATTGAAAGTGTGTGTACGGTATACTGTCCATGTCCAGAAAGGTAATAAAAACATCATCAAAGTAGTCCATGTGACATCAGAGGGTTTGTTAGAATTTTTTGAAGCATCGAAAATAAATTTTGGTCAGCATTGTCTCGAGTCGGACGCGTCTGACAGAAACGGTTCTTGACTCGTGAATGAGTCAATGTTTTGTTCGTTATCTGGCTCGGCTCGGTGTTCTCCTTCAGTTCTCTCTTCACAGCAGTTCAGTCAGTTTACTGTTTGAGTCAATGAATTACTCCGGGATAATGGTTTGTTTGAACAAAGAGGGAGTGTCAGTCACATTAAAAAAAGTTAAATCATTTGGGGAATAATGCGTATTAGAAATGCGAACCGTTTAAAATGATTCAATTCGATTTAGTGTACTGAATGATTAGTTCGCGAACAGGATATCCAGACTGCAATCAGACAACAGACACGGAAGAGAAGACAATGCTGAATAAAGTCGTCGTTTTTGCTATTTTTGGACCAAAATGTATTTTCGATGCTTCAAAAAATTCTAACTGACCCTCTGATGTCACATGGACTACTTTGATGGTGTTTTTCTTACCTTTCTGGACTTGGACAGTATACCATACACACAGCTTCAATGGAGTTTCCAGTCAGTTTCACGGTGGGAACTGAAGACCTTTTCAAATTTCATCATTCAATGTGCACAATAAGTAATATTTCATGTAATAGAGCACAGTTTATTATAGTTAATAGTTCATTTTTTCGCTATATAAAGAATATAATATGCTCTAGTTCAGAACAAGTCTTTGGGGTAAATTCCACCAACGGTCACATACTCCGCACACGCGCACACACAAATAACGCAAATATTACTTGTGTCGAACTGTATTTTACAAATATTTTTGGATGAAAATGTAGTTTTATAAAATAAAAATACACAGTTTATTTATAAAGATATTAAAAAAAAATGTCTTAAGTGCTTTCGGAGATATTGATGTTAGCTCCAGGCTGCATCAGCTGTTCCCGTCTAACGTTAGCTTTACCACAGTCTTCTGTAATCTGCCTTATAATGTGGTTAAACATGAGATCTAAATTGTTTTGGATGAGTAATCTTTAATCTTCTTAATTATTTGTTCTAAATAAATTGATTGCAACCACTTACCATACATTTTTTTAGTAAATTCAATGAATCATTTTTTTAGTGTATTTCCCATCATGCACTGGTGCATGAATAATTAAAAATGTTAGTTGCTTTTGATGTTAGGTTTAGTAACATATTTTTTGTAACACCTGGAGTTCATTTTCTACTCAAAATGACCCATTTATACTCAAACACTATTCACTGATTGAGTGTGGTGTACCATGAATTGTGAATTGAGGTCTCTGAGAAATGGTGACTACAGAGTTACATTACTGGCACTCTTGTTTGGGAGAGCAAATTTCTCTTGGATCAGAAAAATAAAGTTAGAGTTGAAAATATTGGGGTTGCTTTATTTGTCTGAAAATTAATGAAATATACAATAAGAAATTTAAAAAAATAATTGGATTGAAATAAATTTTAGTAAATAGAAATTAAATGATTAAATTGATGTGGTTGCACATAATTCATTTTTAGTAAATTCTACTCAAAATAGTTTAGATAGAATTATGCATATAATTAATTTGAAATTACTGAAAGAGATGAATAAACTCAATTTATAAAATATAAGTACAACCAATTTATAAAATATAAGTACAATCAACTTAAAAATATATCTGGATTTAGATACATTTATTTCGTGCAACCCCTTGACATAATAAAATTAAGTAAAGTCAACATAACATATTTTTTCAGTGTACGAAAAGATGTTTGAACTTGGTGAATGCTTTGTCAATGCTAGCTCTGCTTAAAATAACTCATTTATTTTATTGTCTTGATCATGTGGAAGAATCGTGTATGTTGTGTTCATCACTGACAGGTTGTTAATATTATGAACATATTCAGCTGTTCTTTCTCATCATGTAACTGAAGACATTGTGAAATTACCCGGAACATTTGTACCAGAAACTTTTTTTCCCCAGGAACTTTTGGTGACGTAGGTCTATGCTCATTTCTTAATACAAAGTACGCTAATTTTGGATGTGCATCCTCGGTAGTTCAGACTTTGTGCATTCGACTCGGGAGTGTAATGCCCGCGACGACGCAAATCCGGTAAATCTGCAAACAGCATCGTGCTTGATAACATCAGTCAGCTGACCGTGGCTACTGCAATTTTCCTCTCTGTATATTTACAATAAAACGAAATAGGATATCAAATACCACTGCCTCCTTTCGTTTTCATTTAAACATAATAACAGCTGCAGAAATGTACTTAGTTCAGGGATATGTGTATATATACAGACCAAAGATAACCTGTTAGATTTACCCCAAACAAATTATATTTTATGTTTAACCACTGAAGAGACATCAGAGCCAGCGGCACATATTAGCTGAGGTGAGGCTGCTCTTGGCGGATACATGAGGACTGAGCTCTCGCTGATCGCGTGGAGCTCACCGTCTCCGAGATCGGCGAAACACATTTTTAAATAGGCACTGTCTTTATATATAAACCACATATTTGACTTTTAAACGACTACATTCTCACCTGAAATGCTTTTAAAATTACATTTCATGACACAATAACAGTAATATTTTGAAAATGATCTGAATAAATGGTGGTTGAACTCAAACCAATGCTGCAAGACCTCAACCAAACAGGATGTTTAGTGCCCAAGTCCCGCCCCTAAAGTTCCAGAACTTTGAAAAAGTACCACCTCTGACTTTCCGAGGGGCATTTTTTCACCCGGAAATTTATTTCGTTCCTGGTTCCTGCGGTGGAAACACACCGACCAGGCCAAAGTCCCTAGTTCCTGATGTCAACTGCACAAAATGAATGAAAATGCAATGCTCTTAATCAGGGTCATAAAAAATAGATTTACACATTGAGTTAAATGATCTCTCTCTCTCACACACACACACACACACACACACACACACACGTATATATATATATATGTAGTTTTCATATATTTCACATACATATATATAAAAGTTTCCTGCATTTTTCAACTCTTCTGTATGTCCATCGGATGTGGGGGACTGATGAATCCACAATGACGCATAAACTGTAGTGTTTATTTAGTGTGACACGTGATTTACTAGAAGTAATCAATTTATTCAGACAAGTCCTGACCCTAAAAAGAGGAAGAACAGAATTTGCTAAACCTCAAGAGAACTATGAGGAGCCAAAATATTCAGATTAGCTAAATATTGATGCAAGAGACAATTATAACTTAACAAAAGCCAAGAAATAAACATCAGTGTGTGAAATAAAACATACCAAGTGAGTAATGTTTTACCAGTGAGTGCACATCATTTCAAACCCATTTGTTTAATATCCTTAGACATGCAACATTTTTAATAAGAAAACACTTTACTTGTTTTATTATTACATTAAAACTTTTTTTGATTGAACCCATTGACCTGCTTGACAGAACTCAGCCTATTGTCAAGTATTTTGTTTTGAAACTTTGACAGTTTGAAACTTTCACACTTTTTTTGAGTTGTAAACACTCGCTTCATAAAGATTCTGTCACATGTTTGAATGTTCTCAGCACATAATTCATGTGAGCACACGGAACAATATTAGGTTGAATATTAAATACTGAATAGTAATGTCCCTGACAGCGAGTACACTGTCTGAATAAATTTCCAGATGATTCCTTGTTTGATGTTTGGCCTCTCTGACGGTCCAGCCACCGCACTGACTTACAGATGGCTATTTTTAAAGCAGAACTATTCGATGACAAATCCAGGCAGAGGGTCTCAAAACTTCACAAAGAGCAAAAGAGAGACTACAGACCAGATTCAGGTTAAAGAAGTTTGTATCACAATGGTAAAAGTTTGATTTGTTTGTTTTTCATAATTGTTTTCTTTCAAAGTTGCACCTCAGTTTTCTTCAGGCACATGTTCGAGATGTTCAGAAAGAAACTCATTGCTGTGAATTTTACTTTGAAACTTTGATATTACCAATAAAATAAAGGACTAGTTCACCCAAAAATTAACATTTGCTTAGGTTCATGCCATGTAGATAAGTTTATTTCTTCATCAGAACAGATTTGGATAAATTTAGCATTACATTTGCTCACCAATGGATCCTTTGCAGTGAATGGGTGCCGTCAAAATGAAGTCCACACAGCTGAGAAAAACATTACAATAATCCACAAGTAATCCACACGAGTCCAGTGCATCAGTTGATGTCTTCTGAAGTGAAAGCTGCATTAAGGTGTAGAGGTAGGATCAACAGCTTAATTATAGATGTATCTAGAAATGAATTACAACTGTAATTACATGTAGTTATTTAAAAATAATAATAAGTACAGTGTAAAAACATGTATGCACACAATAAGCATATTGTACCTAATGATTAATTTCAATGTTACTGAAAACTCACTTGATATGAATTATACTACTTTAAAATACTTGGCATTCACAGCAGTTTATGGTGAATGACTAACAGCTAGTTCTCTTTAAAGGGGGGGTGAAATGCTCGTTTTCACTCAATATCCTGTTAATCTTGAGTACCTATAGAGTAGTACTGCATCCTTCATAACTCCAAAAAGTCTTTATTTTTATTATATTTATAAGAGAAAGATAGTCTGTACCGATTTTTCCCGGAAAAACACGAGCGCCTAGAGGCATGGCGTCTGGGCGGAGCTAAAGAATCATGAGCGCGAATAGGCTTTTGCGTTGAGAGCATGTGGAAGCTGTGACACAGATCCAGAGGCTGAAATTTAACAAGAGCAGCATCAGCAACAACGTCTCTATGTGGTATGTACTGAAACTGTATATATCTGCTTAGCGGTTTTGGAAAATGACTAAGTTCCACTTTATGTCATCTTGTTTTTTTTGTTGTTTTTTTAAGCTGTACATGTTGAAAGTGCATTTTGATGACAACATCGCATGTTGTTTACTTGATGTGCTTACTTCCACAACTCCGTTGATGCTCTGTAAAAATAAACTCCATCCACTGGTCCCTTAATGCTGTTTCTCTTTTGGTTATCTGTGCAGGGTTGTCTTGCCCTGGCAACCAAAAACACACTTCTTTTGTGACATTTCGCGACGCTCTCGCTCTGATCAGTGAATCGCTCTGATCAGTGAAATGTCTGTGCTCAGCCTCGCTATACGGGAGCGCGCGCTCTTCCGGCAGAAGTGCCTCAGGAACCATATAAGGAAATTCCGCTCCATCTAACGTCACACAGAGCCATACTCGAAAAAAACTTTCCGAAACTTGTGACGAACCGGAAGAGGTTTTTTTGGAACAAAAATACTCCTTCAAACGCAACATTTTTGAAACTTTGTCCATGTTTAGCATGGGAATCCAACTCTTTAACAGTGTAAAAAACTCAATATGAATGAAATAGCATTTCTCCCCCCCTTTAACTTATTCAGTGGTTGTGATTTTTTTCCCGTATTTACATTCCCTTGCACTTACATCTAAGGGGGTTTATGGGAATGACGTGTGCATTTGAAAGGGAGCAATTTAGCAGGTGCATCTTGGTTGGTCTTTTGAGTTTGTTTACCAGCAATTAACAAAACATCAAATAACTTTTCTTTCAAAGACATATTCTGGGTACAAAATAGTAATTTAGAAAAAAAAACTCAACAACAAAGTGTGCTTTCTGAGAAGAAAGTTGTGATGAACAAATGGAATATGAGTGTTCATGTTGTTCTGAATAATGAACCTCTAGACACCGTTGAAAGACAGTAACAAGAGACGAGGATCTGGAGGCTCGTTTTTTTATGTTTCTCAAATGTTGCCTAACCTTCTCTCATTCTCCAGGTTTTTTTCTTTCTTTCCCATTCACTGACTGATTCTCACAGTGTCTGACTTCTCTTTTTCTGCGGATTCCACTAGTAGGGTTACATAACAACCTCTGAAACTCCTTTAAATTCATTTTAACAAATGGTCAGTGAAATGGGGTGTTTAAATGCTAAATGCTAAAATATTATATTAGGTTTATTTACTATTGTCTAGCCATAAACATCCAAATTAAATAGACATTTTATAAATACATCTATAAAATGAAACAATACATACAATGAGAAAATGAATCAAATGAAAATGCATTGAATGCGTTCAAATAACCAGACAAATGTAAAAAATGTTACACCAAATTTGTTGTGTTAGATGATGGTTCATATCATATCTAAAAAAGTTGTGCCTCTAAAGCTTAAAAACATGAAAATATAACTTTTCTAAGGCCAAATAACTGCTACTGCAACAGTTCTCTATTAATCTTCGATCAGGTATTTTTTTGGGGTACGTTTAATGTAATTCCAATAGACCTCAATCTTCTCTTTTTCATTTCTCAGGAGTCTTCAAAGAGCACAGAGCATCCAGAAAGATCAAATCCATTGAGAAATACAATGCAAAACAGTGTAAGACTTTTAATGACACGTGTTTATTTGATCTGTTCTCATTATATTATCTATTGAATCTTTAAGTTGAATGTGTATTTTTTTTTATGTTAAAATACTTTCACATCCCAATTCAGAGTCTGCGCCACAGATCTAGCCACTAGTCATTCACAAAACTCTACAAATGCTCAAACCTATGTGTTTTTGTTTATTAAATATATGTATGTTTACTCAGTTATCAAAAAGTGACTCATAGGCCTACTCTTATTTCTGTTATACATTCCCTTGAATTCTGCATCCCAACCATCCCATCCCAAAACTGGCTCGGCAATGTTGTGTTTGTGGGCGGGATCATCAGTTTGTCTGACCAATAGATGATCGAGGGGAGAGTTCAAAATATAAAAAAAAAAAAAAATAGATAATTGTGCAGTTTGATTTGGTAATATTAGTGACACGGAAATTATATGATTCATAAATTTTACCTTTTGAGTTCACATGAAAAATGTAATGATTTTTTTTTTTTTTTTTTTTGCAATTTCATGTAATTTGTGTTAAAACCATTATTTATTTTATATCTATAATCCTGAAACATTCATATACAGGTTTAAATTAGATTTTTAATCACAGATTTTCAATGTTCTCAGACTTTTGGACTGTATGAGTGAGTTTTTCTAGCATCTTGTCAAAAACTTAAAATATCTTTTGCATTTACAGATATTAATCCCAATGAGAATAATAGTGAAGGTGTATGGGATGCTCAATGTATTAAACTTTCATTTTACATTGATTCTTTAGTCAAAAAGCAAGGGTTTGTGAGCAGATCACACTAAATATTTCAGTCTTCTGGATTGAATCTTCTTGTCATTTTCCGATCCAGACTGTTGGGAATGCAGTTCAAAGGAAAACCTTTGTGTTAAACTTGGCAGAAAGAAATGTAGAAGAATTAAGCAGCAGCTGCCTTTATGGATATGTGATCCATGTCAATGGACTCTGCCTTTGGTAAAGAAGATTAAAGCAGGAATTCATCCAGGTCAAGCAGGAAGAAAAACAAAGGCCATGGCACCCTGTAATCGTAATCCTAATTAAATCCTTCTTGTTAAAAGAGTCAGCAGAGAGGCTTATTATCGCCTGAGCAGTAAAATACTGAAGCTTTACTGAATAAATGCAGCTTGCACGGACATTAAAAACATTGGGAGAGAATCATTAAAGGTCTATGCAAGGTTCAGTAAAAGTTAAGCTCATTTGACAGCAGTTGTGTCATAGATTTGATTACCAAAATAAATCTTTACACTCATCCCTCGTTTTAAAAAAGCAGTCGTCTGAGTTACAATGAAAATTAAATGGAATGGGATCAATCCATAAATGTTACATTTTAGCATTTTGCTTATGCTTTTACCCAAAGCAATTTACATTTAAGGTACTGTTCTTGATATTGATTAAGGTAATAATTTTTGTTCCTCCTGGTAAATGAACTCATGACCGAGGCATTGCTGGAGCTGTGCTCTAATGTTTGAGCTACAGGAAGACAAAATGTTACATATAAATACATACAATTTTAAAGGGGTCATATGATGCAATTTAAATTTTTTCTTTCTCTTTGGAGTGTTACAAGCTCTTGGTGCATAAAGAGATCTGTAAAGTTGCAAAGACTAAAGTTAAATATTCTTTATCAAAGTTAAGACTTGTCCATGCCCCCCAAAACGGCTCATTCAAACACGCCCCCAAATCTACGTCACTATGTGGAAAATTAGCATAATGCCATCCAAATGTTCATGCAAAGAAAGAATGCATGGTTTCAGTAACTGCAGTTAGTGTTGAAGCAGTCATGTCAGGAAGATGTTGTGTGTATCTAGGCGAAAGCAAAAGCACTTTATTTGGCCTTCCGAAAGTAGATGCTATGACAATCAGGTGCTTCTGAATCAGCTACTGTTAGTATGTTATGTTATTAGTTTAAGTATTTGCTATGAACTGTTCAAATGCTGAGTTTTGCGCATCGCATGTGTGTGTGTGTGAGAGAGAGAGAGAGAGAGAGAGAGAGAGAGAGAGAGAGAGAGAGAGAGAGAGAGTGGATTCAGCTGTCTTAACCGTTCGTGACTTGTGTAGCTGCAAACACATACGAGATTCATCACTGTGTCTGTCACTTGACTTCATTCCCATTTCGGGCTTGAACTGAAGGTAAAACTAAAGACTTTATATCTTTACATTTATTTTGAAAGATTAAGCTTGCAATTACGGAAAGGGGTGTTACATTTCTGACGAGTGCTTGCGGTGATTGGCTAGTCACAATGCACTGGGTCAGTGGGCCATTTAGAGAAGACTGTGCTTGTCGGAAATAGGTACTTTGTAGAAAACGACGCATTTGAGAGAGGCAGTGCATAAAGGACCTACAATAATGTACGGTATATTAAAAAATATGTGTTTTTTGAACATTAAAATATGTCAACATATTCTGTTACACCAAATACCCAAAATAATGATCTTTAAAAAAGCATCATATGACCCCTTTAAAACTTAACAACATGGCTGAAAATTATAAAACCATAAAATAACTATAAAAACCATGAAATTACACTCTAAGAAAAGTCTGTAAAAATACAGCCTCAAGGAATTTTCACAGGTGTTTTACCTGTATTTTTTAATTACATATTACATTGTGTTGAGTTTTAGATTTCAAGGAAATGTCCAAAGACATATCTGGTCTTTTCCTGTAAAGAGATTATCCATTTTTCTACACTTCTATCATTTTAACAGAAGAATGAATTTAATTTTTGGAATCAAATATTAAGCTATTAGGCTATTTAAAATCTGAATTAAATCCTTCTTTAAAATTTGGCCCCACACACTTCCAGTGCCTCACCACAACTTTTTTTTTTTTAAGAAACAGAGGAACAAGTTTCCTCAAAATTCCTTCTTACAGTAGTGTTAAAGGATTATATTCACAAAGACTTTTAATTTGTATCTAAAGTTCATCATGACTAATGAAATACAAAATATCTTAAACGATAACACTAGAGATCCTGTAATGGCTATTCCGGGAGTAGATTGGCAAAATTACTCAAATCAGTTCATTCACAGTTTGTATTCTCTACAGCTGCAATTTGATATACCAGCCACAACAGCTGTGAAAGAACAAGGACCATAATAAAAACAGGAAATCTTCTAAAAAGTCTATTTCCTCACAAGTCTTTATGAGAGGTATTATTTTACAGTTAGTTTTAGATCAAATAATAATGGACTGATCCCCTACGTTACCACCACAGACCACCTAGGGTCACGGGCCCCACTGAAGCCCCCTGCTATAGAGAGGGGGCAGAACAAATAAAGTTTCATTTATTTATATTATTATGTAATACCACAGGTGGCTGAAACTCCGAAAAGGTCTTTCCAAGTAATGACCACTGGTCATATCCCTTTCACACACTTCATAACCTTCCAGATGTTTCCTGCCCTCATGCAGGGAAGATGTTAAAGACAGCTGGAAAGGTCTCATTCATCACAACATTTGTTTTGTGTTTGTGGTTTTTCAAAGCACAGGCCTCCATTCACAGAAAAAAGCATCTGAAGTTAATATTTTATTGCACCTAATGACGTATAAACATTGCATGCAAGGCATGAAATAAACTTTTCACAAATTACATTTAAAAACATGCTGCTTAATAAAATATAGGCTACTTTATTTTGTTCTTAAAGGCTCATTTCCTTAAACTTCCAAGGGAACATTTTCTGGAGCAATAATACATTATACTAATAAATGCTTTTTTTTTATTTTTTTATCAAGATTTAAGATTTAAATTTAAAGGGTTCTAAGTGTGCTGATATAACAGTCCAACAGCATTGGGTCTTTGCACTGTATCTCTCTGCCTTTCTGTTTACTAGAGACAAAAGCAAACAACTTGAACTAGAATGTTTATAAGTCAACTCGAACTCTCCCACCATCTAGTTTTAAAATTAATCACAAGTACACATCACCCTGGGTCACATGACCATAAACGATAAAATTACTTCCTTGGAGTGACCATGGCATGTACTCTTCTCTGGCAGACTTCTGGAAGTATATTTTGTGTTCACTTTTGTTCGGAAGTGCACTTCAATGGCACAAAAACACTGTTTGGAATTCATCACTGCACCATTCATTCAACTGAATCGTTCAAAACACTGATTTGTTCAGGAATGAAACTCCTAACCCAATCTGATGAGAAAACATAACTACAAGGGTTGCGATTTTGTATGAAGTCTTACAATGTGATTTGTACAGAAGGTTTTCAGAAGAGAAAACAAGCGTGAAGATCCACCCCTAAACCTAACAAGTCAGTGGTGCATAACCAATCTTCTTACGCATCATTCCCAATGTAATTATGGTCATCTCAACACCCACCAACCATATATGTAAATATATTTTCAGCCCATGACAGTCCTACAAATTACAGCAAAACGCATTCAGTTATAAAGCAGTAAAGTAAAGCAGGTTTTCCGTAATCCTGTTCAACTTCTTAAGCAAATAGTTTTCTTGAAAGAGCCGTTTTGAAGAATTCACAGGCAGATAAAACAGATGCCAACATGAAGGGAGAAACAGCACGCTTCGGTGTCGCAAACTAAGCCATTCACATGAAACAGCAAACATAAAATCAGCTGAAGTGATAGAATGTATTGTGAGAAAAGTCCATTAATTGATCTGTGTCCAAAACTTGTGTACCATTTACCAATGGAGCCAATACTGAATCAATAATACTGAACAGGTGTGCACAGCAAAACGTGTCTTAGGAAAAGAAAAGCTTTTTCTGCATAGCTTAAAACTTGAATAACTACGAGATGCATGTCTGTTGTTTGAGCTTTAGAGTCTGTCTTGCACTGTTTTTCTCACTGTTAAAGGAATAGTTCACCCAAGAACGAAGAGAAAATAATATTTTGGACTTTTTGCGAAAAGAAGACATTTTGATTGTGACGAGTGAGTTGGGGCCGAGAGCCATGGGAACAGAATGAGGCCGGTGGAGTAAATCATTCCCACGGCCCTCTGCTCCACCCCACTCGTCACAATGATGAACTTTTCCTTTAACTGATGTGTATTTTGAAAGCAAAGGGTTAAGCGAGAGTGCTGAAAGCATCATTCGATTTCAATTGACTTGCCATTAATAAGATAAGCCTTCAGTAGTCTCATGTGGCCATAAGCAACGTCTTCATATGCAGATCTTTGTCCTATTGACCCCCTCAGAGCCCTGAGGCTGATGAATACATGAGATCCAGAGAGAACCATGCAGACCAGAATGTAAAAACGAGTTCTAATACCATTTCTTTTTTACTGAATAATGTATGAAAATCATTTGCAGAGCCTGATGTTCAGATGAATGCTAAATACAACAGCTGGTCTGAACATGGTGTTCTTCTAGTGGCTTCTGGTTAAGTGGGAAAAAAAAAATGCTTTCGCTACATATTTTGTCTTTAATGAAAACATAAGGCAAAGACTTTTTAGACCTTAAAAAGACCTGAAATGACACATAACTGTTCTTATCACAAAATATATTCACGGCATCTACTAAAACCACCATCAAAGCAATAATCTTGTTTCAGTCTTGATAAAAATATATTTAAAGGGAAAAAGAGTTTTGGCCTCTACAGATTCCAGAATCACTTGTATAAGAATGTTATTTGTGTCACTGTTAGTTTTAACATTGTGTATTTAAAGAAATAGTTCATCAAAAGCTATTTACTTGAGTTTGTAAATTCATTCAAACAGATTTAGAGAAACTAAGAATTACATCAATTGCTCACCAATGGTTGCTCTACAGTGAATGGGTGCCGTCAGAATGAGAGTCCAAACAGCTGATAAAAACATCACAATAATCCACAAGTAATCCACACAACTCCATCAAGACGATTTTAACTTCAAATCATTGCTTCCAGCTGAAATAATAGTCCTCTATCCACACTATTGTGTTACCCAGTGAAAAAATGGAATCAGGAGAGAAATATGCACAAATCAAGTACTATTTGTTTACAAGCAAAAACACTTTTAAACAACTATGTCCATGGATTTTGATATGAGAGGACAACGAGAGATGGACTGAAGGAAGCATTATTGTGGATCATGGACTGAAATATTATCCTGGGTCCACTAGGTCCCAGGCCCTGTGAATTTTAACAGTGACCATGCTGAATTCAAGCGACCCAGATCAGCCTTGTGTGTAGTCAATGGGAACGTGTTTTCAAAGCCTTGACATTTTTATGCGAATGTGGTGAGCCACATTTGATTTGTGAAATAGTCATGACTGGGTGGAATTTTGGGCTGCCGAACAAATGCTGGGTTTTGCATGTCTCTCGCTTTCAAACCAAAGATTCAGCCTGTGGCCATACAGAAGATAAAGTTTAACAGCAGGAATTATTTCTAGCAAACCTCCTGACCTATTTACACAAAATTGATAGTCATTGTATGTGATTGAGGCTTTAGTTTTGTAACATTTTAAGGATCAACTTGACAGAAACACATATTTATTTCCAGTAATTCAGATATTTAGAGCAATTATGTATTATTTTTGTGTGTTAGGATATTACTGAAATGACGGCACAATCATACTGCATGCAAAGCTAATTCATGCATCTACATGTATCATGATTGAGCAGCTGGATTTGTCAATCTTGAAATGACTGCAAGATTCCAATAATCCATCTGGCACCTTGGTTTCTTCCACATCTGCCTCAGAGAAGACACTTACTATTTGCTCTCATATGTAAACTCTTTGCTAATTGGTTAAGGAAATAACTTTAGTTGTTTTCCTTACTGTGAATGTCGCAGTGACGAATCAGTGGAAGACTCTGCCCTTTCCACAATCATATTACTGAGACGCTTGAGCACTTTATTGAAATGAGGGAACAAAAACAGCCATATAACTTCAAACCTGCAGAGTCTGTGACTGCAGTACTTTTACCCACAGCTCATTCCTTGTACCTTGTCTCAGCTCCAATGGGATCCTGTCCAAAATTCCTCGATCTAGAGCAAACAAATGGCCGATCGGCGAAAACCCAAAAGCAGAATGTAGCAAAACAAAAATGAGCCTACTACAACACAGACTACATAAAGCCTAAATGCATGCGACTTGAGAACGGTTAAGAATAACCACCCGCTGATCAACAGAATCCACATTCCAATCCACAGAGATCCACTTCTGGATCAGTATGTCCATGTTCATGCCAGCATAAATACCTGTTTTTATTTCTTGTGCCAGAGGGGAAAAAAATATGTATCTGGGTTGATTTGTAATGTCTGGCAAGTAGCGAATAATGTTCCACCTCGGAAAATTGGGAAAATTGGCAAACATGTTGCAAGCCTCTATATGGATTTACCTTCTGTGTATGTATTAAAGACTGCCTATCGTCACCATCATATTAGTGTTTCTTCTTGTATATTTTTTATGAACACAGTATTGTGACAATTGACATATTTAACAAAAAATAAAAATAATAATAACGGCAAAAACGCAAAACAAAATTAATGAAACTCTAACTAAAATTCAAAAGAAAACAGAATATATATATATATATATATGTATGTATATAAACAAAACTATGTATAATAGTTTATTAATGATCCTTAAATAACCCTGATTCCAACTATTCTTTGAAACTGAAAAAATAAATTCTAATTAAAACATAAAAAAAATTTTTTACACTAGCACAATAGCACACATTTAGCACTTCTAAAACACATCTTTAAGCACATCCTTTATTTCCATCAGTAATGGATTTGTGTCTTGTAGTCCTTGATTGACTGGTGCCCTTTTCACACTATTTTCTGCCCTCAATTTGTAGGTTAAGTTTTTCTCAGTTGGATATGGGAAGAGTGGAAGCAGCCTGTGGTTTTTCTAAATAAATAAATTGGTCTCTGTTAGACTTATTCTTGGAGACTACAATCAAACAGAATCCAAATGGCTACATTCATAAGATTATTAAGTGAATGGGAGAGTGGTGCTTTAAATGGAAAATCCCTGCAGTAGTCAAACACCCGACTTCTGGTGAACATTTCTGAACACCACATCATTGAAATGACTAAGAAAAAAAATGACACTTCATCTGTCCATGTTAATGTTCCAGTGTCAATAGTCTAATAATGAGCTTCTTAAAAGACCCGTCTAATGACATAATGAAAGAGACCTGGGTGGCTCAAAACTTCTCCAACTTGAGCTCATTGATGTGGCTGATAGGTGACACTCTGTTTTGACAAAGTGTTTTGACAGTTTGAGCCCCGCACATGACATGCAGGAAAAAATATTAGGCCAAAATGTGCACACGATTACTATTGCGTTGCCATGATTTACTATTTCGTTTTATAAATTGTGCGCACGATTTAGCAAATTGAGGGAATGCAATAGTAAATCAAGGGAACGCAATAGTGATCGTGTGCACATTTTAGTACATTGAGGGAACAAATTAGTAAATCGTATGCACAATTTATTTATTTTTTCTTGCATGTCATGTGCGAGGTTCCATATAAACTGACAATTTCATTTAAATTCTTAATGTTTTTTTCTTATCTGGGGCAGATGTTACCACCCAAGTCACTTCATTATACACTTTCAGTTGCATTTATACACTATACAGTTTCAAAACTTTCCAAATTCCGTGGAATTCAGAGGAGATTAGGGCTACTTGTCACTCTTGTGATTATCCAGTTATTGAAAGTAAAAAAAAAAATTGTGTCTCTGGGAAAAAAAGATACAAGTGATTGAAATTTGTACAAAACAATGATTATACGACTCAAAACAATAAACTACATTTTTACATTTAAAGGGGTCATATGACATTGCTAAAAAGAACATTATGTTGTGTATTTGGTTTAATCCAATGTGTTTTTGTGGTTTAGGTTTCAAAAAACGCATTATTTTCCACATAATGTACATTATTGTTTCTCCTCTATGCCCTGCCTTTCTGAAATGCATACATTTTTACAAATCTCATTCATCGTTCTGAAAAGCAAGGTGTGCTCTGATTGGCCAACTATCCAGTGCTTTGTGATTGGCTGAATGCTTCAAGCGTTTGACAGAAATGTTACCCCCCTTATTATACTGTGATGCCGTCTCCCAGCGCAATGAGACAAAAACAATAAAACCCATAAAAACGAGGCATTTGTTGCATCCATTTGGGACATAATTACTGATTATAATGACTTATACTGTTTTTTTACGTGTTGCAGTGTGTATTGCGCAGTGTAAACATAAAACCATGTCTGTATTTGTGATCAGAGAAACGACAAGCATTACTCTACACTGCTCAAACCTCAGGTTTGAATCATCAGTGGCAAATTCTTTCAATATAAAAAATTTATTTAAAGACTGTGAGTCAGAAGCGCCAGACTGTCCTTGCAAAGTTGGAACTGCCATACTTTATAGAAACACATCTGAATATTTGGGTTGAACTGTTCTGGAACCGTGTTGTAAATAAAACTTTAGTAAATAAAACCCAGGAAAAAATATAAGGTTAAATAGTGTGCACGATTTACTAATTAGTTCCCTCAATTTACTAAAACATGCAAACGATTACTATAGCATTCCCTTGATTTACTATTGCATTCACTCGATTTATAAATTGTGCGCACGAATTACTTTTTACTTTTACTTTACTTCGAGCAAATCGAGCAAACGCAATAGTAAATCGAGGGAACACAATAGTAATCATGTGCTCATTTTAGTAAATTGAGGGAACGAATTAGTAAATTGTGCGCACAATTTATTTATTTTTTCTTGCATGTTATGTGTGGAGCTCCGTAGTATCATAAAAATAAGTACCTCGGTGCACTTTTTGTGCAACACATTTTTGCTTACCTTACTGCACGTTTCAGAAAAAGAAATGTCATCTGAGTGGCGCTAAAAACGGGTTCAAATCGTGAACCCTGGCACATTTTTATGATGTTGAAATAGATATATATTGCTGTGTTTTTATTATGTTGCTTCTGGTACATATTGGGACCAGTTCAGAATTCAAATATCCAGGGAATGTCGCTAAAAGTTAATGCTGTATTGTGTTGGAAATATGCCCTACACCAAACACAACCCTAAACTTACCCAATAGTATTAACAAATGTAAAACTGATATAAAAACACATTTGCTGGTGCAACCGTGCCATTTTAACTTCCTTATATGCAGATTTCAACTGTTTTGTCGAACCTTAGATACACAGGATTCAAACAGGAACTCCTCACCTCTCAAGTACGTCTCCATATACTCCGTGAGCTACCGAACAAACCAAACACCTATGAAAACCCATAGAGGTGAAGCTTGATATGTGCCATGCTAACGTTCAAAAGCATCAGTTTTCAAATCTCCCAGCATATTAATATTGTTTTGAAGTCATAGCATGATTTTCTTCAAGTAATTGTGCAAAAATTACGCTTTTTTAATCGAAACTCCGTAAATTTGTGTGTGAAAAGGAATAAAAGGAGTCTGAGTTTTACTGACTCTAGTGTTCATTTATTTTTGAAACTGCAGAGATGTACTTATTAGTATGTATTTCATGTCTCGCTAAAAAGTGCACCCAGGTACATTTATACCATGAGACCAGGTAGGCTTAACCACTGATTTCTAGTTGTGTCCTCTTTTGGAAAGGCAAATAAAGTAGTTTTGCTTTCACAACGAAACACAGCGTCACACACAGCAGCCTGAGTGAGGAACAGATGGAGGATTTGACGAAGGAGGGGCAACCACATGTGACGACCCCGGGCTGGACACTTCTTCGTCCACGGTGAAAGCCGATCCGGCGATCCACAGTTGATGTAGTGACCAGCACGGATCAGCTCTAGGCAGGATGGAGTGGATATCATCCTCTTTTGGAAAGCCAAACAAAGTAGTTTCGCTTTCACAATGAAACACACAGCGTTTCCACAACATGGAAGTGGCGGCAACAACAATATTACAGCGAGAATAAAAGTTACGCATTCTTTATTTGCGTAAACATTTTGGCTGTGTTATGCAAATCTTCCCACGCAGTGATGTAGACATGTGGGGGCGTGTTTGAACTAGTTGTTTTAGGAGGGCGTGGACAAGTCTGACCTTTTATAAAGAATATCTCTTGGATTTGAGACTTTAGTCTTTGCAACTTTACAGATCTTCTTTATGCATCAAAAGATTGTAACACTCCAAAGAGAAAGGAAATCTTGAAATCACATCATATGACCCCTTTAAAACACTTGTGACAACTTGCCCCAACCCGGTATTCATTAAAAATATCCTTGTTCTGAGAACATTGTTTAACTGACCAGTCCATATCTTAGCGATAAAGAGAATAATACTGGAATTTTAGTTTAGAGGACAGAATGCACAACAAATATATTGTAATTAAGCAACAACTGAACTATGTTGTTGAACTAAGTGTTGAAAGCAGAGGCAAAACACTTTCAAAACCTTGTATTTATTAAGAAATAGCTTGTGTGACAAAAAGCCTTTCCCTTACTTCACTTTACAATTCTTGTGCATGTCATTAAGAGTTTTGATTTAGATTAGATTAGATTAGATTAGATTAGATTAGATTAGATTAGATTAGATTAGATTAGATTCAACTTTATTGTCACTGCACATGTAAGGTACAAGGCAACGAAATGCAGTTAGCATCTAACCAGAAGTGCAATAAGTAAGTACAGAATATACAAGGTCTAAAATATGTACAATAACTATGCAGATAAGTATCATGAACATAATTTAGATTTTAGAACATAACAGATTTTAAATACTATCAGCATGATATACAGATAGGTGTACTATGAATATACTATACAGATGGATTATGTAAACGTGTGTGTAAACTATAGGCAGAACTATGAACATATGAACATAATTTACTCTATTGCAATGGACGGTAAAGTGCATAGAAAATATTTCAGTGTGCAAATGGATTATTCAGTGCTTTTGGATGAACAGACAGTAGTGAAAGTAATAAAAAGCTTTGCTTGTGGTAAATAAATAAATCAGTCAGATGTAGTGATGAGTGTGTGTGTGTGTGTGGGGGGGGGGGGGGGTCAGAGGGCAGAGTTCAGCAAGGAGACAGCTATAGGGAAAAAGCTGTTGCTGGATCAGCTGGTCCTTGTCCAGAGGCTCCTGAAGCGCCTCCCGGGGATAGAAGGTTAAACAGTCCATGGTCAGGGTGAGAGGAGTCCTTAAAAATGCTGCAAGCTCGATGTAGACAGCGTTTCCTCTGGATATCCTCAATAGAAGGAAGTGGTGTCCCTGTGATGCATTGGGCAGTTTTCACCACCCTCTGCAGTACTTTGCGGTCAGCCACTGAGCAGTTTCCATACTAGACTGTGATGCAACTGGTCAGGATACTCTCGATTGCACACCAGTAAAAGTTCACCACTATGGCTGAAAAAAGCTTGTTCTTCTTCAGTGTCCTGAGGAAGAAGAGGCACTGGTGAGCCTTCTTGACCAGGCTAGAGATGTCTGTGGTCCAGGACAGTTCCTCCGAGATGGTGGTTCCCAGGAAATTGAAGCTGGAGACACATTCAACAACAATTTCGTTAATTTCGCATGCGTGCTTCCTTTCTTCTTCCTGAAGTCCACAATGAGCTCTTTGTCTTACTGGTGTTAAGGAGCAGGTTATTGTCAGCGCACCATGTGGCCAGGTGCTGTACCTCTTCCCTGAAGGTAGTCTCATCGTTGTCACTGATGAGGCCAATCACCGTGGTATTGTCTGCAAACGTAATGATGGAGTAGGATCCATACACAGGCTTGCAGTCGTGGGTGTAAAGGGAGTAAAGGAATGGGCTCAGCACATAGCCCTGTGGTACGCCGGTGTTAAGTGTGAAGGTGGTGGAGTGGGTGTGGCCTGACCGAACATGCTAAGGTCTGTTGGTCAGAAAGTCCATAATACAGTTGCAGAGGGAGGTGTTAATGTCCAGGTCTCCAAGTTTTGTGGTCAGCTTGGATGGAATGACAGTGTTAAATGTTGAACTGAAGTCAACTAACAACATCCTAACATGCGTGTTATTATCGTCCAAGTGTGTGAGTGCAGAGTGCTGTGCTCCTATTTCTACGGTAGACAAATTGGTGTGGGTCCAGTGTGGGTGGGAGGCAGTCTTTGAGGTGTGCTAGGACAAATCGCTCAAAGCACTTCATAATGATGGGTGTCATTCAGGCACATTGGGGAGGGGAAGAGTGTTTCGGTACTGGCACAATGGATGTGGACTTGAAACATGTTGGCACATTTGCTTGGGTGAGGGACAGGTTGAAAATGTCTGTGAAGACCCCTGCAAGCTGCTCTGCACATGCCCTAAGCACACGTCCAGGAATGCCATCTGGGCCAGCAGCCTTGCGTGCATTGATCCGGATATTGCATTGATTAAACCATATTGCTGCTATATAAATATTAAAGTGATTCAATTCATATTAAAATCCAATCATTAAATACATAAACTGTTCAGCCTTTAAGAAGAAATCATTGCTTTAAACATCCATGTCACATCTGTGGTCTACATCACATTTCTCTTGCCTTCCTTAACATCACCATGTAAAAATATTGCTTTTACTCTGAATCCAAACCACAAGTGTGGAGCCACTCCAGTTTGCCAGGTTGGAAAAATTAAGCAAACACACACACCTGTCTTCAATCTACAATAGTCTGGTTTAGTGGAACATTTGAAATACAGTATAAGTTCAAGGTCAGACCAGAGAAAAGGGGAAAACGAAATCGCAAATGCTGAATCAGGTAGCCTATCTGTCTTTTACATGATTAATAATTACCGAATTATTATTTAATGCATGAATAACTGAGGCATTGACTTAAAGTTACTGAATGCAACTGCTCAAACATAATAATTTTTTTTTTAATTTTTTTTTTTTTATGTAGTGACTTGCTTAAATGTTTTCCCCGGTTAACCCATGTGTTATTATTATTATTATTATTATTATTATTATTTGTATTATTATTATTATTATTATTATTATTATTATTATAAACAATAGCACAATTCTTATATCAGAAATGCAGCTTTCAGACCGTTGGTTTAGAGTGATTTACATTCACCTAAGAGCAGTGAGCTTCATCAGGGAGGGGTTATTTAGTCACCCTCATGTTTCCGTCAGAAACACACTGTACTGAAACGGTTTCTCTGAGCGCGCGCGTCCGCCGGTGGAATGTATCTGTATTTCGTCATTTAAAACGACATACTATACTCTTATGTGGAACTATTTTTTTTTACGTTGCTGAACCTGCATTACCATTTTCTTTGATGACCAGGCGTTCTCATGGAATATAGGGATATGACGGTGCACCCGTTTTCTTCTACATTCACCCATATTACATCTTTGTTACAAATATATTTTTGACTGTTTGGAATTATTATTATTTTTAGTTAAAACGAACATTTAATTTTGTAAACATATAACTTATAAAGTGATTTATTTTCTTTTGTCTACAAAATAGAACAAAAAAAAAATGTTTTTAACTTTTTACGCACGCAGGCGATCTTGGTCTCATACATGATGTTTTAATCCCAGTGGATACTCGCTAGTGACGGTAAGCAGTTGCATTGGTCTTCACTGAGTAGAGTTGTAGGCTACATAGATGCTGTGTCAGAGGAAATTTGTTGTAACATGTAACTTATTTATTGCATATTTTTTCTGATTTATTGCTTTTTAATGCATCCAATAAATATGGCTCATTATTAAATGACTCACTGTATAATTCTTCAGGGGAGATGTTGACTGAGAGGTCAAACGCAGGCAAAGGAACCTCAAAGAATGTTTTTAAACGATTTGAGGCTGCCAGGAGCCTGTCAGAACTTGCCTGTCTATTGCTTTGGCCCTGAATTGATCTTCCCTATTTTATTTTAATTTCTTAAATATATTTTAGATGACTATATGAATGTATGCCAAACAGATATATAAATGTCATATATGTTTCTAGGAGACAATCTAAAAGAGTTGCAAATGTTTGTAGGTTTTAAAGACTTCCTGAAATTACTTGTTACTTTTACTTGTTAATTACTTACTTATTCCTAAGATTATTTACTAGATGGTACTCACTACATTAAACATTCTCTGTGATGTGACAGTCACACTAATAAAGAGTGTGAAATGTTTATCTGGGAGTAATTCACACTGTTGTCTACAAAGAAAAAGACTGTACATTTAAAATGCATATACTGGCCAAAAGTGAATTAGCATATCAGCATATCCGCACTACGCTTATTTTAACTTCTTGGGGTCTTTCAAATGATCTGTTCTAAGATATATTTTTCCACCCTCAGCAGATCTACCTGAAGATGGGAGCCCTACACCTAAACACTCATCTGAGTTAGCCATGCATAACTGCAACTCATCAGGCACTGCGCCACTCAGCCCATTTCCCAATGACAGTCAGTGGGATGGACGGTCGACGTCTCCATCACTTGCCGATCCTGAGAATGTCACGTTAGAGAGACCGATCCTGAGTGGCCCCATAGCTGCGATGCTCTCGATGACCCTGGGGATCCTCTTCAACATTGTGGCTTTATTCATTCTGGCAAACGCATATGCCAGACTACGTCGACGATCCAAAGCGTTTCTCCTGTTTGCTAGCTCTCTGGTGGCCACAGACTTTGCAGGACATGTAATACCTGGCTCAATAGTAATGAGGCTATATCTTTCTGGAGGTGTCCCCTCTGAAGATTACAACCGGGCAGACCCATTATGCCAGTTTCTAGGAGGCAGTATGGTGTTTTTCGGACTATGTCCGCTCTTTCTTGGTTGCGCCATGGCAGCTGAGAGGTGTTTAGGGGTGACAAAGCCACTGCTCCATGCTTCGCTGGTTACGACCACAAGGACTAAGCTCTCTCTTTCTGTTATCTGGTTAGCAGCTCTATGTGTTGCCCTTCTACCCTGCTTTCATCTGGGTTCATATACCTACCAGTATCCTGGAACCTGGTGTTTCATTAAAGTGCTGGAGGACACAGAGAAGGCAGATGTAGCTTTTGTTATGTTGTTCTCAGGACTGGGGTTGGCATCCCTTGCTGTTGCTTTGGTGTGTAACACCATAAGTGGACTGACGCTGGTGTTAGCGAGGATACGAAAGAAACCCTTTAACCGTCAATCAGCTAGATCCCATGATATTGAGATGGTGGTGCAACTTGTGGGCATCATGGTCACATCTTGCATCTGCTGGAGCCCTCTTCTGGTGAGTATGAGCAGTTGTAATAATTCAGCTGCAAGCCTGTGGGTTAGTGTGGCCCTGTCATGAAAATGGGCCCCATAAATCCTGGCATAAGATTAAAACAAGTACAAACAGGACAACTGTTTTGGGAGGAAAAAAAGGAAAAGAAAGAAAGAAAATTCAATAAAATAACAAACATGAAATTATTTAAATAAGGCTTACACATCTGGGAAATGCATGTGTGTTTATAAAATAAGCTAATAAAAATGTGTAAGTAAAGACTATATACCTTAAGCAGATAGTAAGTAGACACGTATGGTTAATTTACAGATTAATTACCCACATTTTTGCTCTGATGTTTTTTTTTTTTTTTTTTGCATCTTTATGGTGACAGACTTCACATTCATTGCCCAAATATTCTTGATAAAATGTCACAAGACTTTGGCAACAAAAGCGCTGTTTCTGTCATCCAAATGTGCTTAAAACACAGAAAGTATCTCAAATAGCCACAAAGTAATCATTACTGTGACCTAATTTTATGCATTTCTAACAACTTAATCACTTCTGAGTATGAACTCGAGTATGAACTTGAACTTGAACTTGATGCCACAGAGTAAAAAAGAAAAAACAGCTAATTGTGATTTTATATATCATAACTGCAGCTGTATATTTTACACCATAACTTTATATCTTTATTTGTTTTTTTTAAATAACTTTTTTTTTTTTTGTCTAATGCAGAAATGGTCTTCTGTATCTAAATATTACTATTTTTATTACTATTGTTATTTAAAATTAAGCATATTATTAAAGATATAAAACTCAAGGTATTTAAATCTCAATTAGTTTTTTTTTCCCTTGTCACAAAATTTATAACAAAATGGCAAAGAGTAGTATAAGTACATGGACCGTAAAGCACCATATATTTTAATAGACTGGATTATGCATTTCTTGGCCCTGGATATTTTGTCATAATCATAATCCTTGTGGTGTTTTGTCTTTGTCTCCTAACTCTAGATTGTTGGCCTAATTACAGTGAAACAGTCGTATGAGGGCTCTATTGGAGATGACCTCGCCACCTATAAGACCCTAATGATAATGGGGGTGCGGATAGCGTCCTGGAACCAGATACTGGATCCATGGGTCTATATTCTTCTCCGTCGTTCTGTCCTCCAAAAGATTTATGTCATCACTAAACGTCAAACAGACTTTAAGGAAAGCACTCTTCGCTGCTGGGTGATCCATTCCTTTCCCAGCTCTGAGAAGACTCCTGTCAGTAGAGTCTAAGTGTACGTAAATAAAAACTGGAGGCCTACTCAGAGTCAGTCAGCTCTACCATAGACGATCTCACTGGGCCCCTTGAGTACAGCATGTGCTGCACTCTCTATGTTAAGAATGTATTTATTTAAGCATATTTGCACAAATATGAATGAAGCATGAGATTAACATTTCTATTCCTCCCTATAAAGCACTAATAAGAAGAATTTGGCTAGAAACATTCATGCCAGTGTCAAAGAGAACAGCAATTATTTACTGTCTTGGGCCTTCAATACAGAAAATACATTAGAGTTAGTAATTGAAGCATTAATTCAGCCACTGTTGTAGCTTTAGTTCAGGGACGATGTTTTATGTCCCATGATGAGAACCCTGGGCATGAAAACCGACATCACAGTGACATGAGGCACAAAAAAATTATTTTAATGTTTGTTTTACTGAAAATACTTGCACATCTAATCAGAACTTTTGTATAGCATGATTATCAACAATATATTAACTATGAGGTGAACTTGTAATTTTATGTGATGAGCATTATTTTCCCCTGCAGATGAAGAAGACCTTATATGTTTATCTTGCATATTACTGTGCAAACATGCTCATGTGAATAATTATGTTTATAAAATTGCATAATTTATTTCTTGTGTTATCCCTCCAATTTTCTGGAGGCTTTTAATGTTATTTTTACACTGAAAATCATAATAATAAAACCAAATGTATTATATCTGAATTAAATTTCCGTTGCTACCTATGAAATCAGTTTTAGATATTCATTTATTTATTTAATTTCACTTCATAACTAATTTGATGCATGAATGTCAATAAACCAAGCACTTCGAATAAATAATTAAACAAACAGAAAATCGGAAAAGCTAGAATAATAATAACCAGGGCTGTTAGAGATCATTGATTATGTATTCATTTTAATTAATTAGTTATCCACGATCTAGTCAACCTCTTGTAATACACGAAGTAAGATTTTCAAAATTGCACTGCTGTTAGACACGAAACATTGGGAAAACATTGGCAAAATGGGAAAAGGGAATATAACACCAAATTATTGACGTCTTTGAATAGAGTTCCACATTTCTCCGCTAGGCGAAGCGAAATTTAAGTGCGCATGCGCTGCGGGGTCACCGCGTGGCCCGGAAGTGGATCTTTTTACGCATCCATTGAGTAAACGGAGTGAATGGTGAGTACAACACATCTGTTTAACGTTGCAAAGAAATACATGGACAATCGATATTAAAATCTGCGTGATCTTAAAGACATCGAGTTTTGGTAATACTAGCAGCTGTGCAGGTAAATATGAATCGCAGTTTTGAGTCATTTGTTGTTTCAAACGAAGTGCGCGTGTTAGCGTACTTCAGCGATATGTGTAGAGACGCGATTTATGTTTTTGTAAATAAATATTGTTATTTGCAGTTTTATGAAATTTTAATTTTAACAACCTGTCCTCAAGAAACCATTTATCTTAATTGACTGGCTTCTCAACTCGTTAATGATTTAAACTTCTGCGTATTTTCACGGTTCGTCCGTAAGAAACCCGTGTTTACTGTGAACTGTGTGCGACTTGTGTGCAGGTGATTGCTTGAAGGAAATGGCTCTATTGGGGAATTTTCCAAGGCGGAGGGAAGGACCTCTTCCTCCTCGACCCCCACCTGCCTGGGACGAGCACCAGGCCTACGAAGAGCTGCTGTACTGGGATAACCTCATGCAGGGGGGTCACCGCCTCCACCCGGAGGACTACGAGCGGTAAAACACCGAGTCTGGTTTTACTGTTCATCACACTTCAGAAGTGTAATGTTGGGAAAGCTCTATGAAAATCTTCCATTGCAATGCCTTTTTTTTTTGTAACATGGTGAAATCAAAAGTCATCACTGGCCTGTGTGTCTTTGTTTGGTCATCTTTGGCATATAAAGATGCAATAAAACTATATTCTTGTTGCAGGTATGAAGAGTTGCGTTACTGGTATGACTGCTTGTGTTATGAAGAAGACCTCAGGCAGTACAACCAATATATTGTTGAGTACCGGAAGTGGGAGGAGGAGAATCTGCACCCAGAAGTATGTTATACCAATGTATATTAAATTTACAGTGTAAATTCATTCTTGTTCTCCCTCTAGTTCTTTGCTTAAAATTACAGAAGACTTTAATAAGAACACATGAACAGAGGAAGTGCAAAGGCAACGTTTTGAATTAAGTGTCATAAGTTCAACTCTTCTTTGACTCGACAGCTTCCACCAATGAGGCCACCAACTAGGCCACCAATGAGGCCACTAACTAAGCCACCAATGAGGCCACCGCCCCAGCGAATGTTTGTGAATGAGGATCGCTATGTAAAGGCCAAGCACACAACTGTGTACCCATCAGCAGAGCAGCTGGATGCAGTGCAAAGCATGGTGTCTAATGTGGAGTGTGCCCTGAAGTCTGTCTCTAATTGGTTAAATGAAAAAGAGAGTAGTGCCGCTGATGCTGGAAGGTATGGTTGTTGGTTATGGAAGTCATCTGCCCTAATGTATTAAGAGTTTTTAAAACTGAGTCGGTGCCTTTCATTTTATTTTTAAGTAGTGATGGGAGAAACTAATCAATTGAACCAATTGCAAAATGCAAAATGATTCACTGTTTCAAAGAGCTAGAAAAAACACATTTTGGTGACGCCTGCCTGTCAAAACTATGCAAATCAGCAAAAACTCAGACCAAAACATGCATAAAAACAGTTTTTACAAACCCAATGAAAACGCTTTCTTAAAAGCATGATATATTAAATGCAATCAAAATAATAAAATGCAATTTAAAAAAAAAATGAAGTGTCTGTATGATAGGCCTATGCGTCTTTAGAATAATAAGTATTAATTTGCAAGGGCTTGTTTTGTTTATTTTAGGGAGAGCTTGTCTAAACAGTCCAGTAAGAGACTATTAACTACTATTCATCCTTTTAATTACACAAATGTCTCATTAAAAATGTCTACAAATTGATGACACTGCAGATAACCATAGACGCTGATGCAGTGGTTCACAGAGCCCCCCAGCCTCGTTTAATGAAATCACGTGACTTTTGCCTTTTGATACGTGCTCCAAACCACTGTTTGGAAACAATTTATTCGCAAAGGTTTCAAAGCCTCGTGAGGCAGTGATTCAAAAGCGTCCATCACGACTTTTAAACAGTTGCATGCTAATTTATGTTACAGTTCTGGTGGAATATAACCTCATGATTCTGTGCTGTTTTCCTTGCAGTTTTACTCAAAGTAAACTGCGTGGTGTTATGAGAGTGGGCCTGCTTGCTAAAGGACTCCTGCTGAAAGATGACATGGAGTTAGAGTTGGTGCTGCTCACCAGGGATATGCCTACCAGTTCTCTGCTCAGGCTGATCTCTGGAAAACTCTCAGAATTCATAAAGGTTATTCTCTTCTCCCTTTTTTGTTATTATTTGTAGTAGTAAAGAAAATTTGAATACTTTTGTTATCGATTGTGCTTCATTCACAAAACATGAGCATCATTTATGCAAATGCAAAAAGCTCTCCCATCTCAATGCAGAATGTATTTTAATGTTCAAGAGGATGAGAACACTATGGTTTATTGGTATTTGATGCACATTAAATTGATCAAGTGACAGTTAAGCATTTCCAATATTACAACATTTTTATTTTAAATAGCTTTTTTGAACTTTTTCTATCAACAAAGTTTCTACAGAAATATTATGCAGCACAACTGTTTTCAATATGTTTATGGAAAATGAAACTGACATGCACTTTCTCCTCCCACTTTCCTCAATGAAAGGATGTTACTGAGGAGAAATACGTCATCACTCCTTCGATCCAAGATGCTGCTATTATTGTTACTAGCCCAAAGGAGCCCGTTCTGAAACTGAGTATCCATCTGACCTCACCTGTGGTCAAGGAGCAGGTTGAAAAAGAGGCATCTGGAGGTATGATCCCACTCTTTTTCTTTTTCGGACCTAAAAGACCTTCAGTAACACGGGAGGAGTGAAAATTAAAGTCCTGCAGTGCAGTCCTCCTGCTGCATCTAATGTGTGGTGGTTCCTTCTGAGCCAAAGACTAGGTGCTTTCAGCTTTTGAAATGTTAGACATTTCCGAACGTCACCTCTAAAGCGATGCGAAGGGTTTGCATTGCAGCAAAAATGCCATCAACAGGCTCGTATTTTTAGTTGTACTTGTTATTATCCTTATTTTGGTACTATGGTAAGAGTATTTTTTTTTTACGGTTTCAGATAACTGCATTTAGTTTTATTTTATGTAGCATGCGTTTTGATGCTTAAGGAATAATCTGGTCCTCTAGATCAGATTTCATTTGTATTTTGCTGCAGTATTTACCCTGTTCACAACTGAGTTCATTTAAATTAAGCTGTCTTTT